>NC_064894.1:6366136-6669166 GCF_929443795.1 Astur gentilis | reverse complement strand
TGCTGCCCTGGCTTGCTGGCTGAGTTTTTACTGCATTGCTGGCTTAGCCTTATCTCTAGCCCTGTCTCCTGGTTGGACCTATGCTGTAGGTAATCTCCTGCTCTAGCTCCTGTTCCTGATTGACCCTGGACCTGACTCAGTGACTGATTTCACCCTGCCTGGTGATCACTGGGCAGTTGATGATACCCATTACACTCACCACGCTGGCCTTGCTTGGGTGCCATGGTACGGTACCCAAGGGTGGGGGCACTGCTTGTGCTTGGATCACACTTGGCTCCTGGCTTGCCCCTTCATGGAGAAGCCCTGCTCCTGCTGCTTTCTGGCAGTAATAATATTAGTCTGGAGCCTTGTAAAGGTTTTTTAAAAATCCAGATACATTATGTCTGTGGGCAGCACGTTAGTGAGGCAGGATTTTCCTTTTGCAGAAGTCACACTGACTTTTTGTGATGGACCTGATTTATCTACATGTTTTGTGGTCTTGTTCATTACAGAATCTACCATCTCACCAGGGCTGGATATCTGTCTCATTAGCCTATGGTGCCCAGGTTTTCCCACAGAGCTCCTTCTGTGGATGGGATTTGTATCATCGGTCCTTTGGCATCACTGCTGTTTGCCTGGCAGATTGCATACCTTGGCGAGCAGCTCTGCAATTTCACGTTAGAGTTACTTCAGAGCGCTTCAGTGAGTACCAACCAGCCCTGTGTGTTTTCTACTATCTTTTGAACATCCTTTGTGTTGCATTCTTTTTTAATTGGATGTTTTTATTTTCTTTCTGAATTACAGCACTGAGGTTACTTGAGTATCCTCGTGGTTTTGAACAGCTTTCTGACTGCTTGTAGGCATTTTGCTTTTTGGATTGCATTTTTGGGGGGAATTTGGTGTGGTGGGTTTTTTTTGTTTTGGTGTTTTGTGTTTGGTGCTGCCTGCCCCCCCCCCCCCCCCCCCCCCCCCGCCCAGTTGTCTGATTTTAGAGTGTTCTTTCTTGAAATTCCTTGTGATGCATTGATTTGCCTTACTGTCTGCTATAACAGTTTTGAAACCAATTGCATTGTGAATATTATTGCAGATCAGCTTTCCCATTAATGTCATTTGAACTAGTCCTTGTGAACACTTAAGGCCAAATCTGGAACAGTATCTTTCTCGTGGGTCCTGCAACTGGCTGGCTGAGGAAGTGCTCCTTTACTGGGCAGCTGAAACCTCTCATTATTACTAAATCTTCAAAATTCACAGCTTCTGTAGTCTTATTGAACTTTTCCTGATCATTATCATCATTCCAGAATGGGCTCAGGAGAACAGTTCTAGTATTGCACATTTGCTTTTAGAATATGGGATTTCCACCCATAGAAATTTCAGAGTGCTTCTTTTTTCTTGTGATACTTGAACTGCTCTATTTCATGTTCAGCACTACTCCCTCACCTATGCATCCTGCCCCTCTAAAGTTGATAACCTATGAACAGTGCATCGCACTGATTGTCATCCTCCCAGGCGGCCTCTGATGTGCTGCTGTATCAGGGTGACCACTCAGTGCCTGCCCAGTGTTTCCCCTGTCCTAATTTTTATGTATCCACCACTGGAGTAGAAGGAATTCCAGGCTTTGGTTTTGCTCTACTGCTCAATATCACAGTTTAGTTTTTTTCTTTCTTGCCTATGCTATTTATTTTCTTCCTGACTTTTTCAGGATGTCTCAGATGTGCCTAACTAAGCCTCTCGTCATAGCTCTGAGTGCAGAGAACAACTTCACCTAATGTAAACATGCTGTTGACAGTGTTTCGGTTACCTTTGGCTGTCTAAAATGATTCTGGATATTTAAGTTGATGAATCGGAGACATCCTCAGTGGGCCAGAAGAGATGATACAGAGCTGGGGGAAACCATGACCTTTGAAACCTGCTGCTGGAAGCTGGGTAGAGTAGTCTAGAGCACCTCAAAGAACATTAGGTGCTTATGTGTGGAAAGCTGAATTGTGCTTCTGACACTACCAGCCTGTTTGTCTGGTCTTCCCTGCCACAGCCCACTGCAGATACATCTGTACCTGAACACAAGGGTCTATGAGAAACAAAAGTCTGTTTTTACAGAGTCACTCTTAGTGTAAGACTTTTTGGGGTATGTTTGGCTGAGTGTAAAACAAAAAATTCTGGTGGGGTGATTGGCAGAGACTGTAGAAGCTGAATACAGTCTTCAGGGGGGGGAAAAAAAAAGGAAAAAAAAAAAGGGGGGTGGTGGGGGAAAGGGGGGGGGTGGTGGTGGTAGTCAAACCAGAATGGCAACTGAAGCATTTTTTAAATGTTTAGCTTTTGGGATAATTTTTATCATTACCCTAATGGCCATTTATACTGCCAAAATTACTACTATCCACTACAGTACTACTACCCACAGATAAACAAAAAGTCTAGAAAGACAGAGCTACATTAATGCTTTGGTTAGGGTAAACCCTACCCTGAATTTTTGGCTTATGGACATGTACGTTACTGTACTTTTTCTAGGAACTGAACTGTTAAGACAATGTCCTTATACACTTTGTCATTGGCTTAGATCACAAGAGATGTGAAATATCCTAGAAAGAAGATATGTTGTGGGTTTTTTCTTTTTAATAGTGGTCAGCTTGTGATGTTTTGTAGCATTGAGCTTTTCTTTCCTTTTCCCAATACCATAAATTGTCACTGACATTTCAGTCAAATAGTTGAAATCAACACACCTTTAGGCTTATATTCAGATTTGCTATAAGTTCTGAGTAGCCACTGATCTTGAGGAAGGATTTTTCTTTATAACTATTCAGGTCCTAATAGAAACCCTTTACACAGGTGATATACATAGCTTATGCTCTTACACAGGTGGAATTGAAACTTAGGAAATGGAAGAAAGACTGTACAGCATACACGGGAACAGTGTTAGAGGTCAGTGTATGAGAGGTAGTTAATGTTCTCCATTAGTCAGGTTAATAACCTCTCAAAGACTCAGCGAGGTGGGACTCGCTCTACAGGGTGCCTGCTCCAATAAGATTTCAATGTAAAACAGTGTACATGGAGTCTCAGTCATGCAACTTCTCATTTAACCTAGAAATGCCTGTGACCAAATGAATCCCCTGATTTGAAATCTCTATATGTGGGGTCAGGGTGGCAGAGTTTATTTAAAGCCTAGAATAAAAGCTTCCATGTTTGTAACAGTCTGGACATCTTGGACCACCTACTAGCTTGAAGGCATTTTTGGAAATCAACATGTTTAGAAATGCCTCTTTCTTCCCTCTGGATATCAATGACATGCATTGACACAGACCTACTGACCTTGGAAAAGTATCCAAAATCTTTCCTAAATAAGATTCCGTGATAAAAAAATACATTATTGCTGTCTCCATAAGCTCAGCATCCTGGCACTATGGCTGTTTCTTACTGGTTTGATGTGAACAGCGTAACTGGAAAATATCTCGCATACTAACTGGCTAGTGATAAAGCCATCAAAAGCCAAGCAATAAGCAACAACATATTTGAAGAGTGACATCTTCTTCACTTGTCAAGGAGTGCAAATGTAGCAGTTGGCAGATTATTCTATTTACAAAGAAACAGAACAACAGTGGAAGATTAATTCTTGAGGTCATCATCCTTTAATCCAGAGCAGAAGCTGAAGAATATTGTTCTTTTTAAATTCAGCTGTTACTAGGAATTACTAGCTATTACTAGATCTATTACTAGAGATAGCATAAAGTAAGGAAGGATGCTGAATTTTTACACCCTATCATCTGCTCTAAGGTATTTAGGAACTCAGTCCACAATGGAAAAACTTTAAAATAGGCAGTTTGGACTGAGTAACCTTACGATTTTTATAGGTAGGACAGAGAAGATGATCAGAAATTGCCCCAAATGAAAGGCCTTATTTCTCTCTACTCTCTTCTGTACTGCATAATTTTTCCAGTATTATCCTTTTCTAGACTTCCTCACTGGTCTCATGTTGACTCTCCCTAATTGATCCACAGGTTTATCAAACTTCAGCACCTTAAAGTGGGCAAAATACTCCAGCTAAACTCTTGTCATCCTAAGCATATGAAAAGGAATTTTTTTCATGTATTTTGCAGATAAGGTTCTTGTTTCTCCATCTGAATAGGATTGTTTGTTTTATGTTCTTCAATAACGGAACATAGTTGAACCTTTCAATTTAGGAACCACCAAAACTTCCAGCTCTTTCCTGAAGAGCTTCTGCTGAATCCAGTGTTTCTCAAGTATGTTCTTCAGGCGCTTACAGGACATTCAGGACAACCAGAGAGGCATCAGATATGCTTTAGACATCACTAGACTTAGGAGTTGCCAAAGACTGGGCATTGAACCATTCCTTTAATTACAGATAGAGACATTTTACATGAATCATGTCCTAGGCTGACAAATCCTGTGCCAGTAAAGCGAGGGACGTGCTAAAGGTCTTGTAAAGAAGCTGCTCTGCTATTATGCACTATCATTCCCTTGGCTAGACAGTAGTTTTACAAAATCAACTTTCAGAGTTGGATTCAGATTTAATTTTTTGGAAAGGAATGGTGCACCACAGGCACGCTGGTATGCGAGATAAGCGTTGTTGCACAGTGCCTCAGCTTTTGCACTGCTTAGGGCCTCCCATTTGCAAGGCTCTGGCCTGCATCTCCCTGGCAGCTCTGTAACCTCTCACCTAAGCTCTAGTGACAATGTGTTTTGAAAGTCTTTGGGGCAGTACGTTTCCCTTGTTCTCATGCAGTTGTTTTTGTACCGCTGCTTTCAAGGCCTTGTGTCTGGGAACCCTGACACTGGTATGATAGTTCTCGAGGGAAGGACCAGCTACTGGTGTGGAAATCTGTCTTCCTTACCTTCTTTACCCTCCTTACCCTGTTCTTACCCCTTATTTTGTAAGTTTCATTTATCTTAAACTAAAAATTAGTGTATAAAAAAGTAGACAGTGGTAACCTTGTGTTACCCAATGTTACATACGGATGGAAGCTTTGCGATTGATCACATGCAATACTTGGGCTGTGTCAAGCATATTCCATTCAGTGAGAGGAGCATCCCAACAGGAACAACCATCAGGGAACCTGGGCGGGTACTGGTGGGAAATGTACAGTACTCCTGAAAAAGCACAGTGAAAATTCTCGGTTGCAGTCACACCAGCTTCACTGGACAGCACCAGAGTTTTCCTTTTTCCTTTTCTTATTCCCTCTCTCCCCTCCGAAGTAACTTTCACCGTTAAAGCCAATGTCTGTTGACAGTTAGGGTCCTTCAGTTATGGGTCTTGCTATGAAAGCTCTGTGTATGTAAACCTGTTTCAACATGCTTTGTGCAAGAGTGTGTGCATCTTGGTACTTAACCTTGTGATTCAAAGCAATTGCTGTAGATCAGGGCGAGATTTTTTGACAAATGTTATACATTTGCCCCAGACTGGGCATGTTTAAATTAAAGAGATAAGATTGTTACTAGATAAGAAGACCTAATAATTGGTAAAACTGTAGTAAGACTTTATCATAGAATCATTTAGGTTGGAAAGGACCTTTAAGATCACTGAGTCCAAATGTTAACCTAATGCTGCCAAATCTATCACTAAACCATGTCCCTGAGCACCACATCTACATGTCTCTTAAATGCCTCCAGGGATGGTGACTCCACCACTTCCCTGGGCAGCCTGTTCCAATGCTTGACAACCCTTTCAGTGAAGAAATTTTTCCTAATATCCAGTCTAAGCCTCCCCTGGCACAACTTGAGGCCATTTCCTCTTGTCCTATTACTTGTTACTTGGGAGATGAGACTGACCCCCACCTCACTCCAGCCTCCTTTCAGGTAGTTGTAGAGGGCGATCAGGTCTCCCCTCACCTCCTTTTCTCCAGGCTGAACAACCCCAGTTTCCTCAGCTGCTCCTCATAAGACTTGTACTCTAGACCCTTCACCAGCTTCATCAGTCTTCTTTGGACATGCTCCAGCACCTCAGTGTCTTTCTGATCAGTTGGTCAGAGAGACCTTTCAAAGATTAAATCTCTCCAAGATGAAATAAGAGCCTCTGTGCAAATTGTTAATGGCCCCTGAGACATTGAAGACGAATGAAACTATCACAGTGTAAATCAGAGTACTTAACTTCCACTGACACATTAGTTGTACAATTTTTAATAGCAGGAATGATCATCACTCCTGGGGACTAAAAGGATTCAGAATAGACTGTATAATCAGTCAAGTCCAGATACAGCTTTCTTTTGGTGATAAGTTGTGCTCCAGGGCGGCCTTTGGAGTGAACTATAAAACAACTCTTGGGAACTCGTTAGTGCATAGTGCCATGTCCCGTGCAGCTCCTGTGCACAAAGCTGAGACACAGAAAGAGGAAGAATATCTTCTGAGAAAGACACCTCAGGGACACTGGAGGTTTATTTGATTGTATGTAACCTGCCAAGAGCACCGGTATGAGTGAAGGCACAGGCTTTCAGTTCAACTACAGCAAGACTCACACACTATGTCCTCTAGTTGCACAACTAATAATATTATTTACACTATGTTGTCCTGTTCATTCTCAGCTGTGAGTGACTTGTGATGACTAAGCAAGTAATAACATATTATCATGTATCTGCATGATGCTCACAGGGAATTTAAATTGTTTTCCTGTAATCAGAGTTGATCATAGGGAAAAATTTGCAGAAGCAAAGGGCCTAGCACAGCTGTGGGAAGTGAAACACTGGAGGCAAAGTTCCTTGCACAAGAAGTGAAGGACCTGGGTCCTCAAATCAGATCAAGGGAAGGTTCTTGTCTGTGTCAAAGAAGAAAAGAATTGACAGGGAGAGCAGCATGATACAAAAAGCAGACAGGCAGACTCTCCAAGGGAGAGAGAGAAAGAATGTGTGAAACCGTTACTCTCTAACCCCCTCATTAATGCTTATGACAAATTACAGCAATTAGCAATAAATATACAGTGCCATATCTGATAAGTAGCTCTTTCACTGCAAAGCACAAGTGCTGTTGTGCATATTTTCTTTCCATTCTTGGACACGTTTAAATAATAGGAGGAAAACAACCTGTTGACTCTGAGAAGAGGAACCCTACTCTGTATGGTAGCCTTGAAGTAATGACATATCTTCCTTATGTTACTAAATTACTACTTTGCTTTAATTTACTCTTGGGTCATTTTTAGGGGAACAGGGAACACTGAGAACAGAGCAGTGTTAAGTTGATGAATGAGTAATCAGCTAAATCATCACAAATGAGGAAAAGAGTTCATTAATCCAACCGTGAAAGGATTCTGGCTCTTTCTTTTTGAGAAAGAATTCCGTGATCCCTAGCAGAGAAGTAGAAGAAAGCTTTCTAGCTTTTACTTTGGCCTACTTTGGTCTGTTGGTGCTTCCACTGGAAAATCTTTTTAAGTTGTAAAGATTTTAGAAAAATCCTGTATGGTAGAAATGACTTTGAAGGTGGTGAATTTTTGGTAATGAGGCATCCCACAGAAGCTGTGCTGTACGTGTCAGCCTTGTGCAGAAGTCTTAAATACCCTAGAGTGATGCAAATAGCATTGGGCATCTATTTCTTTGCAACATAAGGCTGGCAAATATGCTAGGTAAGGCATTCTTTGGATGTGGCAGCCAGAGGCAATGCCAGAAACAGCAGTAGGCATGAAAACTTGTGCAACTGAACAGAAACCAAGAAGTGGAATTCAGTTTATGATGACAACATGTACACTGAGGCAATCTGGGAGGTATTTAGGCAATACCTTTCGAGATGTCTTAGGCAATCTTTCCTGTTCTCTGGATGTTGCTCAGGGGTGGTTTCAGTCCTCCATAGGCTTTGTGACACATCTACCCCGTCCCCTGTGGATGCTACATGTACTTCTGAGTATTCAGAAGGCACTTGACACCAATGTGTGAGCAGTTGAATCAAACTCTAGGTAGGTCTAGGCTTGTCGTTGGAACTCCCTGTATAGCCAGGGGACAGAAAAAGGTTTCACATTGACCAGGAAGGGAGCCTAAAAGACAGCAAGATCTGAGCTTTTTTTTTAACATATAAAAAAAGAAGCAGAATCATACATTTTAATATAGAATCTTAATGTTTTTAGATGTTCTATTATTAAATTTATGGAACAAATTAAAAATAATTAGATTAATTTTATATAAGGAATAATATTTACGTTTACATTATAGGGGTCAGCTGAATGGAAATAAAACAGAAAAAATTTCTACTTACATTTAATAACCATAAAATCAAAATTAAGTATAGAAGTGAGTTCCAGAGATTAAGACCGCAGAACAGAATGGAGAAAGATAATACTTACCAGTAATAATTACAGTATGTATGCTGTTGAATTTGGAGAGGGATTGTGAGAATAGGACTGAAGAGATGTTGGCCAGTTCTGTATCTATATATATTTGCAGCATTTTGAATCAGTCCTGAAAATTAAAATAAAATAATCTGCTGAATCCCCAAACATGAACAGATCAATTTTGTATGCACACACTGACTTTAGATTTATGACCAGAGACAGTGTATGAGAAATTTAGGGTAAACTGAAATAGATAATTCTAAGATAAACAACAGTTGGTTATCAGAAATAAAAAAGAGAAAAACTTTGATGTATGTTGGGATGTATGTCAAGAGATGATGAAACAAAAAGAACCATTATATAAAAGTGACAAATCGTAGAAGAAATGTATGGCTGTGGTAAAAAAGTCTTCAAGCTTTCCAACTAAGCTTAGAAAAGTCAGAGGAGTATCTGTGAACATACATCACAAAGGCAAGTAAACAGAAAACACTCCCCAGTTAAAAGTGAAGTTTGGAGAAAGGAAAGCTTTTTTTTGGTCAACAAAGTTGTAACATTTGAAGATAAAATAAGAGAAACTGAGGGAGGAAATACAGGAAAAAGGCAAGAGAACTAATGTGTTCATACTTTATTGTCTGTATGCCGGTAAGTGACTTAAAATTTTTACATGTCTGTGATATCAAAGTTTACCACTTTATGAAACTTATCTAAGTTTTCAGTTATGGAAAACCAGAAGATTTAGCCCTTTTGACTGGAAGCTTTGAACATGGAAATTTCACTTGACAGTCTGGCTGTGCCTCAAGTCAAAAAACCTAGGAAAACAACCCAAATCAAGCCTTGATCCTGGAACAATCCCCAAAATAGGATATTGATAACACATAGGTACCTACATGGAGAAATCTAGTTGAACACAAATCATCCATTTCCTCTGGCAATAATCAAAGGCCGATCTTGTTTTAAATACCTGTCAGCAAAACTGATGCAAAGAAGGTAGAGAAGGAGCTAGCAAACTTAACTCCCTCCTATCTTGTTTAAAAAAAGAAAAAAAAGTGCTTCCAGTCCTGCTAAAAGCTTGTTAGCAATAACATATGAATGGCAAAGAGAGAAAAAAGGTGATCCTCAGTTTCAGCTGGTGATATTGAGACCTCTGCCTTTGCTACAGCTGGGAAGCACCAATGTGAGCGAGTTTTGAATTCATGTTGAAGGTGAGAAATTAAGAAATCAAACTATAATGAAACATGCAGGTTCTAGGCAATACTGCAGACTCTCTGGAAGCTGAAATTGTTACCTTGTTCATAAGAAGCATTCCTCTGCTATGAAAATGATTGTAGCCTTTCATAGAGGCAACGCGACAGTGGTGGTGATAGAAAGCACATTCACTTGACGTGTTTACTACTTGCTGTCGATGTACTGCATGTTGTCTTCTATGAGAAAGAGCGGCTGGACAGCAGGAGACCCCTGCTTGCCTCGTCCTGGATGCTGCTGTCTGGGTCAGATGGAGCTCCTGGGAAAAGGAGATTTCTCTTGGACTATCTAGGCATACACATATGGAGTAGAAGATGGGACAGTCAGTGTGAGACCATGAGGGAGCCAGCGGGCAGGAGCCTGCTGCGTTTAGACACTGGAAGTTTTCTGAGAGACTTAGGGAACAAATACGTGTCTTGGAGGTGGTGGGAAGACCTTCCCAGTGGACTCCATGCAGGCTGCCCAGTGTTTGTTACAACCCAGGGCGCCAGGAGAAAGCTGTTGGGCTGAGAGAAGACTGGTGAAAAGGACCTGCATGCCAAAGGGCAGCTTTGTTTTCTAACCTTTTATTTTAATCTGTCTCATCTGTCGGGGTTGACTCATTCCGAGGTCAAAAATGACTGCTTTTTGGTCTGTGTTTTCAGAAATCTTGGCTGTAGAGATCTAAACCTTTGCTATTTTTGGCACCCTCCCTGTAAGCGCAGACAGATGCACCTCAAAGTAGTGGTTGGCTCGTGAGCCTGTCAGAGTCAGCAAGGCCTGGATACGTCCCACCGAGCATTAGGCATAAAGCTGAAGTAATTAAGGGAAGGAATAACCTTTCCTAACTGCATCTCACTGAAAAAGTGTATGTTTAGTGGAAACTTTTCCTTAGGAATGCCTCGCCAGGCACATGAGAGGTTGGCCGGAGGGCTGGAGCAGGGCAGGCCCGTCGCTCCTGCTGACCACCCCAGCACCTCGTGCGCTGTATGTGGTTGTGATGTTCTCCTCTTCCCTCATTTGAAAGTTACTGCGAAGGAACAGGAGAAAAGACCTAAATGTGTGGAGCTCTATGTGGAAGAGCAGGACTCCTGGGCTCCTCCCAGCAGTTTTGGGAGGCTGAGTTTCTTATATAAATACGGCCTAAAGGAAAGAAAGATGCACTGGTATCAGAGAACCTCATAAGTCGGTCTCTTGGAAAAATGCTTGCTGTTGCTCTTTGTTAAAGGGCAACTATGATAATGCTGAGAGGAGAACTTGCTAGCTAATGCTAAGGGCTACTTTGTGGCCACTGTGCAATAGTAGACTGGAGCTTGTCTTCGTTTTGGGAAGAGAGGTCAGGCTTTTAAGAAAGAAGGGGAGAGAGAGTCTCAGGCTGGAAGTGACTCCTAGACAGGGTGATGTACGAGGCAGGCAGTGCCATTTACTTTTTGCCCAATAATTGTGGGGCACGCTGGGCCGTGATAGTCTGAGCCATTCGTGTACTACTCAATGTAAAAGTTAAAGATCACAACCAATGCTGAGAATCAGGCAGACACATTTGGTGTTGTTGCTTTGAGTCAAATTGAAGACAAGATTAGAGTTAATTTTCATCAGATCTTAGTAACATATATATTTCATAACTCTGCCTACTTGTACTTATTTCCATATACAGCATTTACAAGTATGTCTCTAGACATCTATATATCATAGACAGATGCATATTTATATATTAGATTGCTATTAAGAGGTTTCTTCCATTAATCACTATTGTTCTGTTGGTTTTAGAACTGAAGAATAAAAATGAAAAAGATTTCTGCCAAGCACTAACTAAAATAAATAGATTTCTGCCAAACACTAACTAAAATAATATCAGGTTAGTCATAAAAAGGGTTTCTTCAGTAAAAAAAAAAAATACAGATTTTCCAGACTTGTGACTTTAGCAAAGAAAGTAAAGTTAGTATCTGATGGGTGAGAAAAGCAGAGTTTTGCATCATCTACAGAGATCAAAACTAGCTGCAAGTCTAAGAAAGCACTGCAAGGAATCCCAGCAGGCACCCATGGAAATGATTAACAATAGCACTTTAAAGGTGGACATTTTCAAAGCAATGTGCAAGGTTTTAGCCTCCTGACATCCACCAAATGTGATGAAAGTCATATGGCTAAAAGTTGTGCAATGCTGTGAAAATTCACAAGATTAGGATTATTTGATCAGATGACATGAGAACCATATGATTACAGTGTCTGTAATTCCAGGTTCCAAGACAATGGAAATTTATACGGCTCTTTATATCAAGAGACTTTAAATAGCTTAGAGGAGTGCAGAGGGCATGGTTCAAGTTCACAGAACACTGCAGTGCATGGGTAGATAGTTGTACAGATATGTGAATGTAAGTGAAGTAGGCTAACCTGAATATTTTTTTTCCTTTTTCCCACACAGGATATTTATGCAACTGTGTTAAGTTCCCATATGTTGTAATACGGTACTCAAATATACAGTGTTTATCTACAAGTTGTAATAGTGGCTTTTATTACAATCAAGAATTTTGATGGGCATGTATCACAATTATAGAGGCATATTATATATACCCCATCAAATATCTGTGTATAAAAATTAGGATCCTTAATTCTACCAATATTGCTGAATAAAATAATTACTGATGTATAAAAAACAGTAGAGAAGGTGGCAAGAGTGTAAATATTTTAGGTATCATCCACCTCAGCTTTAGCTGTCTGAAGTGTTCAGTCTAAGGTAGCTGTTTTGTCTTCTGAGGCAAAACACAGATGTCTGTCCACTTAGATGCCCATCTTAGTCATCCATCCCCTTTTACCTCTCCACAATTCACCTTCTGAAAGCAGCTCCATCCATTTATTGTCAACTTTTAATTTTTTTTTTCTCCAGGACTTTCTGGAGTCTGTTCAGTTTGAGTCTGTTCAAGGATCTTCTCTTTTTTTTTTTAAATTTCTGGGCTTTTCTCCCTCTTTGTTGATGTTTCCTCCCTTCAGCAGTTTTGCTTTGTTGCCAGAAGGAAGAGGAATTAGTGACAAATGGGTGAATCCCAGAAGTTTGGTTCCTTATCTGAAGTCTCTAAAGTTATGAACTTTTACATTTCCAAAATTGGCCTACAAAGTTCATGAGAACAGAATACTCATGAGAAAAGACTGCCTTGCATGATTTTGAGCATTTCCCCCCTTTCATTTGGCGAAGCATGCGATTTGAATAGAGGACTTTGGCATTCTTACTCGTAGATGTTGCCAGAAACCGGAAGCACAAAGGCACACAAAACTGAAGCAAAATGAAAATAAATTAGCCAAGGGTTTTGAAGCTAAAAATAATTTGGTTTGCAGAGTTCAAGTTTTAAGAAAAGGTTCAGGGTCAGGAGCTGGAAAATATCTGATTTGATATGGCTTAAATTTACCCATTGATACAGTTTCTTGAAGTTTTACAATTTGGACCTTGTATTCGACATGAGTCTGAAAGAAAGAAGAGTTGTATTTATTCTGTCAAATTCCTGCCTGGCTGGGTATCAGCAAGCTCTGCTTCATGCCCTGGGTGCAGCTCTTACATCATGGAAGAGATGGTCTCTGCCATAAAGACAATGCAGTGAAGTGGGCAGACAAAAGATGATTATTATCCAGAAAATACAAGTGAGGAACATGACTTGCCCAGAGTCGCAAGGAGTGCTGGTGGCAGATACAGGAGCAGGTCTCTCTTTAGAATCAGCTCACACAAAGACCGTTTTTGGCCTTTGAGAACAAAGCTTTCTTGACACTGTTCTGACAGTAACCTTAATTCTAGAAGCTGGAGGTTAACTGTAAACCGCACGTGCTCAAGAGTATCAAAGCATACTGAGAATTACAGCTGTGTGATGAAGTTCATAGTGGTGGTAAATGCCACTGCTTCTAATAGAAGTTGCCTTCAGCCACCTCTTAAAAAGCAGAATGCCTTATATTGTATGAGAAACTAAAAGGTGGTTTTTCATATGATGGAAACTATCATTTAGTTTTCTGCAAACGTTTTTGTGCATAAAATAGTGACTTTATGTAAATCTAAAAATATTTTGTATAGGATTGAATGGCACCTAATTTTCTAAAAAGAATGGCTGATGAAAATAGTAATTTTCTTGTTGAAGTCATAATACTGTTTTTGACACATGGAATGAAATAAAAGAAAAATGGACATCTCGATACAGCTCTGCTGTTACTATACTCTTTTTGGGCACCAAAGAAGAGTTGAATAGGGCATTCTGCTTACACTTGAGCATTTATCTTTGGGTTGACTTCCAGATAATCGCTTATATTTGACTGAGACGTTAATGTGAATTTCTAGGTGAACTCAGAAAAGAATTTAAAAAATGCCAAAATACAAGGATTCCAAACTCCAACTTATAATAAATTTATTGGTAAATGGATAACGTGCCAGAGCAGAAACAAATATGAATGATGGAACACAGGACAATCTTTCAAAAATGAAGTCATAAAAACTTAATGTGTCTGGAAGAAAATGAAGTCCAAATGTTTTACATTACATTTAGGAAACCAGTGCATTTTAATATGACTTACAATTTTTACTGTAGAGCTTGTTTTCTCAGCAGTTGTAATGGATAATATGATCACAGGAGGAAAAGATAAATATTTTAAGCCAAACTGAAAGCAACTTTATATTAGTTGCTGCAAATAAAAGTAGTTACTGTCTGTAATATACTCAATATATGGATGCTCATACAAATGCTTAGTATTATTATGAATAATGCTTAATGCGAATGCAAAGAATCTGGCAGTTGAGAGAGCCACAGCAGCTAAAAAAAAGAGAAAAGTTGTAAATAAAGTGAATCTTACTCCAGCCTAATCTAGTAGAATTTAATAGAACAAAGACTTAAGATCTTGGCATGGCACTTCAGCTGTTGCTTGCATGAATCTTAAAACTGTAGCACAAAGAACTGTGCAAGCCCTGAAGTCATGTTACGGATTCAAGGGTGAAGAGTACAAATTTACCTTTAAGATTCCAAGCTGAATGCCTTAATGTACCTCTGCAGCTTAGATCAATACACAACTATATGCAAATATCAGATGTTTTGGTATACTTTAAAAATCCCATTTGCTCCTGAGAATAATTGTTCATAAGCTATTCACTGATTTCTACTTTTATATGCCTTCATTGAAATTTGTATATTTTGTGCAAATCGGTTCTTCCAGTTCTGCTTCCTGTTTAGACTCTTTTAGGGACTGATTTGCCCAAGAATATTTTTAGTGTTCTCCTCAGTCCATATTGCCTGATGTATCACTAGAGTGAATACTGCTAATATGCTAGGATATTGCAAGCAATGAGATACATTGGTGAGGGACTCAGAAAAAAGCACCAAGCAATTTATTTATGTCTCACCAGAATATTAGACTCAATCTAATGGGCAGTGCTGCCAACGGAGCAGACAAGTGAGCAATATCTGGCATGATTCACTGCCCTTGATGCATCGGTGCCTCTAGTGACCCCTCCTGATGAACCAGGAATCTTGTGGAGAACAAAAGTAGGGAAAGGCTAGTTTCTATTAGGGGTTATTCACATGGGACAGAGAATATGCTGGGAAGAGAATCCATGGAGCAAACAAGCCATTGAGGAGTGATATGCAGGGAAGATAAGGACTGAATGATCTTTTATAGTAAGGATGTTCTTGACTTCACAGAGCTCTACAGAGCAAAACTAGAGACATTCCTATTGGGAGCTTCTGCATCAACTTCAGAGGGGGAAGTAACACTGAGGGCATCTTGGGAATCTGCTACAGACCTCCTGACTGATAGGAAATAGAGGAAGAGGCCGCCTTCAAACAACTACTCAAAATGTCCCACCTGCAGGCAGCGTATCATTATGGGTGGCCTCAACTGTCCAGGCAACTGCTGTAAGGGCAATGTGGCTTCACGCAAACAGCCCAAGGTTGAGCTGTGGGAGTGACACGTTTCCAGTGCAAATGTTGGAGAGGCTGACCAGGGGTGTTGCTCTGTGGGACTTGCTGCTCACGGACTGAGAAGGACTGATGAAAAATGTGGTGACTGGTGGCATCTTAGGCTGTAGGGAGCACAAGGCAATGGAGTTCAGGATCTGGAGGAAGGCTGGAAATAAAACTGCAGAGATAGGGCTCTAGACTTTCAGAGAACAGACTTGGTTATTTAAGGAATTGCTAAGCGAAATCCTCTGGGAAGCAGCCATGCAGGGGCAGGGTGCCCAACAGAGCTGGATGACTCCTTCAAAGTGAACTCACTGAGGGATCAGGAACAAGCCATCCCTTTGTGTGGGAAAACCGGAGGTTTCAACACAAGGCCAGCTTGATGGAAAGGGAGCTTCTTGATGAACTAAAATACAAACAGTGAACATGTTTGAAGTGGAAACAGAGACAGGCAACAAAGGAAGAATAGAAAAGGATCACTAAAGTACTTAGGGACAAAATTAAGGAAGTTAAAACCCAGGTGAAGCTGAAAATAACTTAATTAAATTGAGCAATAAGGATGGGAAGGGAAGATGTTGGGCTGCTGATGTATGAGAGACAACACAGTGTAGGTTATGTGGAAAAGGCTGAAGTACTCGGGGCCTTTTTCACCTTGCTTATCACAAGCAGAACCTTCTCCCTGATCCCTGCAAGTACCAGAACAGTTTGGGGAGGAGCCAGCACTGGGTGAACCAGTTGGAAACTACTTCAGCTGAACTTATTCATATTCCTGAGACTGACCCAAAGGTGCTGAAAAAGTTGGCTGCTGTAGTTGGCTTGCTGGCTGCTGTGATTGCAAGGCTCCTGTGTATTGTCTGTGAAAAATTGTGATGAATGGAAAAAGCAAACATTACAGTCATATTCAAGAATGGCAGAAAAGATGTTCTGGAACACTGTCAGCTGCTGGCTCACCTCAGTCCCTGTGAAGATCATGGTGCATGATCTTCTCTTGGAACCCATTTCTAAACTCAAACAGAACAAGGAGGTAATCAGAAACAGTCATTCTGATTGCGTTCTGTAGTGAAATGACTGGTTATGAGAATGAGGGGAGGTGGATGTGCCTTTAGTAAGGTTGCTGACCCTAGAGCTCTCATCCGAAAGCCAAGAATGTATGGGCTGGATGATCAGACCATTGGGTGAGTTGAAAATTGGCTGGGCTGCCAGGCCCAAAGTATAGCACTCCATGGCTCCGTGCCCAGCTGGCAGCCAATAATAAGCAAAGTACTCCAGGGCTGATAACGGACCTGATGTTCTTCAGTATTTTTACCATTGACCTACATAATAAAAGAGAAAGCACTGTCCAGCAAATTTGCAGGTGTCACTAAGTTAGGGAGGAGCTGCTGATGCAGCAGAAGATACAGTTTCTGTCCAGATTGACCTTGAGAAACTGGAGGATTGGGCCAGCATGAATTTCAACACAAAGAGTACATATCTGCACGTGGGAAACTGGGAACAGGCTGGGTGAGTAGCAGCCTTGCTGCAAGGAATCTTGGGAATAAAGTGGAGGGCAAACAGAGTTACAGGCTCTTGTAGGTTGGAAAGGTCTCTGGTGGTTGTCTTGCTGAACCTTCTGCCATTACATCAGGTTGCTCAAGGCCTTGCTAACTGTGTTTTGAATATCTCCAGAGATGGAGATTCCACACCTCAACCTGATATAGTGCTTACCTACCCTCAGGTTGGGAATTTTTTCTTGTATCAAGTTGGAATTATTTGTGTTCCAACTTGTTTGCTGCCTATTGTGCTTTCTGTGCTTCTGAGAAGAGTGGCTCTGTCCTCTCTACACAAGTACATTGTTGTAGGCAGCAATAATAGTTGCCACAGCCTTTTTTCTCCATGCTGACCAAACCCAACTCCCTCAGTCTCTCCTTGACCATCCTGTGCTTCAGCCCCCTGACTACCTTGGTGAGTCTCATACTGGAGTGAACCCAGAGGCCAATATCTTTCTTGTGCTGGAGTGAGCCCCAAATTGGACAGGGAACATGTAGTCTCACAAGAGCTGGAAAGAGGGAAGAGTCACTTCCCTTGACTGTTGGCTTAACTCTTTTTAAATACAGCCCAAAAGCTGGTTGACTGCACGTGCACACTACTGACTCATGTTTAGCTTCTTTTCAGCAAGGACACCAGGGATTTTTCTGCAGAGCTGCTTGAATATGAGCCAAAAGCACTCTGCCATTATGAACATGGAAAAATGCATAATGGGCTACTGTATACCTTAGGAGGGTGTGGCCAGTAGATTGAGGGAATTTATTATACCCCTCTTCATGGCACTGCTGAGACCACCCGTGGAATGCTGCAACCCATGTTAAGCCCCCTCTTCAAGTGGATGTTGAAAAAAGGGATAATCCAATGGAGGACTACTTCAGTGGACAGGGATTTTGAACAGATGACCTTTCCAGAAGGGTTGAGGAAGCTGGGCTCATTCAGCATGGCAAAGAGGAAGCTAAGGGATATTCTGGCAGCAGCCTAGAAATACTTGAATGGGAGTCGCAAAGGTTATGGAGCTTAACTCTTTGCCATGGTGGCAGATGATATAGTATGAGACAATAGGAAAATCTTTTTTGCCAGGAGGGTAGAGAAGCACAGGAATAGGTCACTGAGGGAGCTGATGGAGTCTCCGTTCTTGGAGGTTTTCAAGACTTGGCTAGATAAAGCTGTGGCAGACCTTATCTAGCACTGGCAATTGTTCCTCTCTGAGTGGGATTTTGAGACCTGCAGGGGTACTTTTCAGAAACATTTCTGTGATTCTGTGATCTGATGCTGTTAGGCAAGAAGCCTTTGGATGAATAAACTGTGCTGCTCACCAGAAATCATTGTTCCTTTTCAACACTCAAGAAGGCACAGCTGGAATGAACAACGCTTTCCACTGATAACCGCCAAGAAGAATGGAATCCTTTTTTTAATTTGGACTTGGCTGTAATTCACACGCTGATTTTGACCTTCCTGTTTCATTTCTTTAGTTCCCTTTAGCTAGGAATGAAACCACTTACCTTAGAGTAGCTAAAAATGATTCAGGATTAGTAACCATTCTGCTCTAAGATGGCTGAAAAGCCTGTTGTTACTATTTCTTCACTGCTTTGTCACCACATTTCACAGAAGGTGTTCTAAAATGAAAGATAGATGGGTATATTTTCTTGGAAATGCTGGCAAATATCAAGAAGTTGAGAGTAAAGACTATTGGTGTAGTGCCTGGTGATTTACCTCATCTGGTGGATTCTGAAGCAGTGAAATTAAATCCAATTTCCCAGTGAACCTCATTGGCAATTTAGTCAAGTGCAACAACTGGCTGTGAAAGAATCTAGAAGTTTCAAGAAAATCCATTAATTTATTTCTTATACTATTTTTTTGCTATTACAGATGAAAGTATCATTCGTTTTTATTAGCTTAGTTATGCTGTTAGTATAGTTATGTTAAGCTATATTCAGTAGATTTATGCTTTTTCACCTCAAATGTTACTTGATCAAGGATGTACTCCTTTATGTGCCACATTTATATATGAATGTATTCTCCTGGCATTAGGAGCTCATTTGCAAGAAATGTACATGTAGGAAAAAAAGGACTCTTTTTTACTCTGGTTCTGGTGCTCAGTACAAGTAGGGAAGAAGACTTCATGCCTGGTATTCTTTATTTTGAATGAGCAGGAGGCATGACCTGGGCTGCCTCGTTTATATGTGTTGGCCAATAATACAGATTGGATGGCGGGGGGTCGGGGGGAAGCCTGATGTGGTCAACAGCATTAAACAACTTGCACTTTGCAGTGAAAAGTGGGCCTTGAAGTAATGAATTGTGTTATTTCTGCAGAGGCAAAAATAGGGCATGGCTGTTCTGAGAGAACTCTGACATAGTAGTAGAAATTTAATTGTTCTCATTATGCAAGTTTTATTAAATGCCTATATTTCAATGATGTTTTTGCCAGGAAACAGACAGCTGTTTCAAGCTGATCAAGTGGTTGGAATTTTTTGAAGTGTTATGGTCTATGTTGTTTACTGGAGTCAGACAAAGGGACTGAGAGTTTCCAAAACTTTTAGTCCTCTTGTTCTAAAGAGCAGGTTAATTTTTAAATGCATAAATGGTATTCAGTTCTCAACCAAAACTAATGTTACACTGCAATAAAAGCAAATAATAGTTCCTTTGCAAAGAGAAAGCTTACTAAAGAATTGGAGGACTATGCCATTTGGAATGCAGGTATAAAGTTAATCACTGATATGTTTAGATTGGAGTAATTTAGGGAATGAGAAATTCCAAAATGTTTTGCATTAGCCAATGTTGTTGAAGAGGTGACCTGGCAAAGCATAAAGCCTGTGTGTCAATTAGCAGTTTTCTGATAGCCAGAAAACCATTACTTTGTGATTCTTCTTGAGCCTAGAAATGGCTCCCACACTATAAATTATAATGATTTCTTTCTCTTTTTATACTCAAATCTCCAGGTTTTTACTTCAATATTTCCCCAATACTAATACCAAATGTTTGGGTATGTGTGATAGTGTATGAACCTCGGTTTTACGGATACGTAAGAACTGCATATTCTGCTTGTGAAGAGTCCTAAATCAATGGGAATATTTTTGCATGTGAAATTAAGTATGTACATAAGTGAGGGATCAAGGCCTGAACAGTGTGTGTGCTTTCTTTTGTCTGTGTCGTGTTAGACCCCAGCCCTGGGAAAACCACGAGATGTTTTTCAAGGAAATCTAGTTCAGAAAATAGTCCTGTTTCAAGGATTAATATGATGTAAAATACAGGCTCTTATAAGCCTCTTGGAAAAAAATGTCCCTTACCAAGAGGTTAAGAAAGGAAGAAGCTGTCTGGAGAGAGCTCAAACTAGGAACCGGGCCATCGTGTTCCTTTTATAGCATAACTACCTGGATAGATGTAATTCGCTGTCTACAACCACCAAGATATGCAGAAGCCAATCCAGGAATGTCTGATGACCTGACTTCTGCAGAACTTCTAAGAAAGACAAATGGTGCAGAGCCTGGAGTCTGACCTCTGTCTCAGTTAAGGAACTGTGACAAATAGACTGAGGATTTGGTTGCAATTTTTAGCCCAAGATCTGCACAGCCTTCTTATTAGTGATGCCCAGAGGGTAAAACTCTCCTTCCCTTTATGGGATAAGCAGTACTAGTGCAGTTGTGAAAGTTCTCTTTTGTTTTATTTTGCAAGTTAGGAATGTACCAATGAGTAGTTGCTTTTTGGGGAGACAGAATATTGTCACTAGAGATTTTTAGAAGTGTTTTTGATTAATTTGAAGAATGTTTTGAAGCAGGTAAGAAGCAACTGTGTTTCTGCAACAGAACTTTACTTTATTCTTCTTAATCCCACACACCACATTTCTGCTGTATTCTAAAGCCTCCTGTCTCCTAGTGTTCTAACTCTCCCTGCTTTAGACCTTCCTCTTCCACTATTGTGTGTACAGCTTGACTAAAACCTTTCAGAAATCTTTTCCACTAGTGTTTGACTGTCTCTTGTCAGATACCCCACAAGAGACCAGCTCAGTTTTAGATTCCAACATGGGAAAAGCCGATATAGAATCATAGAGTGGTTTGGGCTGGAAGGGACCTTTAAAAGTCATCTAGTCCAACCCCCCTGCAGTGAGCAGGGATGTCTTCAACTAGTTCAGGTTGCTCAGTGCCTTGTCCAACCTGACACAAGTTTTCTCACTTTTACCCTTCTGATTCTCTCCCCCATCCCACTGTGAGGGAGGTGAGCGAGCGGCTGCCTGGGGCTGAGTTGCCGGCTGGGGTTAAACCATGACAGCAAGCAACGTTCCTTTCTATTCCTGTATTAGTCTGAACATCTAAACCCACTGCTCATTTTATTGGCTAAACTACCCCACACTAGTGCTTCTGACACAATCTACTAAGTCTAAAGACTAACGCGGTGGAATAGGTAGCACCAAAACAGATAAAGAAGGGTCAAAAATACATAGGTAGGAGTTTTCATCCTCTTGCTTACAATATACCACCCCATCTTGTTGGAAGAAATAATGCATTATAAACAAAGGTGTAGCTTTCCAAACATTCCATGAGGAAGTACTAGGCTTTACCAAGGGTACAAAAAAAGGAATCTTGGCATTACAGTTCAATCTTAAATATAGGAGGAGAGCCTTTCTTTAATCTCAGTTCCAGTGAGAATAAAATTAGTAGTTTATGAATTTTTTGTCATCTAGGAGCCAAAGCAAGGAAATAAGAGGAAGATGAACTTCCTCTACTCTAAGTCAGTAGTAAACTAAAAGTAATAGTCCCTTGTTGAATTTTCCTTAAGAAAAGTGAGAGGTAGAAAGCAGCCCCCTGCCCCAGTTCCTTGCCCACAACGTTTGTAACACCAGCATGTAGAGGAATCTTGGACCTGTAGTGGTTCATTGTGATGAGCCAACAGCAACCTCCAAAGAGGCCATCCTAACAAATCAAAATGCTGGCATCTGTGAGTCCTTCAGCATGATTTCAGGATGGAGTCTTCTGGTTACAGACCCCTACAGGTTCCTGAAATTCTACTAGTAAAATGGATTTAAACTGGGAATTCCAATACTGCTGATTTCTTGGCAGACTGGGAATAATCTGCACAATGCAAGTAGTTCATCATTAGTCCTTTGTGGAAGAATATTATTTCTTCGAATTTGCTCATTATAAAATAGCCCTGGTTTAGAGTTTATTATTCAATTTGCTAAGGTTGCTTGAGAAGTAGGTGGCTCTGTTCCAGACCGTGAAACTCATATAATGGTAAAGTTGTCTACTTTATTTACAGTCCAGGTCTTGTTCTCTGATCAGTCTTTATGACAGCTATTATGACCACACTATGACTTAAGCTTTCTGATGTCTTTGTTTTCTAGGTCAGAGCTTCCCAAATTTTCTCATTTGGGTCCTGCCATTGTGCAGATGGTAGATATTATCAGTGATGGTGCCAGCAGCAGCAGCTCCTGTCTTTGTCATGGTCCATATGCACATGAGTAAAGACTTACACCTTCACTCTTTCTCCTTCACCCTTCTGACACATGTTGTCTCCTCCCTAAACTAACTTGGATGTATATTTGCAACTTGCCTCTCTTCTGCCTCTACATACCATTTTGAAAGAAATTTGGAAAACTGCTGTAAGTGGTACAGAAAGAAAAGGAAGCTGCAGAATATTACTAAGGATGAAAGTAGCATCACGGTGGAAACTGAGAGCAATTTTTATTCTTATTCTGTTGTTTTATAGGATTTTTTTGGGACTATAAATAGAATATTCCAATGAAGATCACAGATGCAGTGTCTGATGGAGATAAAACTTTGAGGGTCTTGACAAAACTAAACCCAAATTCTAATAAATTTGCTATTCCAGAAATTATTTGGCAGTCCAAGAAGGAAGTTGGGAAACATGTATTGCTTAACATGCTGTTGAAATAGAATGGTTTGTATTAGTGCATTTTGCCTGTGGCTATGCCAAACTGAAGACACCTCCAAC
This sequence comes from Astur gentilis, assembly GCF_929443795.1. Taxonomy (NCBI): domain Eukaryota; kingdom Metazoa; phylum Chordata; class Aves; order Accipitriformes; family Accipitridae; genus Astur; species Astur gentilis. Next base: position 6,646,321 of record NC_064894.1, on the reverse strand, counting down.
TTGTCACAGAAACTAATCCCAGCCTGGTGGGTAATTGGATGGAGAGACCACCTGGGAGTCTCGGGTGCTATAAACACAAGCCAAAAAACTGTGGCTGAACACTTGGCAAATATCTGACAATGGAAATCTAATGAGTGGAAAGACTTCACTTGGCCCTATTGTTATTCCTGACCTAACAGACCAGAGCAGAAGAAAGTTATTACTTTTTACTTATTAATTTGAACAATGAGGGAACATTAAGAAATTGTGAATTTTTCTAGAAAAGGAAGCTTTAATCCTAGAGACGTACATATCTTCGCAGAATACTGCTAAGCCTCAATGCATTGTGTGAATTATTTTTAGGAATTATTCAAGTGGATTTGATACAGTAATGTCAATTAATTCTTATCTGAAGTTGTTGACTCACTGGAGGGGAGGACTGCCACTGAGGGACCTTGATATGCAAGCTGACAAGTATCTCAAAAAATGTAACAAAGAGAAATGCAAAGTCCTGCACCTGGGAGGGAATGATCGCAAGCTGGGGACTGGCTACTAGGGAGGAAATTTGTAGAAAGAGGACCTGGTGGTCCTGGTGGACAATATATTGAAGAGCAGTCCACAGGATGCCCTTGTAGTGACAAAGGCTCTTCACATCCTAGACTGCAGTAGCGAGCTACAGCTAGTTGGTCCAGAAGAGTGATTAGTCCACTCCACTCAGCCCTTGTGAGTCCATATCTGCAGTACTGTGCCCAGTTCTCAGCTCCCCAGTAACAAGAGAGATATTAGCAACTGTCCATATCTAGTGGAGGGCCACTGAGACGGTTAGGGGGCTGGAGCATACAAGGAATGAAGAGAGGCTGAGGGGTCTGGTTTGTTTAACTTGGAGAAGTGCAGGCTAAGAGACATCTAATTGTTGTCTCTAACTGCCCAATGGGTGGGTTAAGAAGCAGCCAGACTTTTCCTGGAGGTTCATAATGAAAGGACAAAAGGCAGTGATCCCTGTTTGCAACAAGGAAAATTCTGACGTGAGAGTGGGTAAGTGGTAGAACATCTTCCCCAGAGATACTATGAAAACTACATCCTTGGGGGATTTTCAGAACTTTACTAGACCTAGCTTTGAAGCTGACCTTGCTTTGTGCAGGGAAGCTGAACTAGCTGACCTCCAGACTTTCCTTCCAGTCTGAATTATTCTGTGATTCTAAATACTGTAAAACCCCATTTACTGAATTCTTAACCAGAAGAAATATATCAACTCCATTTCCCCATGATCAACATTTAGAACTGATACAGTGTGTATCAAGCTTTTGCTGTTAGGGCATAATGTGTAGCTAGACAGTTTCTCTCCACTTTCCCCCATTGAAACAAATATTTCTTCCAGGCCTTGACAAGAGTTGTGTTGGGGAATCTGCTTGGTTCCAGAATGGGATTTTCAATCAGAGAAAGTCACAGTCCACAATAATGAAGTCCAAGTGGTTGAAGAGTCAGCCTGGCAAATGAACATTCAGTTTCTTCCTCTGCCTAATTCTGGAACTTGGAACTGCATGGAAAATGAACACTTCGCTTGCTGTAAATGCTATTTTTAGGTTGATCTCTCATCTTTTCTGATTTTATTACCTCATGCTTATAAATAAAAAATGCTGAAGCAGTCCTTCATAGGTTTCTCTTCAAAAAAGTCCTCAATCTTGAAAGAGCGAACTTATCTGAACACCTTCTCCTAAAGGAAATTGTTCTTGTGCTTAACCGGTGTCGGATTCCATTGTAAGCATAACTTCAAATTTCACCCATGATGTTTAGATTTGATAATAACACTTATTTCCAGATTTTGTTTCCTTGTCTAACTTTCCTCTTACAAATTCTCAATATACTGTAGTATAAGAGAAATAAAATCTCTTTTTTACTTGCTCTGACTTTTGTACAGAGTATAGATGGAAATTTACTGATGGTAACTGAGTCTCTCCAAGAGTAAAATTCCCACTGCCATCAATTCTACTTGTGTGAACAATGAAAGGTAAAACTCACCTAAACTCTAAGTTACTTGCTTAATCATCCCTGGATATTTATAATCTTTTTTATTAGGTAACTCAAGTCATGGAACTGGTTTTTCACAGTAAAATAATTTTAAATAAGGCTTTTTATGCTGTGATATTTTCAAGATGCTGGCCCATTAGAAATCACTGTACTTTTTTTTCACTGTGACTGAACAAATAGATTTATGTAATTACAGTGATTATGATACGCATTTATGGGATCAGGAAGGAGATAACTTTCTTAAGCTTTTAGACAATGAGCAAATGTTACTTGGTTTATTTACCTCTCATTTTTATTAGGTAGTGTGGAGATGGTGACGGAAAAGGAAAGCACTGTTCTGTTGCTTTCTTAGCCGCCTTTGATTTGTGGACCCCCTAAACATTTTCTGACATTTTTGTAGTTCAGTGCATAGGCTTTGGCCTTTTTCCTTGGGGTTTAGTTGATACTCAGATACCCACAAACAGGCTGTATTTTGCTGTCACTGTGCATGGCTACATAGCCCTCATTGCACCCGTACCTGAGCACACCAGAGCTACTGACAGCATTTACTGCCATCTTACCTGTGTGAGGTGAGGAAATATCATCCCTATTCTCTTTCTGGTAGAGAGAGACACAGGACAGGACACGGGATGCCCCCAGCATGATGCCGGACAAGGGGAGAAAGCCCCAGCTCTTTACAGGATGGTCCTAGCCTACGCTCCCCGTTCCTCCTCCCATCCACAAAACACCAGTTGAAGAGGGTCAGACTAAACCTCTGTCTAGCTCTTCTTCCCACCCCCAGCAGCAGGCACTGGTGGATGATGGAAGAAAGCACTGAAGAGCAAAGTGCCTTGTCAGCGTTGGCCCTTTCCTGCCCCTGGGATTCAGAGACTGGGAGGCTGCCAGAGCAGGACACTGGTGGCATGCTGCCCATCGTGTCTAACAGCTGCCAACGCAACTGTCAATTTGTCTTGTCCGTTCCCGAAACCCACTTATAACTGTGGCTCTCGAAACATCCTTTAGAAACGAGTTTCACTATTCAGCTGTACCATGTGTGGAAATATGCATCCTTTTCTTTGTTTTACATTGGTATCGAGTGCTAAATAGTTTTCCCAGTAATGGATTTTGTCATCCAGGCCCTAGAAGACTGCCTAGGTATGATTCTTGAATACGTATTTGTATACGGTTCCTCTTAGAAAAACAATTATCGAAACTTCAGTAATTATTACTCCACATGTTTCTTCATTGTCCAGTTTATTTGGGCAGAAAGCTTGCCTGGGTAAAACTCATACTGATACTGAGTAACTTTCAAATATCTGAGCCCTGAATCTGCTAGTGCCTGAAGTCCCTTGCAATTTATATGAACTTACTGAAAGAAATGGATCTGATTCAGACCTCTATATGCCAATTTAAATGAAAATTGATCTTACAGAAACCCTGCAGAACCAACCTATGTGTGAACAGCCGGCCCATTATCTCCAAACAAAGACTGAGATGCCTCCCTAAGATATTTCAGGATGAGATACTTTTATTTGGAACTCTGATCAAAACTAAGGAGCTACTATGTGAGATTAACTTTAAGGATATTTCTAAAGCATAATTCAATTCCTCGTGACTTGGGAAAGCATTCTGTAGCAACAGGAATGAAAGCAAAAGCATCACCATCTCCAGTTGGTTCACTCTCTAATTTAAAAGAAATTCTGGAAAAAGAGAGACTGGTTTCATATATAAAGTGTATATAAAAATGCATATACTCCTGTACAGCTATCTTCATTCATGGAGCTGAGAACAGCTCTGTGAATAAAATGTGTGGATGGGCCTTTGTAGGGAGTTAGCAGTCCCTTTTATTGGCATTTGTGTTGGGCCAGGACTCAGGGGCACTTTATGGGCTGGCATAAAGCATGGCAAACCGGATTTATTTAATCTAGGAGCTAGAAAGCTAGGCAGAATTTTAAGAGTAACAAAATATTTTTAAGACTAACAAAAAAACCTTAATCTACTATTATATTATATTCATTATGGCCAAGCACATCCTCTTCTTTACTGCAGGGACATGAAAAATTGGCTCTAAAAAGTGGACGTTTTACTTTAACCAACTTTAAAAATCTATCAGCCCAACAAATGAACCCCTGCTGCTGCATATTTTGGTCCACTCTAAAAAATTGTGGGAAGATTGCAATAAACATCCTTATTAATGAAAATGTAGCACAGCATGTGAAACTGTTTAAATTTCAAAATTTACCAGAGACCAATCCTTGGCAGCAATTCTGTCATTTCCCAACAGTCCACTCCAAGCGGTAAGTAGTCCCTGGCCACTGCTCTTTCATCTGAACTCTTAGGTTACTTTTCAAAGATGAAATGTCCTACTGGTTTCCAGGTTGCTGAGAGTCCGAGTCACAACCCAAACTGCCCCCCGCTAGTGAGTAGTGGGCACGGGGCTTGGGAACTCTAAAATCGCTTGGAGAGGTCTATATGATCTGGTAAGCATAGCCCTGAAATCACTCTTTAGGACCAGCTTTGCCAGCCCTGCCACTTGTGAGCCTATAAGTACAGCCTGAAGGCTGGGCAACATGCACCCAACGGAGCAGATGGGATGAGAGCAAGTGTCCTTTGCTCTCTGTGTGATATGTTGATGATAAGTTGTGATATGGCCAGAGAGCATGTAGGAAGGATAGTTGTAGCTACTGCAGCTCCAGATGCTGCTTGGAAGTCTGGCACAAAGGTGATCTCTGAATCTGATCGACTAGGCTTTGCCGTGGGCTAAGCTTTCCAGAGGACACCTGTGGAGTGCACAACTTTTCTAGGCTCATTTGATGAACAGTGAAACTCCTACAGTCCTTTCATACTCTTTTATAGCCCAGACACACACATACTGAATCCCAGCCAGATGGGAGCCTGGTTTCGCTGGTTACTTCTGCAGAGATGCAAAATAAGTAGAGCATACAACATCTATAGATCAAGTTTGCAGGACATCGGGGAAGTCTGGCTGTACTTCAGTAACTGATCTAGATAAACATGAACTTCTCTGACTCTTACTCATCACTGAAAGATCTTCTTGGGGCCCAGATCAGCATCTTCTGTGCTGTACAATACCCTTCCTCTTCAGTTCATGCACTTTCTTATGAATCTTAGTCCTCCTTAACTATAAGTAACTAGTTCTGACTTGACAGGTCCCACAGCTAAACAGTTTTTCTTTAGTATAAAAATGTGCTCTTCTCCTTCTCCAGTACATTTGTTTGCCTTCTGACATACTGTGTTTTCTGTGTTTTAAGTGCCACCACTAGAACTTTTACTTCAATGTTCTGCAGATTGGGATTTTTCACTCCCAAGTACCAGTTACTTTCAGGTCTGTGGAAGGAAAGTTTATCCTAATTACCTCGGCAGCTGTCCCCAGACACTGTTCCTGTATCAGCTGCCATTGAAAAGAACGCTGTGTCGTTGAGCCTCACCAGGGACGGGATCAGGGGAAATGAGGTCGTCTCCTGTGCCACAGAGGTGCACTCCATACTCACAGCCATGCTGAGAGCCGTAAGAAAATGTCCTCTTGCTATATTGAACTCAAAGACTGCCTCATCTAGAGGCAGGTGCCCCCAGATCATAAGCGCAGTTCCTTGACGCACGTACTGAGGTCCCGTAATATAACATGGACCAAAGAGCTGTAGAGCCCGAGTTGTTGCTTGCTTGCAGAGCAGTATGTATCTGCTGGGTTGGCTTCATGCCATGCTGGCACAAAATCAGAGCATGAATGCCCTTTGCAAAACTGCTGTCAGGGTCTCGGCAGAGTTTTACTGCTTGCTGATGAAGACAGAAGATAAGGTGGTGACTTATTGCTGAAAAATCTGTACATACAATCGAAGTGACAGATTTACTACTTCTGAAATGAAAGGAAAAGTTTTTAGGCGAGCCTCCTTGCAGCGTAGCCATCTTCTGTGTCTGACGCACAAGGGTGAACGGGGGTGAGGTGGGTGGGAAAAGGCAGCTCGGAAGAGGCAGGGAGGTCCAGGTTTGCCAGTGCCTTCCAGGGAGGGCTGAGCGATGCCCCTCTGGGTGCCTCGCAAGCCAAGCATCGATAAAACCAGCAGAACCGCTCCAGCCGTAATGCTCAACACAGTAAAACTTTTCATTACGTTCTCTGGGCAGGGAAGCATGCTTTTTTCGCAAAGTTTCACGTAATTATCCACACACACCTCCCCAGCACAATAATGACAGGTGTTTCTGGTTTACGTGCCATTTGCACTTAAGCACTTCTGGCATGGATAGGCGTGCAAGGGGGAGCTGGCGGGACGCCATCACCTTGAGGCACTGCAAACTCCAGCCCCCTGGCTCTCTTCCCTTCCTTGGCTGAAAAGAAAGAATGTGGTGACACCTCTTTGCAAAATTAACTTCATTAAATATCTTCTACTTCTCAGAGATCTCCAAATCGTGCCTGTGAAGACAGGACACCTATTTCTGTTTTGGAGAGAATTCTCTAGGACCTCATAACAGGATTTTATGAAAGCTATTTGAAGTAACTTTTGTTCAAAATGTCTGTTCAGGATAGGCTGTATTTCCAAGGAGGATAGAGCCAGCTCAGTTTACTCTGGTTTTCAACATTTTTGCATGCTTTTCTTTCCTCTTCTGCCTCCCCCTGCCCCCTGTGTCATATTAGAAAGGTTTATTTTTGGAAAGAGATTTAGGTTCTTAAACATCTAGCCATTTTAAGTGCTCTACAGTATCTGAGGCACATCTGCATGGGGTTGGCACATAAGACACAAGATCTACAGAAAGATGCCTTTCTGATGTGGTGCTGGGGTATACCACATGGGCAGGACTCTCTAAGGCATATGTGATGCTGTTAGGCAGCTACCAAAATCCTGTCTTTGGTGTCAACGGTAGGAAACATAAAAGCTGAGAGGCTTAACCGGGAGCACGCATGGGTTGGATGGCTGTTGTAGCTTCCTTTTTTAATGGAACATGGAAGAAAAGGGGAAAGAAAAAGAACAAGGCAAGTATAAACTTATAAACAAATATGGTTTTGCAAGCTGCCTGCGGCAAAGACAGGCATTCCCATGCTGGAGACCAATAGCATTTCCAGCTTACTCTTCTTGTGTTCTGTACTTGGCATAGAGATGAAAGATTAAGAGTGCACAGGCCAGTAAGGACTATCCATTGCCGACACCCCACAGACTGCCATCCCGAATCACTGGCAAAAGCATTCAGTACAACCATATAAAATAACAGTGACAAAAGCAAGCAAACAAAGAGAGAGCTTTTTCCACCCAGCATAAAAATAGCTGGAAAAACCCTCTCTGGCCCCAGAATGCAACATCCTATTCAGGAAAGCAAAGAAGATAGTCACGATAATGGCAAAACCAACTTATAACTAGTTTACACTTTGCACCAGGCTATTGGTAAAGGATGCTTCTTCAGAGGCTGAGGGGCTACATAAATGGTGTAGAAATAATGAAACCCACCAGTTCTCACATAGCAGCTTCCAACCTGAACTGAAAGGTTCTCTTCTTATTTGTGTTTACTTACCATCAGTTGGATGTTCTACAAAACACAGAAGCACAGGAAGGAAGGAGCTTGTTCTCAGGAGTTGAGAGACAAAAATACATGAATGTGTGAAGGAACAGAGAGAAAAATCTAAAGGAAAGGGTCATTTCATTGGATGTTCTTAGTAAATTTTTTTTGTATTGGGTGGTGTTTTACCATTGCTTAATTAATTTGTAAGCAGACAGGTGCTCTCGTTTTTGGCTGTGAGTTAATGAGAGTTACACTGCCTCCAGGCAGCTCAGACCATAGAAGCTACTGCAGTGTAGTAGCACTCTGCAGTATCAAACATCTAAGTGGTAAAAAACAAGTAATCAAATTCTCTTTCAGCTTTCAGCTGCTTATTCATTAAGCAACTTCCTTCTACATCACAGCTGTTAAAGCTCTTGCATATCCTCAAGGTTACGTGCAATTATCACCACCTTGGATGCACCCTCTTGAATGCAAATAATCATAAACCATGCACTTAGAGCTTTCCCTCTTCAACGGTGTGCAATGCAGGCCAGTGATATCTCAGCTTCATCCCAGACAGAAGTGGGATCAGCTTGTTGCAATTACCAGCAAGGCATTGTTAGAAATTAAATTCTCTGCCTCCTTCCTGGAGCTTGCTGCTGGTGCATTGATTTCCTGCCATCTCCTGATAAAGCTCATTTTGCTGCCTACTTTGCCTGCTCCAGTTGTAGGAATTACAGAAGCTGATATGGTATAAGGCCTGTCACTACCCTTTCAAGAGGTAAGAAGGGTCTATGTAACCTGAAATACATTGTCCTCATTAATTATTCTTGTAGTGTGGTTTTGCTCCTCTTCAGATTCCCTGTCGGTAAAGGCTTCCCTGGAGAGGTATATTTATGACTTTTGCTCTAATCCATACTTTCCTTTCCTTGAGACTCTGGATAAATGCTAGAATCTAACTTTATCCCTTCTTTTCTTCTGAAACCTGAGGTCTAACTGCAGAAGAACCTGTATGTATCATATCTCTCTTCGGCTCCTCGTTGTCTCCCGTCACTATTTGGATGAAATATGTACAGTTGTCTTTTAATCAGATAGAAGCTTTAGTCAGAGCCTCAATAATTGCTTTTTATCCTCAGAAGCTTTCTCTGAGTTTCTTCATGTGCTTTGATATTTGTTACTTTTGGGGGCAGGGTGGAGGGGTGATCCCTAAGAGAGGGAATAGGGTGTTAGTAGTCTGCAAGTATGCTTGGAGGACACAGCTCCTCATCTGAGCACCGTGTGTGCTGTTGAGTCCAGGACACGTCAGAAAGACTGCTGCCATTTGCATCAGCCCTGAGTTTTCAAACAGCAGGGCTTTTGCTGCCTCAGTTACGCGTCTGCCTCCAAAAGCATAGCCTATTTACCAATACCACTTCCAATAATATTGACATCAACCGGTTTTACCTCCTTGTGATCCCTCATCGATCTATTTCCACCGTTGCCCCTCTCCTTAAAGAGCAATATGAAAGCTGACTTCCCATTTTTAAGGTGTTTACGAGTGCAGTGAAGTTCTGGTTCACGGCAAGATGCTACAGCAACCGCAACAACAAAACCTAGTTATTTGCTGTGTGAGCAGTTGTTGTGGTTTAACCCTGGCCGGCAGCTCGGCACCACACGGCCACTCCCTTACTCCCCCGCAACGGCATGGGGAAAAGATTTGGAAGGATAAAAATGAGAAAACTCATGGGTTGAGATAAAGGCAGTTTAATAATAAAAACTAAACAAAAAACTCCCACCCCCTAAAAAACCCAAAGAAAAACAATAATGCAAAAAAACCCCCAAACTGCAGTTGCTCACCACCAGCTGATTCCCAGCCAACAGCAGCAGCCCTGGCAAACTTTTCCTCCAGTTTTTGTCGCTGAGCACTATGTCATACGGTATGGAATATCCCTTTGGTCAGTTGGGGTCAGCTGTTTCAGCTGTGTCCCCTCCGAAATTCTTGCCCACCCCAACCTACTTTCTGTCAGGGTGGTGTGAGAGGCAGAAAAGCCCTTGGCTCTGGGTAAGCACTGCTCAGCCGTAACTAAGACATCCCTGTGTTATCAGCACTGTTTCCAGCACAAATCCAAACCACAGCCTCATACCAGCTACTATGACAAAAATTAACTCTATCTCAGCCAACTACATTGGAACTACAATCTGCCTCAAAGGTAAAAGGATAACCCAACAAACTGTGATGGTGATAATAATAAACATTTTCTGGCAGAATATGAGGTGTGAAGAGATCACGTGCGTTTCGTTATCATGACCTTGAACTGCGGAGGAATAAAGTGATCAGATTATTTAGTTGCTTTGTATTTTGTTAGTTTATCTTTTCAGGTGTTTTGTTTGGTGTACCTTTGGTCAGCATTATACGTATTACACGTTCTCTCTGTATATGCATACTTAATATAAAACATTATATGCATAGTAGTATTTAACAAATGTTCTTATCCTAACCCATGACTCAAGACTGACTAGAACAGGTCAAAGCTTTATAACTAGCATAGTTATAGTTTTTTCTAGGTGCCTGAAAATGCAAAATGGGGGTCTCCACCAAATGAGAGTTCAGTGCCTTATTTGTCCAGTTTACGATAGATGCCAGTAACTGGCTGAACTTCAGGGGTTCCACCACAAATGAAAAAGTCTCCTTTGGTAAATGGAAACCTTTTGGTGAATGAATCAGAGACCACATCAGGGCTGAAACTGCAAATAAGTAAATTTCATTACAGATTTAATTGGGTCCATGTGTTCAGTATCAACAGCTTCTAAGGAGGGTTTGTTACTGATGAAGAAGAACAGCCAGCAGGAAATAGTGGCACGCTGAATTAAACTTGAGCGCTGTAATCAAGACAAGGCATTGGTGTAAATTCTACTCCTTTGATGTATCACTCCCCAATGTTATTAGCTAACAACTAGTTGTTTGCTCTATATTTCTTTGAGGCAACAGTTGGGGTTGGATGATATTTATTTTCTGTGCTATTGGTTAAAAGGACAAGTAAAGATTTTCTAAAGTAATTTCAAGCAAAGGAATAACTCAACAAGCAAATTAGCAATGCCGCTGACAGTGGAGGAGAAAGAAACCCTATTTGATGCTGCTGATTGTATGAAGTCTTTTATTGTGTCCAAAGAAAGACATACTGAGGATGCTAAGAATAGTATTTCATAGGAAAAAAATGTTTATATCGTGGGAAAAAATAACGTGATGTCTGTGATGCTGAACTTAACCCGTGCTTTACCAAGGGAGCCATGATTGCTCGGAGACATTAAAAATACATCCTTTTCTCATGGTATTCATTGAGTGATGGGGATATAAGAATGGTTGCAGGAAGGTGGCAAACAGACAATTCCAGCCAAACACAACTCAATTGTTCCTCTGTAGCTATTAATTTCTAAGATACTGTTGCTAATTATGCAAAGTTTTGTCCATTTTTCTCTGCCTTATCAAAGGACAAGACTGCAGTGCAGCTTGTTTAGACAATTTTTTGTTCTTTTGTGGAAATTCTTCAATTATTAGTCAAAACAGCAGACTGATCAAAGCCTCTTGCCATTTAAAATGAAAATATTTTGGAAACTCTTTCATGCTCATATTTAGAACCTGATGAATCTCCCAGTAGCATAAAAAAAATAATCTACTTTTTATGTGAATCTATGATGTCTGATAATACGTGCTGCCTATTTTAGGGCATTGTATGTGATTTATAGGCCTAATTTTTAATCACTGACACTAAAGCAAAATTTTAAAGACTAGATGACAACCACTAGAAGATATTCCACCTAGTAGCCCTTGGTTGGTTCCAGCCTGTAGGCTGCTCCCATCTAGTTCCCATCTTTCTTTTGGAGAGGATGAGAGCAGCTATTTGAAGAGCAGACCTCCTTGAAGAGCTGAATAGTCCTTGTGTGCCTGTGGCTGTGTGTCTGTCTGTGCAGAGACCGGAGGCTTGCCTCGCTCCGTGTATACATGCATGCATAAAGGCCGACCTCCCACGTGCAAAAGCAGAACTAGAAGTCTGTCCCAGGCTCTCACATTTCTTTCCAGAAAGAATCAGGAAATGCAGAACATCTAAGTAATCTTTTCAATCAAACTATAATTGTATTTTGCATTCTGACTTATTGTACTTTGCATTCTGACTTATTCCAAGTCCCAAGTGATAACTGACTGGGGGAATCTACAGTATATACACATTTGGTATTGCTCAGAGGACTACTCGGGGATCCTGGCTTCTTGCTCTGCCCCATCAACAGCTGTGGTTACTCTGCTTATTCTCAAAGAAAAGGACTGCCCAATGAAGGAAGATAAACCAACAAAGTCCAAGTACAGTGTTCAGCTAGAGCTGGAAGAAGTAGTTCCTTGATTGCATCAGGTCAGCAAAGCACTTGGGTTAAAGTTTGAAAATTCTGCACCATTACTTAATATTCTACTCAGTTCACTGCACTATATTCCTGCATGTCATGCAGACTCAGTGCAGCGTTTCCTAGGGTTTAGTTTTAAAAGGGAACATGATACAGAATGCATCACTGTAGGGCACCGTACTTGAATTCAGCAGACTGAGCCATTAGTGAAGGTGTGCAGGTTTTGACCAACAAAACCAAAATGTTCCTCAGACGGTAATAGCATTTCAGATTCTGAACCAAATATTAAAGAATTGTCTACTGAACCCTCTAGGCCTCTATACAATATTCCAAAGGCAATTCAAGTTTTTAGAGCCAAATATCTTAGGGGGCCTAAACTTTGTGGAAAAGAAACTAGGTGTGTAAACAGTTAGTTGCACACTTTATACATATTTGTGCGTGTGTGTCTATCTGCTATAGTTGGTGTTTCTATGAGATGAACTGTCACTGCTGCCTATGACTGTGGACACAAAATTTAGGACCTCCATTAAGATGATACCTTTCACATATAAACTGTCTGACTAGTGGGAAGAAACACATTGGTTTATAAAGAGGAGATGGCAATAACAAATGAGCAATTGTCCAAGAACCTTCTTCGCAGCACAAAATAATGCCAAGACTGTTCCAGTAATATTGCACCAGAATTCAAATCGTTCCAATAATGAAGACTATGTTTTCAAAAGCAGCAGATGGTTCTGGTGTTAAAATAAAGATAGTGTATCCTTTCTCAGCTGAGAGAGACCAAGGAGCAGCTGGGTTGTAAGCTGAAATTATCTACTGTTTGTGAAACCTCAAGCACCGTGACTGTAGAGCAGCTTTAATTCTGGCCTGAGGTGATAGGGAGAGCTTTCAAGTGGTGACATGCTTATCTGAATCTTCAGAGAGCATTATTCAGGAAATCAAACTGGTAATCCCATCAGATGAATCTTTTGAAAACTTTTTAATACTTATGCTTCTTGTTGGAGTAGAAAGCCATGGGTGGATCCAAAGCCCAAAAGCAATAATTGGGAACCACTGTTTATGAATGCCTTCAAAGGACTTTGGATCAAACTCATTGTGACAGCAGGCTTTCCCCTGGTATTTTAATACTTCCATACCCAGCTTTATCCAAAGCAGGCAGCGAACTGAAAGGCAGAAGTAAAGCAAATGTTTTTGTAATCTTGAAGGGAATCTGAAGATGAGTGTAATTACCCAAAAGAATCAGTTCTGACATGAATAGGCATGTGTAAGAAAAGAAAAGAGGTAAAGGGTACTGATGCATGATCAGTAGAAATTGAAGAATAACAAGAGCGAGGTGCCTATGTTGCAGGTCAAACTCCCAAGGCAATGGCCACTCCACATCTGTTCCTTTCTGTGTCTGGAAGTAATTCTGAAAAGTGAACACATATGGGGCCATATGTTGTGCAAGCCCAAAGGTGTCTGTGGAATGGTTTAGTGTGATTCTCTCCAAAAAAAGACGAAAACCCCCAAACCCCTCAAACCAACGTTATTTATCTTAATCATTTTTATAACTCCACCTGTCAGAAGTGGAAAGTTAATTATTTACATGTAATACATGGTGTTCAGAGCAGCTGTGTAGTAGTAAGCTCATTTATAAATGTATTTCATGACAGTGATGCTGCCATTTATTTATTTATTTATATGAAAGACATTCATTGTTGAAAATTCTTGGAGCGAAATAAAGAACATATAGATAATTATGATGGCATTTTTTCAGCAGAAACATTACAGATCTTTTCCACAATTCACAAAAGTTTTTAAAAACCGCATAATGGGTTTCCTTTGCTTTCTAGCTATTCAGCACAAATGTGGTTGTCTATTCAGTTCTAGTTAGCCACCTCCTTGGAAACCTCCTGTGGAAAGCTAAAATAGGATGTAATCGATATCCCCACATTCTGAATCCTCAGCCCTTACTGAGAAATACCCTTACCAATACACGGTTGAAATATTTAAGATGCGTTTTGAAGCTGATTCTCTTTTGGAGTTGCAGTAGGAAGAGAAAACCCTTTGAGACTTAATTACTGTAAGGACTATTTAGCTTTTCCGTTTTCAAATAGATGCTTACCAACCGCAGTCATGGTTGCTTGTCAGGAGAGAACTATTGCCATATATCATTATGAAATTAAGGTCCATTTTCAAGGCACCATTACAGTAGCACAAAAGCATGAGCATATACTGGAAAGGCAGTGAGATGGCGTTTGCTTCGGACTGTGTGCAGCATCTCTCTTCTTCTTTGTCCCATTTCTGACACTACCTGTCTATTTACACCAGATTATTCCCTGCTGTTTGAGAGGTGGGGGAAAGGGAAACAGGAGCTTGTGCAGCATCCGCCAGAGACTCTGAAAAACTAGAAATGGAAAAGGTTAGTCAGCTGATTAACCACATCAAATGGCTGCGTTGGATTATGAACGGGAAGTTTATTGCCAACATGTGCACTGTCACAAGGGAAGAGGCAGTGGGTCGTGCACCAAGCTGTCGTGTGCAAGCATTGCACATCATCTGACCAAACGGGAGAATCAGGCTGACAGACTGAGGGCTTGCCCCAATTTTTTTCATTGCTGAAGGCAAAATACACGCTGATGGCCGTCGTAACAAGTGGGTGCATCAGTCAGAAACTGCAGAGTGGAGGTAATGTGCGTGTAATCCCAGTGAGCTCTAGATTTATTGACCCTTCGATGGATTCATAGAATAGGCCTAAAAACACTAAGCCAAAAACTACATACTTACAGGGAAATAGCCAGGACTAGCCTTCTCCTGCTTCCTTTCATACATTTTTAGCACTGTATTCTTTTTTTTTAAATTTTATTTTAAGGGAAGCAAAGAAAGCAAGGTGGAGGTGAGAGCCAAGGTTTGATCCAAAGAGACCTCCCCCCCACCCCATCTGGTAACTGAATTTTGAGTCTTGCACGGTTAAAGTCACTTTTATCAATGTTCTCCAAGTCACCTGAAGGTAATAGACATAACAGAAATCTCTTGGTTATATCTATGCATGAGGGCTGGAGGAACCTGGGCTCCAAACCTGCCAAAGGCAAATCACTTAAACATTTTGTTTCTCCACCTGTGAAACAAGGATGATAATAGTGTCTCTGTGGAAAAAGATGGCTACAGGGCTCTATTTTTGCTTCTGTAGATTCTGTAAATTTATTCAGCTTTGGTTCCTCTCCAGTCTCATCAGCTTCAGCTGGAATTGCAATTTTCAGCTCTTCGCCCCCCCCCGACCCCCCCAATCTCCTCCTCGGTCCTGCTGTGCTCCTCTCCTGGCCCCTGTGCCTGCTCTCCTCCCCTGGGGCCAGGATTTCCCATGTGAGCAGTGGGTGTATTTTTTGTTTCTCTCCCCCCCCCCCATCTTCCCATACCATATACTCCCTGTATTTAATTTTGCATCCTGCTTTCCTTTAACTACCTTTGGGGACCCTCAGGCTTGTCACTCGCGGAAAATAGATTGCACCGAGAATAGAGAGCAGACTGGGATAGAGCAGCAAAGGAAAGATACATCTGATGAGGTAAACGCTGGCCCAGAGTCCTGAAGAAACCACAGAGCAGCATTAACATTTCCAGGCAGCTGGCTCAGCAGTGATGTATTCTCCTACTGGTTAAGCAGTGATCCTTGTCAGTGCTCTCGGAGCTCCGCAGGAATGAAGGGAGTAGCAGGCTCGCGGTGCTATGAAAAACATGTGCTTGCTTCGCTTGTGGTTGCGACAGGATGCTCCAAAATTCTCCTCTGCCGCACCTTCTCCTGGTCCACCTAAAGAGAAACCGCAGCCCGCAGCTCCGAAGTGACTGCCCGCCCTGTTGTCTACAGAATTGTTGCTGTGGAGCCTGTATCGCCACCAGCATCTTTGCGGTGGCGAGTGTTCAACGGTAATTGTGATATACAGAATTTATTAAACAAGCCACGTTGCCGTGAAGAACACCAGCTGAAGTCACATTTACACGCTGACAGATGCCACCTGCAGCTGCTTGTGGTTTATAGCCACGGACAAATAATAGTGTAGACAAACTGGATCCGAGTTTTCTCACTTGCTCTGTTGAACTCAGCAGCGTTACGCTGCTGTAAAGGAAGGAATAGCTAGGCCTGTCTTGGCAGGTTTAACTGAGGACAGTCTGTATTTAAGGGGCGATACGTCTGCCCGTGGTTTGGGCTCTGTGCCCGCGCAGTGGCAAATGAGGATGCGAAACGTTCCTTCCCCGCGCACCCTGGCGTTTACACAGGCTTCTTCTCTGACCTCGTGTCCAGGTGTACGACGGCAAATGGGCAAAGGCAGCTTCCCAGTGTCCAACATCTCCCAGTTCAAAGGCCATCAGGACTGGATTCAGCCACGATGTTAACGGGGAACGGTCGCTCCCTGTCCTACTTCACAAAACGCGCGCCGTACCAAGCAACGGCAACGGGAGGCTGCAACTCTTTTTTGTCCTCTTACTGCCAGCAAGTGAAGTCTCTGGACCTTTCGAGGGGGGAGAGCATGGAGGGCAATAATCTGCTGCTGGAGTCACGCAAGAAGGAGCAGGGAAAGCGTGGGGATGTCTGTACTGCTGCGAGCCAAAGGTGGAAGAGGACGGTGATGGGTATCGTGTGTTAACTTGCAGCGCGCACACAGAAGCGTGGCTGGTGTGTTGTACTACTTAAAGCCACTGCCTAAATACTGTAGTGTTAAAAAAAAATGTTTCCAATGGTTCCATCCCATGGAGATCTTGTTCCATTGTAGAGTATTTTGTACCATTTGTCATATTTCTTGAAGTTTAGCTCTTTTGCTGCAGCATGGGAAGTGACAAAGCACCTTCTGTGCTGCCTCCATCCTGCCACTAAGTTTCAAATGCAGCATCTGTTTAAAGCAGCATCGGTACAGGATGAAAAGTAGCACTTTAACAGGGAAGAAGTTGAGTGTATTTGAACTTATTCTGTGTTCCTTTTCCTTGCTTGAGTTTTTCCTACAAGCTTCTACCCTCTTATTAATTGCAGCCAACCATAAAACTCTACAGGTGATCCAAAAGCTTTTAAAGGTAGGATTTTCAGGGATAGAGTTTAATTGCTTATAAAACCTCCATGTGCATGTTGAGCTCAGGGAGGATTCCCGCAGGCTCACCATCAAAAACCAGCTTGATTTGTACTTTCCTGGTAATATCACATGCTCATATTAATTACTTAATTAGAGGACCAAACAAGAACTTACAAGAGAAGTGAATACATATTCTCTACGCTGTTTAAATATGAGTCATTAATAGTGGAAAAGGACACAGAACAAAATGTGAACATGCAGGCATGCAATTAGTTATCTTATGGAAAACTACCACTGATGTTTCACAGCTTCTATTTTCATAATATTTGTTTAGTTTTTCTGTCTTTGAGGACAAACCATTCTCACGCAGCTGTCAGCGTACGTGAAAAGTTTACTTTAAAGGTCTAGTGAATATGGCAATGTTTTTTATATTTTTGGTTCCTTTCTTTTTTTTCCAAAATACCTTTTTCTCTTAAGAAGCAAACAAACTTATGAAACAAGCTTACAAACCAGACCATGCAACGCTGCAAGAAGACATAAGTTCATGATCTAAAGGAATGCTGAGGCAAACTACTTTGACCTTGTTTTATGACCCAGAGTTCTCAAAAATTATGTTCAGAGATGCCAGGAATTATCTGGCAGTTGCGAAGGCCATTAAACAAATTGCCATCAAAATTATTTGCTGCTGGTGTAGAGAAAATACAGAAGTGAGATGTGGCCATCATCTCTGGAGTGAATAGGTTCATAACTGGGAAGAAGTTGTTATGTGGATGTAGTGGAAGATATGGGGATCAAGTTTTGGCTTCTGCACCACTACAGTAAATCCTACCCCATGGGATACGTAAAATCCAGAATATATTATTGTTTAGTGCTCTCTGGACTTCATTACAAGTTTATGCAAGTTAAAGCTACTTTAACCTACATTTGGAGATCAAGCTGTCTCAAGGATTGCTCCTCCAGGTCTCGCTGTGAGTACAGCTCAGCTGAGCTTACAAAACCTCAGCATACCCAGATCTGAAACCATCTACAGCAAACCATTCTTCATTTGGAAACCTGACTAGATACACTGTTTTGGGGGATGGCTTTGGGTTTTTTTTGTTGTTGTTTTTACTTTTAATAGCTTGCTGCTCAGCAAAGAGAAATGCCAATTTTAATCATCTGTAAAGCTGTGACGTAGTACTGTACTGAACTGCCCATAACCCTAAAATTTGTGTCCAGATACACCTCTAAATTTCTGGAGTTTCTCATGACAATGTTGGATTTTGTGCAGGCTCCAGGCACACCTGGGGGCAGTCAGCTATAAAACAAACAAAAAAAAAAAAAAGAAGAGAGGGGTTCAGAATGCTTTTATGGTTTTTTTGCCCCTTTTAGGGGTTTTACCTGTAGTCACCCTGTGACTTGGGCATAGAACTCTATTCCTAGTCTCACACAGCTGCTTCTCACTTTTTGCTCTCCAACTTGGACCTTTTACCCAGGGTTTATCTGTAGGGCTATCTCCAGATAAACCCTTGATAAGTAGAGGGATATCTGGCTTATCTCCTGCTCCTGCAGGTCATGGCATCCACATGAGAGAGGTCTAAAGACCCTCGTACGGTCACTTACTGTGTCTGCCTTGTCTGGAGGCAGTAACCTTCAGATGAGGGGCAATAATTTGCAGCTCAGGGCTTGATGACTGTATTTGCCCTTCCTCACAGGGCTTTGCTGACCTGCACTGCCTAGCCATGGAGGCTTTCTCTGAAAGACTGCTTCAAATGCTCAAGGCCCAGGAATTGTTGGTATTTGTTCAACTTGCACATTTTGTGCATGGTTTATGGATTAGTTTGTGGCTGAATCTTGAATGGCAGAATTGGAAAATGCCTAATGCACTTTATTAGAGTAAATAATGATGTGAGAGGATGAAGAAGAGATGTTTCAAATAGCACTTTTACTTAGGGAGACACAAAAAAGTGTTCCAAAGTCTGCAAAAAAAGGCTCAAAGCTGTGCTGAAGCTGCAACACAAGAGGAACTTTTAGAAGCCAGAGACAGCAGGTTATGAGGAAATAGTGTATAGAAGCAGAGAGACAGAGAAAGGAGATTTTAACTCCCATTTCAGTTAGAAAAAAACACTTAGAAAAAGTGCTGCTCTCCAGACTGAAAATGGTAGTCCCATCATTTTTCACTGTGAGCATAAACCAGCAAACGCTGCTCACAGTAAGGGTAGAAACCTTGGTCAGAAAAGGGGGGAAGATTTACCAAATGCCAGCACGCTCATTTTCAGTGTTTGGAAACCTGATAGAAGTCCCTGGCCAACTCTCAGTGATCCCAGTGGAAACCTTCCTCCCCAGTTGATTTCACTGGGAACCAGACTGAGCCTGTAGAGCAGAACCGGTGCGACCAAGAGTGAAAGTTGGGGTCACATCAAAATTCCTGTAATCTGCAGCATTTCTGGGAGGCTCCGTTGAAATTTACACCCTTCCACTCACATACACACCGCACACCAGCCAGGCAGGATTCTCAGACTTACCGACTTTCTAAATATTTCTTGAAACCTCTGGAATGTTTTGGGCAAGATCCAGGAACTTGGAAAAATAGAATAGTGGAGTTTCTTGAGAAAAGAAAAAAAAAAAAAAAAAAATCTGGTAATTATTTGAAAGAGCACTAATTTAGAGTGACTGAGGGAACCCAAAAGTTGCTGAACGGGTAGAACAGCTGGGTGAGGTTCCAGGCGGAGGGACTTGTGCTGGAAAACAAAGCCACGGAGCTGAGATTGAAGCTGCCGGGCTCACGCTAATCTCTGGCTCAGGTTTGCAAGGGCTGGTAACAGCCATACGCAATGCCATCTAGTGGGTCTGGGACAGATTTTAACCATTTCTTTGGGCTCTCGGAGTAGCTCTGAGGTCGGCTGCCTGAACCTGGGACTGATGCCTCTGTAGCTGAAGGGTCTGGGACATTGATTTTCTCATTGGCACTGTGAAGCATAGCTGCAGTGATAAATATAGGGCAACGCACAAGAAGATCAGGACTTACCAAGAATTGCATGAGACTGAAAAACAGCGTATGCCCTGTGCCAAGAAGGGATAAGTACTCCTGGGAACTGTGGCAAATGGCCTTAATAGGGCATGTGAGGTTTTTTCCCTCCAAAATAAAGAGCAAAGAGGCAAAAAGCATCTCTCTCACCTCCCACCAGCACCTGGTGGGTAGAGGGAGAGATTTCTTCTTCTCTCCCTTGCCTCTCGTTCCCTCACACTGCTGTGGGACAGCTAGGGCTGAAGAGATTTCTCTCATGCCTGTCTGCTGTCTCTTGCTCCTGTAACCAGAGTTAGACTGGTCGTCATGATGGGTTCAGGAAAGAATTTTTGCCCAGCTCTGATTAGGAAGGATCTTTGCATTTTTATTGAAAGCACAAAATTTCTGATGTGGGGAGATGCCGAGAATGTTGACTACAGCTCTTTTTGTAGTAAAGGTCTGGAAATTATTATAAGATGTTGGGAAATACTCTGAGGGTTTTACAGCGTGGAAAAGAGTAGAGTTCTTTGATCCAGCAGTATGTTACCTGGTTGTGGACAGGGGATGGACTCGATGATTCATGTAGTCTCTTCTAGTCCTTTGTTCCTCCCTGGGAGTTTGCTCCACTCTTCTTTTTCTTCCAAGGAAAGAAGAGTGCAAGATTTCATCCCCTGGGTCTATTGCATGCTACTTTCTCGCTTTGTTTAGCAACATGAATAACTGTTGTCCGTGAGATAATTCACCCGTGTGAATTCACGGGGGGATGAAAAGCCTGGCCTCGCTCACTCGCTGTACGGAACGTGCTTAGAGATGGATTTCAAACCATCAGGGAAGGTTTGTTTGTGCTAAATAGTGGTCTGCCTCTTGAGGCTGGTGGGGTGTAAGTGTCCCTGTTCCCTGAAATAAAAGTTGACTGATGTGTCGGAACACGGTTTCCTTAATATATGTGCAGAGGATCCTGCAAGCAGATGGAGCAACAAACAGTGGCACATCAAAGGCACCCAGGAGAAACAAATGCTGAACGACACAAGTGAAAACTTCAAATTAGTGATAGAAAATACTTTTTTTTTTTTTTTTAAGTTTTAATGTGGCTTCGACTTTACCTTCCAGAGTTATAGCCAGCATCTGCAGTTTCCTTCTTAGATATTAAAGGAACCAGACAAAGATAGTCATTGTGTAAACTTGTGTTTAGATATTGCTGTTGATTTTCTACCTTAGCATGCTTATATTTTTCTTCTTAATATATCTGCAGATAGAGGAACATCTTTCTTCAAAAGAAAGGATACAGATTTAGGCAACTCAGAGTATCCAGCATGACTTGATTCCCATTCTCCTGTTTTTTTCATTCCAATTTTGTTACAGTGACATTGTGAATGCTATTAATTTGAATTGATTTTATGAAGAACGTTGAATCAAGGACATAATAAATGCTGGAGAAAGAGGAACGATTGTGATTAAAATGAATAGGCCATATTTGTTCTTTATCAAGCTCTCCTTCTCTCATACACACATGAGCAGAATTTTTTCATTTAGAAAAAAAAGCTATAGCTATATAAAAACTAAAATATATATATAATACTTAAAGCATTGTAAAAGAAAAAAAATAACACCCCAAATTCTTTGTCTGCTCATGGTAATGGTTCCCTATATACCAGTAGTGATTCTCTGTAAGACCTAAAAGAAGACTAAATTATTCCAGTAAGGACTTCAAGTGCAAATGGTTAAGCAGACATTATAATCTTGTAGCAAGGATTTAAACTAAGTTGGAATTCCACAGTCTTAGCTGTGGAAAGAACAAATCCAAGAGTCACAAAGAGAGGTTAATAACACATAGGATTGAATATACATGATTCTGCTAGTCAGTAAGTGAGCCAATAATTAAATAATACAGTACAGTAAAGCTATAAACACAAATTAACCATTTAGCACTTTGGGTCCTGATCTAGGAAAACAATTCAGCCTTTGCGTAATTCCAGGCATGTGACTGGTCTTTTTGAAGTAAATGGAAAAGGGTTAATTGGGGTCAGAGCCTCAAAACAGGGGTTGTCTATTTATTCACTTGAGTACCTCCTACACAGAGACAGCTCGTGGCTCTCTGCCAGGTCGTGTGCGTACACAGCGGTTGGGGGTTTTCAGCCTCTTTCATTCTTTTGGGATCTTCCCTTCCCTTAGCACACCTATTTTCTTCACTGCTCTATCTCACACTCTGCTTTCCTAAACCAGAACTATCTCCACCTCCTCTCACCTCTTCCCTGAGTTATCATGGGAGTATCTCCACACCGGCAAATCCCACCCATCGGCGACCTGGATAGGCAATTCCTCTGTGGCTCTCATACCTACCTCCACGTAGGGAATTACTGATGATCAGTTGTTAAATTCTGGTGTGAACATGTTGCTGTGGACCGACGGGCTCGGTATAGACAGAGCTAGACCTACTCCCCTGGCCGCCACCAGCCAGCTGTAGTGATTGCATCTAAAGCAGAACTCCTAAATTTAGTTGATTTGGTGATCACCGTGTGCAGAACTGGTCTGAAACCATTCCAACACCACTAGCAGTATGTACAGCACAGTCTGGGAACCTCTGCCTGGAAAGACACGTACATTTACTGGAGAAAACCACGATCCTTGAATATCACATACCTTCCCTCATGAGCCATCAGACACATCTTTCATTTAGGCAGGCACAGAATCAATACTTATTCCCGTAACAGATATCTGACTAATAGGTTAGAAATGTCTGGTGTGAGTCATTCACTACTATCTTTGCTTCTGTTGCTTGGTGGTCCAAAAAATGGTGAAATACCCACCAGAAAGTAAAAAAAAAAATAAATATCCACACTGTGTAGGGAATCTTTGGTGAATATACGTGTCCGAAAACCTTCATGTCCTTTTTCTACAACACAGACCAAATGTGTTTCATTGTTTTCAGTCTCAAGCACACTCTTTTGCTCTAGAGCTATACATATATTTTTTTATTTATTTAACGTCTTGTTTTCCCTTGCCTTCCTTCCATGTAATTTTCTTCTCTTTGCCTCTGGCTATGCACGGCTTTTTCAGAAAGCATATTTTGTACCCAGTCTCTAAGCAGGTTCGTTTCATGTGCACGGTGACTGATGGGGCTGGGACTGGCAGCACCAGCTCATGGGACTTCTGAATCCCCTCACACTGCTTTTTGAAAATTTGGAGGGGGATACTTTCAGACTGAAAAGCAGAAAATCACTTCCAACTTCTATGAATATGAGTCATGTTGCCAACTCCTGCTTGCTGTGCTGGAAACGTATTTGGAAGAGAATCTTTTATTTTATTGCTAGCAGCAAATAGTTACTTTGATCCATTTGTCTCCCCCCCCCCCGCCAGTCTCCATGCTACATCCCAAGCTATTTCTTGTTCAGACAGGTGCCCGCTTCCTCTTTCCTTCTTCTCAACAAAACAACCCCAAACAAACAAGGATTAAGTAATGGGTGACTTCTGTCACCAGCAACACATCCAACGGGGATGCCCCTGTGCATCCCTGAAGGCACCTCCTTAGGAAGTGCAGGATGTGCTGAACCGCCCCAGGACCCAGCCTGGGCTCTGGTTACTCTTCTAGAAGCGTGGTCCAACTGCACGGCTGTGACGGGCCTGACCTGCAATGGGAAAAGGGGGGATGTGACCACAGATGTTCCTTCACTGACGATTCATTTGTCGTTCTTCTCCACTTAATTTACTAAGGGTGATCAAATGGCCCCTTTGACCCTGAAACATCCCAAAGAGGCTGAGAGTTAATGCTTCTCACTCTTCCATAGGAGAACTAGACTTGTTGTCTAGACACCATTTCATACTGAAATATATGCAACCGATTTCTGTCTATTATATGCCTTGTTTGTGTCTACCACACACTTTTCAGGTAAAGAAGGATAGAAATATTTGTTAGTTTAATATATGGAAACTCAGCTGAGAGTTAAAGAAAAAAAGGAAAAGAATGAAAAAGGAAAAGAAAGAATAGAAGAAAAAGAAAAAAGAGAATAATAATAAGAAGAAACTGAAAACAAAATTGAGAAAGAGAAAGAAAAAGGTGAAAAAAGTCAAAGAAATAGAAAAAAGAAAAATAATAAGAAAGAGAAAAGCTCAACAGCTTCATCTGAGAGAAATGCCAGGATCTGAGGAATTCACTCACGAGAAGGAAAGATATGTGACTGTCCACACGTATAGAAGAGTGCACTGAAACTCACTCTCTCTCTCTCTCTCAAAAGTATTGAGATAAATAATACTGTGATGCTGGGAAGGCAGGAAGACCAGTGTAATCGGTGTTCAAAATGGTTTTTTCTTAAAACAGGCTTGGTTGCTCTGGAAGCTTTCACTCTCTGGACTGGAATTTTCCATTCTGGTGGTCTCGTCTTACTTGTATAAATACTGGTGTAAATTTAGAGGAACATAGAATCATAGAATAGTTTGGGTTGGAAGAGACCTTTAAAAGTCATCTAGTCCAACCATCCCTGCAATGAGCAGCAACATCTTCAATTACCAGCTCTGTGATTTTTAGCAAAGTGTATCTGGGTGCAGAGCATCCAGTAAATAACAGCTGTGTTTGGCAACACTTAGCAAAGTGTTTCAGAACTTTCAGAGCAGTCTAAGAGTTTGCGTGGACAAGAAGAAACAGTAGCAGCATAACTGCACAGCACTTAGGCTTGCTCTGCAGTCCCTACAAAGTCACGTAGCTCTGCCTAAACCAGCCAGCTTTTTATCAACCCCAGGCACATCGATGGGATATGCCGAGTGTTATCTGTGTACATGTGTTGAATAAACAGCAGTTCAAATGGTGGAAATATTCCTGGGAAATTATTTAGAATAGTGTAAAGATGTATTTTCTTCCACAGAAAAGGTTCTTGGTCATTTTCTAGGAAAAAAACACCACCCTCCCCCCCCCCCCCCCCCCAAAACCCCACAAACCTATCAGAAGAATCTTCTCCCTGTCCTTGTCTCTTCTACACCTGGGTCATTTCTTCATCAAGTGGATGTCCTTACCATAATAAGCCCTTAACGTATGTTTGCTTTGCTCTTTCTATTTTCAGAAC
Organism: Astur gentilis; assembly: GCF_929443795.1. Taxonomy (NCBI): domain Eukaryota; kingdom Metazoa; phylum Chordata; class Aves; order Accipitriformes; family Accipitridae; genus Astur; species Astur gentilis. The sequence continues at coordinate 6,621,404 of NC_064894.1, read as the reverse complement.
ACAGATTTGTTGACTTTGGTAATTTTCCTACCTTTTTTTCCTTCCCCCAGAAGCTCACTTTAATTATGTTCTTTTTATATTACTTGTCACAGCTCACACTCAGTGGATATCAGGGCTCAGCACTCCTGCTTATATTGACTTTTTCATGCTCTCTTGTCACTTGTACCACCGCCAAACAAATTGGCTAGAGCGAACGCTGTGACCCGAGTGCGTTATTTCTAGGCAGAGATGGTAACCTCTTTGACGTGAGAACACAGGCTAAAGAGTGTCCTGAGAGACTTCATTTTGTGTAAGAAACCTGCTCAGGCTCTGGACCTGACAGCCCCGGAATATGAAATCAAGGGAAGAATTTGATCTAGGTCCTGTCTGCCAAGGATCGCTTCCCTCTGCCTGGGGGCTGGTAGCATCAGCGCTGATAAAACGCGAGGGACAGGCCTGTGGAGTCAGAGGTAACGTATGAAGGGAAAACAGAAACAGCTTTATTTTGTGCCTCATCTTTATTTAGTATGAGCTCATATGTGGAAGGGCTTGGTGCTTTGCCTCATGTTAAAAATAATTGTTATGGTTATGAGAAATGCATTTTCTCATTCAATAAAAGAAAACAAAAAAACCCAAATATTTGATCCTGTGTACAAGGATGGGATTGACTTTTAATGAACTCTGTAGTGTCTCTTGTTAGTTTTTATGCTTAGACTTGTAACTTTTGACCTTTTCCTGGCATGCCAACCATGCCAAACGGTTTATAGAGCTATATTCACAAAATATGGGAACTTATGAATTTATGCCCCTTTATATACTTTCCAAAGCAGGATGCCTGAGCTGGTACAAACTGTACTCATATTTGTTCCTCATCATTAACAAATTTACTCAAATTGGATTTGAAATGTGGAGGGTGTTTTTTTTCCAGAAAATAACAGTATTCTTAGGAGACATTTGGGATAATTTATGGCCTTGTTCTGTAATACCAACTGACTGTTAAATAATATAGTGGAGAAATGTGTGATTGAAAGCAGAGAGTATAAAGGCCTAGTATATTATCTAATCTTCATCTTTTCCAGTACATTGATTTCTCTGGTAAGTACTGGCTAAACACAATCCTTACCTGACAAGTCTCTAGATTTAACTTTTTAAGGTGTATTTTTGAGCAAAATTTTTCTGGAAACATTAAGAGGGCATCACAGAACAGACAAATGGAGTATTTATTCTACAGAGCTCTCAAAACTGAGGCTTTATTTCTACCCTTATGTCTTTTATTTGTTCAGTGTCCTGTTCACCTCATGATGTTACTGAGATAAGAAATACAAGAATACCAGTAATGTAGGCCAGCATTTATCACTGAAAAAAACCCCAAGCTGCATATTCATCAATGAATTGTTGTGACTTGCTTGCTAGATAAGTGGAAACGTTTAACGCCGGTCAGGTGTCCAAATCCTGCTCTCTTTCTGAATTGCCTCATTGTTTGCTGATGGCTCACAAGCAGAGTGATGGCATGAATGGGACTTGGAAAGCACCTGTGCTCAAAAGAGAATTGATATGAAGAGGAGAAAGCAGTGCCAGATCATGCTCCCATAAAAAAGCAAATGTGGCAGATAGACAAAGACTACTGAAAGAAGGGACCTAAGGAAATAAGATTTGTAAATATCCATCAGGTGAACGATGCCTTAGTTGAATTATGAATACCACAGAAGAGTTTGATAATCTCTAGGAAGGTGAAGTTGATTTTTTTTTTAATAATTAAAGCTAATCTCTATCTGTCTTCTTGTTTGTGTACTTATTTCCGGCAATTGGAAAGTCAAAGGCATTAAGGTCATTTAGTTAAATATATGTATATAAATAAGGAATAAATACACACACTACAATTTAGAGACATCCGACATGGTGGCTATTTGCCAACATGTGGTTTCCTTCTCTAAAGAGGAAACAATGAGAGAAAGTGTTAAGGCAATTCATTTTCATTCTGTGCCCCTTTCTTCAGTCGTTCCTCTACTTCTATTTTTTCTATTGCCTTTCCTTGTCTTACCATGATTTTATTTAGATTTGACTAAGTGGCCGCTGCTTCAAACTAGTGCAGTGTTTGCAACTTTTTGGAAGATTGCAAACAAATGCAATAAATAATTGAATGAAAATTTTGAATTCAAAGATTCAAAGCCTAGAGAAGTATCATTACCTCTTCTGTCTTATGTATGACACTTGTTAATGATCCTTAGGTACTTTGTTTGCAACTGTCTTGTTCATAAATTAATTACCTGTCTTGTTATTCAAACCACTCATGTAAATATTGAATATTATTTATAACAATATATAATAAATAACACATAATGAATAATAACACACAGTAGATTTTAATTACATTTATATAATAAATTACAATATTTTGCATAATGGTAAGATTTTACCTAGTTAGGTAGAACTTTTTTTGAACCACGCATGCTAAGAGCTTTTGGGTTGACAGTGAACCCTTGATAACTACTTTTTCAATTTAGTTTTTTCAGCTGCTATTCACCTAATCTATTATGATGTCATTTTGTCTAGTGATGTGCAGAGTTATTCTGGTTGTGAGAGACTACTTACAGACTGATAATTTTGTGCAACCCAAGTACTTGCATAAACTACTGAATTTTGTTTGAGCTTGTAGTCTAATGACAGTCATGACCCTAACTGGTGTTGTGACTCCAGTTTGCAAACAACCGCTCTAGACTGTATTTCCATTCTTGGTTTATGAGGATGTCATGTGAGGCACTATCACAAGCTTATTAAAGCCACATATATATCACATCACATCACATCGCATCACATCACATCACATCACATCACATCATCTTCTTCCTGTCTACCCTATCAGCCAGTTATCCTACCGTACAAGCCAGTTATGCTGTCAAAGAAAGAAATTTGATTGAGCTGACAAAATTTGTTGGCCGGCACCCTACCAGGTATCAGTGGGACCTGCCAAGATTTGTCTTGGCAGCCTCTCCCATCAGAGTTATGAAAGCTGGCAGGGCACAGAAAAGCAGATGGTGTGCTTACTCTAAGGAATTATTTATAATGACGTTGTTTAGGATAAATCTATGCTGTCTGTTTCTTATCACGTTAGGAGTTTCCATATTAGCGTTCTTGCACCAGGTGAGAGAGCCATGACTGCGGAGGCATTAATGATTTCCTCTGAAAAATTGTGAAAAGAGGTTGAACTTATACAAGACTGCAGAAAGGATCTTGTGATGCCTTTCTTCAAGAAGAGAAATGCAGGAAAAATCCTAAAGAACTATAGACCAGTCATCAGCGCTTTTATTTCTGGACACAAATACTTAGAAGATAAGATAACGAATATGCAGCACCGGGTCATAGTGAGCAATCCAAAGGCCCTGGCCATAGTTTCTGCAGATGTGCAGCGCCAAAAATACCAGGGAAGGTCAATGAGTCAGGGTGATGGAGCCATCCCGCATGGGACCGGCACCCTATGAGCAGTGATTGTGCCTGCCCACAGGAGAGGACTGTTAGTGCGAGAAGCTACACTGGGCCAATTCCCAGATCTGCCAGGCTGAGGCACCTACGGGACCACACTCCAGCCTCCTTCCAACCAGGATCCTGCCTTGCCTTTCAACGGAGGCGGTCATGGAAATGCAGGAAAAAAAAGTGGGGACAAGATGTGCAGAAAGCGGCTGGGAAGACACCAAGGTGGAGCCCTCCAGGCTCCACAATATAAGTGCGGTGGAGGATACTGAATTCACAGCAAGTGAGATGCAGACACAGCTGGGCTGCATTTCATACCTGTAAGTTTGATATATCTTGTATCGGACCCCTTACACCAATCGTGACCATTTTGAGCCAGAAGCAGAAGGCAAGGTGTCTCAGTTATTTAAGCCTTGAATCAACATTAGCACCAAAATGGATTTATCAAGAAAAAAATTATTTTAAATCCATTTAATTTAATTCTGGGAAGGGATAACAGCCCTTGTGGATAGGAGATCAGCAGTAAGTGTGATATTACTTGGCTTTATTAACAGTTTTCACACTGTTTCATAGTATTTTCTTATGCAATGAAAGAAGTGTGGTCAATAAGAAATAATCGAAAGGTGGTGCAAGATTAGCTGGAACAAACACACAGGGAATAGCAGTCAGCAGTCCAGTGTCAAAATGGAAGGACGTATGGACTGAGTTTTTCCTGTGTCCAAAGGTATTTACATTTCATTACTTACTGAAAAGTTTTGTGCTGGAATAAGAGATATGTTTATTAAAACCAGAAATCATGCCAAAATAAGAGAGGCTAAAGAACTCTCTGGGACTTGTGAGAACTCAAAATTAACCAATGGTATTAGAGATACTTTCTGAAAAAGGATGCTGTTCACTAGGGATAATTGCGAAGAGTTTAATTAGGTTCATCTCATCTAAACTTTATCTAACAGTTTGGGATCTGGTATAATCCAGTCAAAGAGAGTCAACATCCCAAAAGTCCTTGAGAAGTTGGAAAATTACCAAAAAAGACTTTGCTGTTTTGGTTAGAACAAGTGGAAAATACTGAATTTAGAGAGTAACCACCACACAGTTTGAAGATGCATTGACCAGACATTCCTGGATCTCTCTCTTGAGCTATGAACTTGGTCACTTTGGTTGACAGTTCCCTGTCTTGACGCTGCATTTCAGCTTTCATTTCTCAGACTCCTCTGGGATTCAGGGAGGGACTAGTATATAAAGTTCACTCTTTCGATACCTCCACACTCACCTGTCTTCAAATTGAAGATCTCAGATTTGCCCAGTTGAGGGTCATGCCAAAATGCATTAAAAAAAAAAAAAAAAAAAGCCCAGGAGATGTGTAGACAGCATCTAGATATGGGAGGGCTCTTACAACCTTTGCCAACATCTGTGCCAGAGGAAGACATCTTGGGACGTCTCATCAATATATCTCTGAGAGATCTTGGGATGTCTCATCAACATATCTCTGTCTTCTGACTCATGACTGCCTTGTAGGCATCCAGCGCACACCTCATACAGCCTGCCTGGCTTCACATACCTGGTCATGTAGGGTCCCACATCCCCTAGAAGGCTCTCTGCGGCTCGGCTGGAGTGAAGGAGATGGATTAAGTTGATCCTGACAGCAGGCTTGGAGCACCCATACCATAGAGAGTCTGATACAGTCATTGATATAGTCACTGAGATTTCTGTGGTTCCAGCACGTAAAGACCTATTACCAGACAAGACACCCACGTCAGTTTGCTCCGTGACTTGGGCTTGTTATTTTTTTTTCACATTGGTTCATTTATCTGTAAAATTAAATTTCTTAATTTTTTTTTAACTTTTCTGGGTGTGTACGCTCTGCTTAGTGCTGCTTCTCTAACCGCATGGATCTGAAGAGATGCCAAGTTACTGTACAAATTACAGCTACCACAAAAATGAAGCCCTACAGTGAAAAACAGCATTGTCAACAGTCCATCCTTAGAAATGAAGATAACTAAGGGGTAGGATAATTGCAACCACAAAAATGAAGCACCTTTTGAGGAAAGAACACACGATATCACCAGATTTTTCTGCTGGGCCGTTGTCATAAAGCATTTTGTCAAAAGTGGATTTGGGGACCTAAGAGCTGTGTTTCCAAATGCAAACGGAATCTATATGTAGTAATTAGCAAAAAAGAAATAAATGAACACATCTTTAATTAAAAAAAAAATTAACAAATTCCTACACAATATAGTTCATTTGTTGTTGATGCCACAAAACTGGTATGTGGCAGCAGTTAATTGGTATAAAGTTAGTGCTACCGTCTCACATATTTTCTCTGTCAGCTCTATAGCTTTTAACATGTGCCTAGACATGTTTTAGCAGAAATGCTCCGATGTTTAATAACCTACTTCTTTCCATCATCCTTTCAAGGATACAAGAAACCAAGGATGGGATTGCAAGAGTTTCTGGAGTGAGATCTCAACCATTGGAATACTGGCTTTTTTGAGATGAGTCAGCTCTGCATAAGCTCAGCTTTTCTGGATTTTTTTCCTCTGTCCTTTTTTTTTGTGACTTATTTATTCCTTATGGTAGTATTTTATCTTTAAAACTCTATTAGAATGCATGAGTTGAGCAAACTTCTTCAAAACTCAGTGCTGGAAACAGGAAGAGAGGTACAGAATTTGTTCCTTGGACTTAGTAGAGAGTCTCTGATCACTAAGAATTAGTGCAAGCAACATAGCACATCCACACAAAATAAGTCTGAAAAGATGTCTGTTTATGTAAATTTCTACCAGTCTAAAATTACAATGTGGTTGTCATTTGTCCAGGCAGAGGTCAGGACAGCAATATCCCTGGGATATCACTGTCAGACCATGAGTCAGATCTGTGCTGTTGCCCAAGGGCTATTTATGCCACCCTGGGTAAACCACACCAAAATTTCCTTTGCCTCAGTGACCCATTGGTTAAATGATAATTGTGGTATCTATGAGTTTTGTCAGATTAAAGTTTGAGGGACACTGTGATACAATAACAAATAGGCTCTGTAAAATGGATAAGTATCTCTGACAGTACCTGTTTTCTAATTATATGTTGTAAGCTTTAAATAAATACCAAGCTTTTGAGAGAGTTGGTATGTATAGGGCAAAGGCAATACTTTCTGATCACCGATGTTTTTCTAGCAGAAATTCATCACATTGCAAAAAAAAATATCCATGACCATCTCGTCAGTAGCAAACATCTTAGAAATTTTTAATGGGAAGACTATTTTGGCATATATCTTTTTTTTTTTTTTTTTCCACTATAGAATGAGGATTTGTACTTTTTTAAAAAATTTAAAGCAAAATTTTAACAAAATTGGATTATTTATTTGATATGGGATAGCTCAGGGGCAGGGGGAAGAAGGATTATGTTTTCCTACATTAAAATGTAGAAGAATACACTTTGAAAATTGTTGGCACTAAAGAGGCATTAGAGCCTTGGCCAGCAAAGAGAAACAAGTACTTTGCTAAATCTGGATGTCTTGGTTCGGAGCCATGTATTTAGGTTCTAGTACATTCAAATTTCACACATTATGGAATTTTTTTAAGGTTGTTTAAAAAATTCTGTGACTGTTTCTTCAATTAAGTTCCAATTTTTGAGTACTTGCTGGTGGAAGTAACACCCATTAATCGGACGAGGCTATTTTTTCTCGGGTGCCTACACTCTCACTTGATGGAAATAGAACTGATCAAGAGAAAAAAACCTTTGCTACAGACTATAAAATTAGGCTGCAGGAATTTTCTGATGTGCTATCATGTCACTCAGTGCCACGGCTGAATTGTTGAATAAATGGTAACCCCCCCCCCCCCACCCCCTGTGCAACAGAGGAAATTAAAGGTCACGTGCAGCAAGAAAAGGGAATTAAAATTCTGCATTATATATGCACATAAAGCCATTACTTCTCTGTGTTATTTAAATACTTCATTTGATACTCATGTGGACAAAATGAGGATGAAATGAGTATTGGACAATGCTTTTCTGCCTCACACTTTGTGTCAATATGTTTTTGGGGGAAACTGTTCCTCAAACGCCTATAGCAGAAGCTTGCCTTTGATGCATTCTGTCCTTTAAGACATCTTTAACAGTCTAGTTCACTACTGGAGAACACATTCCCCCAAGTGAGAGAAAGCAAACAACTTTTGCTTTTCACATCAATGTTGTGAATTTCTGACATTTTAAAACCATATTGCTTCCTCAGTCTTATTCCCAGAGTCCTGAACTGAGAAAATAGTCTTATTTTGTAAATTTAGGGTAGAACACAGCCTCTGTAACTTAGGTGCTTATGCAGAGACATACAGTAGTAATATTCTCCTTCAAGAGCTCTATCTATCTACCTCTGTTGCCTGAATAGGAAATACAGGTATTTACTGCCTAGATTAAGACATAAATTAAGTTCTCAGGCTAGGCGGACTAGACGCCACCTTGTAACTCTGCATGTTGTAACCACCTCAAGTTTCTTACCACCAGTACTGCTGTAAGGGAAACGGAGCTAGCATCTACGACACAGAGGGGTAGAGGGGACGCTCGTGCCCTTCTGGAGGGGAGCTGGTTGCTAGATGGGACGCTTCTCCTGCTCTAAAATGGTGTTAGATGCAGATGTGGCACAGCTGAATCCTGCTTGAGTGGTCTGTCATTGGGGAGGAGGGCTCCAGCAAGAGATATTCCACTCTTCAACTCTATACATGTCTTTGCCTTTGGCTCAAGAGAAATTAAATGGTAGACTATAAGGGAAAGAATAAATTCAGTTGGATTCCTGCTTTCAGGATGTGGAGACTGATCTCTCATCTTTGTCTTAGGGGTAATCAGTCAGTTACAATTGAAGGTGTCTGAAGAAAAGCAGTGATACCCCAGGAAGGGTGCTTTCCATTTTTGGCTGGTACCATTGTTTAGAATTTTACCAGATAGACAGAGATATAAAAAAAAAATCGTAAAAAAGTTTTGTGAAGTTACTAATGATCTTTATCTAATTAAATAACTCTTATCTAATTAAATAATGGAATAAACAGGCTTCAACAGCAAACTCAGTTCAACAACAAAAACTCTGATTCATGGCCAAAACTTAGGGGAAGTTTGTGGTATAAAAAGAATTTGTATCAACAGAGATTTGATCATGTGTACTTTAGTTTGAATGGAGAAAGTTTGCTTTTGTATAGAGAAAGAAAGAGGATTCATAAGAAGTCCATTACTTTGGCTGAAAGACTAATCAGCACATGAATCTTTAGATTTAACCCTGATGGCTTTCCTCCTGACCACAAGTAAGAACAAGTTGGACGAAATTGTTGCCTGAATGCTTGCTGAGCAGGGAATTTAATTAACTTGCCTTCAAAGGATAATTATCTTGGCATACCAAGATAAATGATCTGCACGAACCTATAATTATTAAAATCAAATTCTATTTTAATTTGCTGTTGGATGAAATCACAAAAAGAGCTTAATAAAATGAACTGTCTGTCATTTCAGCTGAGATGCAAACAATCACATTTTTGTGGCATGGACTTGTCTTTGATCAGGAATTTTTAATTGCCAGTGAAGTAGTAAATGTGATTGTCATGTCATGGGCATATTACTACCAACATAAATACCAGCTGAAATCATTATTTTCTCCCCAAGACCTGCCTATCTTCCATTATTGTATTGCACCACAGTATTCTACTCATACAGGCCCACAAACTAACATCTTCAATTTAATAATTGTGACAATAATAATTAAGAAATAGAAATGGTATGATGGGCCACGACTCTTTAAACAGAACCAACACTGGAGTTTAATTTTACAAGAAACTTACAACTTTTCAAAAATTAGCTCCAATTTTTTTTTTATTTTCCTTTTTACAAAAGTAACATATACAAGGGCAGTGCATTATACTTGCATAATAAGTTATTATTTTGTTTAGTTATAGAAAGCACAAATAACTGAACCAGCTAGTAAGTGTGTTAGTGGTGGTGAAGACTGGTGCAGGTGATTACTCCCAGAAGATTCTGTTCTTGTCGCAGTCAATCTCATCCTCTCTTCCAAATCCTCCTCCGCAACATTTACAATATAATTTGTTGTGTTTCAATTTAGTCAATGTGCATTTTGGACAAGAATTTTATAGATATCAGGAGATAACTTAAAGACCCAACAACATTTAAAGAACTATCCAATCTCTTAAGAATTAGAGAATGATGGAGTAGATCCTGAGAAGTGAGGAGGGCAAATATAAGACTTTAGAAATAGGACAAGAAGAACCTGGTTGATTTTCTAAACTCCATTGTCCAAAAAGGTGTTGGTGCAGCTGGTCTGTGAACACTGAGATGACATTACAATACAACAAGATTGCGAGAAACAGCTAGTGTAGCTCTTTTGCTAGCGAGTCAGGCCCAAGTAAATGATCCTTTGACTAGTTCATTTGTATAGCATCTAAGGAAGAGGGCAGGGACAATAGGGTGGTTTTTAAGAAACTTTTCAGCAGCCTCATACAAGAATGTCCTTTCACACAAATTAGTGAAATATAGTCTGCATAACATTACTGTAAACTGGATGCCCAGTGCAGGCAAAAGCAATTATCGTTAGTGCATTGTGAAACTTGAATTGGCTGGGATTCTTCAACGTTTTCTTACAGGAAAATCACCATGTGTATTTATAGGGATGAATGCAAAGTACATCCATCTATGTGTGGATAACACTTACCTGGGAGGAGCTGAAGCTTTCTCGAGGACAGGATAAAGTACAAAGAGGACAGACTCCGGATACTGGCCTGGTGCCCTAGATGCAATTCATCATCATCATCATCGGTGGAATCTTATATCTTGATAAATAGCAATTTTCCAAATTTTGGGTCTTGTCAGGCACTGACAGCTTGGTTTTCAACAAATGAATTCTATGGGAGCTTCATGAATTTCATGGGAGCAGGAGGTGGGCTTTGACTGTTCATATTATACAAGAATAGAAAGAAGGACTCATCTTCATTTCAGTCTCTTGAAGTGAAATCATTAAGTGGAAAAATTCCTGTTCACTCCTTTCTTCTCTTAATAACAGATATGCAGAGAAACCCTTTCTGTAACTATCTATTTCCTTTCTCCAAGTTGTATTTTGTCATCTTTCACTTCAGGCTGACGCAGCTACATCGTTCAAAGCTCTGCTCCATGCCTTCTCCCTGGGAGCTGAAGCAGAGGAAATGAGAAGAGTATTGTGGCTCCACTTCTTTCTTTAGCTGTGGAACAGTGACAGGAGGACACATGCCTGAGTCATATACTTGTCAAAAAGTTACTCTGAGATTGCACAATCACGTTGGGTTGAGGAATCAGGAGAAGAAATGCAATGTAAACCCCTAGAAGAACTACAGTACAGCGTCATTTACTTGGCCCGAGGAACTGGCCAATATTTGGGGAAAATTTACATTAGAAATATTTGTTTCTTTCATGTGATAATTTACCAAATCCCATACACAAAATTCTCTTTTCCAGAACACAGTAAGAATAAGACACCTAGGGGAATTCCTTTGCTTTGCTTTCTCAGCCTAATTTTCTATCCTGTGCTCTACCCAAGAAACTCCTTGTCGTGTTTTGTCTTATTTTCTTTCAAGTTTACACTCTCACTGATTGTTTTGAAGCCTCCTCAGTTTCTTCCTGTCTGCTGGCTGCTTCTCAGCTCCTTCTGACAAATGAATACAAATAGCTTCAGTAATTAATTCCTGGCCCCTGTGTTTTCCTTCAGTTTGGTTTGGGCCATGGCTTTCATTATATCCTTTTTTTTTGCTCAACAAGGGGCATTTGATCGTTCCTTCTCTTAGTGTTACTGGAAGGATGTGATTGTGGTCTCCGGCAGGCTTTTTTATTTGAAACAGTGAAATTCAGACTTGTTACAATGAAAGATTCTTTTCTGGCCTACTTTTAATTGCCATTTCCAGGCATTCTCAAATGAGAATTCTTGGTATGGATCCAGGAAATTTTTTATATGTTTCTTTCGCTTAGGTGTGGCAACCGCATAACCAGAGGCACAAATGGATTCTCCTAGGGTCAGAGACTCGTTAAGTGTGAGTGGAAAATGGAGTGTGGGGGAGAGATGGATGGAAAGTCTGCTTAAAAGAAGAGCCTGGCTGGCAATATCAATTAACATAACTATTTAATCATTTTTTGTCATAACATATGTACCGTAATGAATGATGGTATAGTTCATAGGAGAGATGAACCTGTAAAGTTCCTTTATTCACTGTGACACATGAATTTGCATTTGAAATATTATAAAAGCTACCTATGTAACACCTTTTATATTCAAAGGTATTACCATTGCACTTAGCTGCCATGTAAACTAAAAAATGGCATTGATTCCAAGGGAATAAACATTAATTTTCATTTCTCCAGTGGTTATGCTGCTTTCTCAAGTAAGGTTTTATTGTTTTATCTCCAGAAAACCTTTTTTTGAGGGAAAGCTTGTGAAAACAGCACACATGGTTTTGCAAGGTGGCATTGTTAAGACATGAAGTCTGGGGATTATAGTGATTCACAGAAATTCCTGAAGCAAGTGTCCCTAGGTGGGGTAATTTTTCTTCTGTTGCCTGCCATGAACGAGGGGTGTAATTCCTACACATGAGGAAATTAGCCCCTTAATTTTTGTTGCATTTTAGTGTGCCGGGTCAACTGCCCCTTCAGATCCCCAAAGGGGTGTACCCGAAAATCACCTCCTCTATGAACTTTGACATCTTAGTAAAACTACACTTCAGAGCGTGAAACCACTTACAGGATTTAGGTGACCGGATCCCAGTATCTAATAAGAGCTTTTAGACACCGGTCTGAAAATTAGAGTACTTGTCCAGGAAGCGGGAGACCTGGCTTTCAGGCCAGAAAATGTACCAATCCCCCAACATTTTGCATAGGAAGCAATCCTCACTCTGGGTGATGCCGGGCTTTGGTACAGACAGGAATGCACAAGGAGAACAGACTGGCTTTGTATCGTAGTGGTTAGAGAACTCACTTTGCTTTTGGAAAAGCTTGGCTCCTGGGCCATGTGCCCAGAACTGTTTGTGCATTTTACTTCAGATCAGCACTGGATAAAAAACAGAACCACTAGACGAGAACAATGACTGGAACCGCACCTCTCCGCCTTTCCAGCAAAGTCCCTGAGTCATTACAATATTAAGTCAAGCACCCATTGCCACTGTGGTTTTGACTGTCCATGGTTCCAGCATCAACAAGAGGTATGGAAAGTGAGTGTTTTTCCAGCACAATCTGTTTAGTAGTTCAGGCAAAATAGATCACACATGTGAAAAGTAAGTCCTAAAAGAAGATCAGCTCTCCATGCCACCTGAAAGGTAGGAACTTACCATAGGTTTTTCAGCTGATCTCAGAGAAATATGCTATAAACACACCTCACATATGAGATGCACAAGAGACCCAGTTGCTGTAATGACTTTCTGGGTTGCAGCTTCATGTTGAGGAGGGAGTTTAAATCACTGCAAAAGATGATAAACCATGATAACTCAACTAGATAAGGCGAGAAACGGTAGGTGTGCAGCATATCTTAAGTACATAAGTGTTCCAGATGATTAAAAGACCACCCAAAAGACAGACCTTCAATTGATCAGTACTTTGAATTTAGGCAACAAGATTATTCTTGGAGCACTAAAATGCTCTCTAGATCTTCTTCCAGCTTCCCTGAACAGACAGCCTTTCCTAAATTTCTTCAGTTTCAAATAACACTGAGTGAGGCTCAGCACCTTTGCCAGTCCTTGGAGTGTTTTCATGTAGTTGTCATGAATCTTTGTTTCAAGCTTCAGAGATGTCCCTCTGAAGCTTCTTTTTATTGTTGTCATTTGACAAATTTCAGCCTAACTGAGGACAGAACTCATGTTGGTCTGTTCTATCATAGAAACATTGGAGGAAATAAAATCTCTATAATTTTTTCACTCTTCTTTTATTTTCTTTATTGGCCCAAGATGAGCCTTTTAGCTCATATGGGAAGCTGACAGTCAGCTATGTATTTTCTAATTCATATTTTCATGAAATTTGAGATGATGGTTGTTTCTATTTGTGTAGCTCTTTGTTTTTGTAGAAGCACCATGTTAGAAAAAAAAAGTATCAAAAACATATGAAAGACCATGTGAACAAATGAAAGAGCAAAAGCATATGAAAAATGCTAAAAACATTTTTTATTTAATAAAATTTTACTTAGGATAACCGAACTGCTGGGAGAGCTAAGTAAAAGAATGTTCCCAACTTTTGACATTACACAGTGCTACAATAGCTTGTCTTTGGATTATTGTCTGTTCCTAAAAATGTATGGCCTCCAGATCCCAGTGAAGATAATCTCAATAGCACAGCAGGCTTCAGAAAATGGCTCCAGTGGCTTCAACAGTGTTCCGGATTTCCTCTGGTTCTTTTCTGTTTTAATTCTTTATTATACCTTTAACTTCTCTTTCATAAAAAGTTCTGGACTTCTAACCATCTATTGCCTGAGTTACATTTAAAACTGCTGTAAATGAAAGTGATTAAAGCAGAATTTTATTTCCCTTATTTTTAGGGAGATTTCCACTAGTGTATTAGGTAGGACTCTGTTTATACTCAGCTTCATTTTTTGCTCTTTAGAAGAGCGATTCCCCTTTATCATTGATGAAATGAGTATTTCATATAGTCACAAGGGAGTAAAAAATATTTCAGAACAGGAAAGTATAATCAGAAAAACCTTAGAGGGGAAAAAGCTTGAATGTATTTTTGAGTCGTTTCAAAAATCAATTAGATTTCAAGGGGTCTGTGTCTAATTCTGATTCTCAGAATGATTTCTTGGGAAATAAACTTCCCAATCAATTTAATTACACTATCTACATCTGTTCATATTTATCCTGAGTTTATGAGATGGATCAAGATTGTTGCCAACTCTTGTGATTTTATTACGTCTTATGAGATTTGGTTGAGAGTTTTTCTAAATATCACATGACCTCAGATTTATTGTTTCAAACCTAATGAAATCTTCCTCAAGTAGAATGGTTCCTATTACTTTCTGCAGGACTTAAATGAAACTACCTTTAGCTGTGGTATCATCATTCCCTACAATCTTTGTCTTTACAGTAAGAATTTGCCCGTAAGTAGTATGATTGCTATCACCAGCTTCTCAAGATCTTGTCAAATATGAGAAACATCTGTACCTGTGCCTAATAGGCTCTTTAGCAAACTGTTAGGAAAGTAATTAATAAAAAATCTGTATTTAAGAAGGAGAAATTGTATTTTGGGTTCTAGAACATATTTTGAAAGAAAGGATGAAGACCACAGAAAAATGGGTTTTAAAACCACATGGATTTATGTGAAACTAATCCAAAGCTTCTTTGACAAGATAAAAAACATTCAAGACCCTCCCTCCCCCCCGGGCTATTAATCCGATGTATCTGGACTTCATTAACACACATAATACAGTTCCACAAAGGAAAGTATGGGCACTGGGCCAGAGTTAGACAAGAATTGTGTTCAGGAGAACTCTCAGGGAGATGTGTTGCCTGGGGAAAAATCAGGCAGGACAGAAATCACAGCGGAGTTCCTCAGCAGTTAGTTCAGGGATTGTTTTCTGTTAATTTTCTCATTAGTGATGTAGAAAAACCTGAGCTCCATTGTTTATGGGTTCCATTATCAATATGAAAGAAAACTGAACTTTGGTAGTGAAATTTCATAGTAAACTTGGGTAACCTTGAACTCATGTAAAAGTTATGATAGAAATACATTAGTATAATGTAGAACTCTGATTTTCTGTTGGTTTGCTTTTTAAATGGGTTTTATTTTGTTGTTGGCTTTGGATTTTATTTATTCATTTATTTATTTATTTATTTTAAACTAGCACCTACATAGTGAATTTGACCTGGAAAACGTCAAATATTTTTGGAATGCTAAATCCAACTTGTGAGATATACAAATTCAACCTTGCTGAATTCTTTACTTATCAATCTCTTACTGAAATTAAGATGACTTAGAAAGAGGAATATAATTTGTCATAGCATGTTACAGCCCAGAAAAGATACTAACAGAAGTCAAACAAACACCGGTGTACAGGAACTCATGAAGAAAAAAACCTTGTTTAAAGGTTTCAGTATTAGTGTTTGGGTTGTAATAGTCTTAGAAAAATCAGTATGTCTTTTTTTGGTTTTGTATCTCTCTAAAGGCAAGTTTTAAGGAATGTATTTCAAGGTAAAATAGAAGAAGAAGAGAACTTGGCAGGCAACATGAAACTCCACATAAACCTGAATAAATTGTCTTCATGTTGCCAGCATTAATTGAAATCAGCCATAGTATTATAAACAAAGAGCAGAAACACAACATGCATTTTACATAAATGCCTATAGGTAGGCTGTATTTTATCTCTCCAGAACCCTTCCATATAATGACAATAGCCTAATTGTCTTCCTGTTGACTTCCTACTATTTCAAACCACTGTCCCGTTTGGCACAGGTATTTTCTGCTAGCAGCTAAACGTAGTTTGTCTTGGGGCAGAAAATCTGTTAGTTTCAGCAATGTCTTTAGAAGGGAGCCAGCATCAGTAAGAAAAGAAACCAACCTAGAGTTTCCCTTTGAAGCTTCTGGCTATTGACAAGTCACAGGATGTAAGAAAGAAGAGATGCTCTGCCAATATTTGTGTTAAATAATTCTTCTGCTGTATATTAAGGCACAGGAGTTTAGTACGTGCCTTGAGCACTCTATGACTTTGCAAAGTGATACTCTTCTGGTCTGCATCCTTCATGACTTTTATTTACTGGCTCTTTGATGCAAAACTCTTGCCATAAAAACTCGGGCATTCCCAAAGAGTGTTCTCATCACTGAGTACTCTTCTGTTTCCATTTTGTATCTCTGCTTCTTGCATACACTCAGCATTTTTTTCTGCAGTGATACGGTTTCTGCAGTGGAGATGGAGAGTCTCCCCTGGCTCCAACTTCTTCACAGGCTATGCTACAGAATATTCTGGTGAAGTGGGCATTTTCCTAGAAATGAATAGAAGGCTTTTAAATGTCCTTTCCTGCAGGGGCTTAAAACTGAGAACTCCTGGTTCCTGTATTTCAGCCACTGGAGAATTTTTCAGGCTGAAATGTAGGGTCTGGCAGCCCTGGCTGGCAGCTGATAATCTCTTGAGTTTAAATTCCAGCTGTGTACTCCACTTCATTGTAGGTGCGGGAGCTAGCTTGAATAGAACTCCAAGTTCCCCTAATGGTTTACATTAAGCAGTTCCTCTTTTCTGGTATCCAGCACGTATGCCTGTAATGGCTGCCTTGGAATCTGTGGTAAGAACCAGTGAATTTGCATGAAATATCACAGGGGTATCATTTCAGAAGATGCTATGCTTTTTTTCCATAATTTTGAAGCATGCTGTTTGAGTTTCGAAATCTTCCATCTAAGTTTGCGAAGTTGATTCAAGAAGAGAATTTTCCTTTTTTGATGCTAGCTATCACCTGTGGGATTATCCCACCTGTATGAACCCCCTCCAGCAATTCCGCTTTTGCAGTCTCTTGTGGAAACGGCTTGGCAGCCATCTCACTTTTAGCCTTTCTTCTGAAACAATTCTCGCTTGTCTGACATTTCCTCTCTACTGCTCATGCTGCTTGAGGCCAAACAAATAAATCTGTAGCCAGCTCCAGGTTTCTTTGCACTCTTGTGCGGTTCATCTCAGTACGGCTTCCTCGTCATGTCAAGTTGTGAAGAGTGGAAGGATTCATTAGTTGTTTTAAAACTTCCTTTCTTCTCTGAATCTTTCAGCACCAAACCCATCTGCCATAAAAACCTCTGGTTATACGCTTTTATGTGCTGCCGAGTATGTCTCTTCCATCTTATCATGATTTGGTCCACAGCCAGGTTCTGAATAGCAAGTCATCCATTCTACTTGCTTATCAGATCCTGGTAAAGCCTTTCTTTCAGTAGGATGAAAATTTTGGACGTTTGGTCTTCCGGGCCATAAACTTGCAGTTGAAAATTTTAACATCCTGTTTCATCATGAAGTAGGCTCTTGCTGTAAGTCTGAGTTGCTGATTATGCTTTGGGATTATCCTCTGGTGGTTTGAGATGTACTTTTTGCAGCTGCATGACTTTTTCAGAGCTGCATAAATCCTCACATGAATGCCAGCATCTGACAATAGTGCAATTGTCTCTGCTACTATCAGCTAAACAGGTTGGGAATAGACCAGGAGAAAAGGTTCCTATTATTTAGGTGAAATTCTGACTCAGTAACAGCCTGGCAGAAAAAGTGGTGAGGAACCAGAATGACTGGGAAGGTTTGATGATGTTGTGCACTACATAAATGAAAAATAGTGTTATGAAATTTCAACTAATTCAAGGGATGAAAATATATATTGATATAGAAGCCAGAGAGAAACACACAAGACCCACAATGTCAAGAAACTTGGTGGGCATTATTTAAACAAAAGACAGAAGTCTTTGTCTATGTGTTTATACATATATGCACATTCACTTCAAAACACTAAACAAATAAAAAGAACGGAAATCTTTGCAATAGACAAAGGAGAATGTATATCTGGTGAGATGGTCAGTGCCAAATATTTTTACCTGAGCTTTCTGAGAGCTCTTATTAGAAAATTAGAATTCACTCTTTCCTAAATATACTACTGGAATTCCTTTTGGACCTGGATTCTTTAATTAGAAAATACGAAGTATGTTTTTTTAATGATATAGAGAGTTGTAATGTCTGAATAGATGACATTTTGAAGAATAGCAAAGCAAATGCAAAGCACCTTAATGTGCTTTGGTTAGTTTTGAAAGCAATCTGTCGAGCAACAATTTGAAGAAACCTGTGCAATTGCAGAGCAAAAGTAGCATGACTGGAGAAAAGCTAATGTATAAAAAGTGCACAACTGTTTACGTGAGGGTTTCGGCACTTTGAGGCATGCCTCAGCAGAAAAGAAAGCAGTGAAAATATTTCCTTGAAATATAGGCAGACAAATTTGAGTGTCTAGTCTAGATGTCCAAACCAGCCACACAGACATTCAGATCTCAAGAATGGAAAAGATGTCCAGCTGGTGTGGTATGCAAATCTTGGTAATGGGTCTAAAAAAAGTAAAAAGTTTTAGTTCAGAGGCCTCAGTGTTGAGATATAGTGCAAGCGCTAAGAAAGTGTAAAATAAAATTCTGCCTAGGAGGGTTTGTATGATTTCCTGTTAATAGCATAGGCGGTATAGGCAATATTTAGCCTATTTATCCCAGTGATTTATCCTAGACAGAAGGTAAAAGAAGTTGACTGTCAATCCACTTAAATAAAGAAGGAAGATTCATTCTGTGTCCAGGAGTACATAAAGTTTCTGGCACCGGTCAACATTTTCATTAATGACATGAATGATGGAAGAAAGAGCATCTTTATGACATTTGCAGATAACACCAAGCTGGAACAGCACAGTAGAGGTCAAGGTTAGAATTTAGCCAGGACCTTGACAAATTGGAGGCGAGATAGGAGAAAAATAGGATGTGATTCTGTAAGGACAAAAGAAGAGCTCTACATTTAGTCAGGAATTGCCAGCTACAGAAACACAGGATGTGAAACAACTGGCTGCCTCGTGGTTCTGCAGAGAAGGATCCCAAGGTTGTAGTGGGTCATAGCTGGACATCAACCAACATCACAGCATATAGTAGGGCAGGCAAGCCGAACATCAGACTATATAAAGAGTCACGTCTTTTGTCAGACGTGAAGAAATTCTTCTGCTCAGCTCAGCATCAGCACCAGCTTAGCTGGAGCACTGTCTCCAGTTAGGGGGCTATACTTTAAGACAAGTGTAGATCAGTTTGAAAGAGAAGAGCGGTGAACATTGGCAGAGGCTAGAAAATACAATGGGTGAGGGAAGATGTAAATATTGTAGTTGTTTGGTCTAGAGAAGGGAAGGTTGATGTGAGACATGATAAAAGACTTTAAATATTTAAAAGCTGCTGCACAATGGAAGCGAATATACCAGTAGTGGATAGTGTAAGAAATAATTGGCTTAAACTACAGCACAAGAGACTTAGGCTAGACATTAGGAAAAACTTTCTAAGGATAGTGAAAAACCAAGATAGGTTGCCTAGAAAGCTTGTGTAATGCTTGTCTACATTGTTAGAGGCTTTTAAGGATCGGTTAAACAGGTATCTGCCAGGAATATTTTAACTAAGCACTTAAAAGTGAAGTGTACACGTAGATGAAATGGTTCATAATGAAATAAAGTTGCATCGATGGTGCTGAAGTCACCTTGGTTGCGGAAACAGGTGTCAGGTACTCAGCCGGTGTAACCTGTCGTGGTGTAAGACACTTTCATGACGATTAACAGAGACCTGGAGCGTGACCGAGTGTCCTTGTGATTCAAGCGGCCACATGTGCCGTGTGTCAGACAGCGCGTATCCTGCCCTGCTACAGTTAGTGAACTCTTTTATGACCTTGGGGATACTGTTGAGGATAGCCAGATGTTTTGGACCCATTCCTGGTCATCTCATTTCTACAGAATGATGTAATCCTGCCTGGAATACTTCTCTCTCTGACACAAAATTGCAAACAATACCTGGGTGGGAAGGTGAAACGTTGCTGCTTGGGCAACCCTGCTTTTTCCTCAGTATATTGGTCAAGAATAGCTTGATTGCCTGGTTCCATTGGGTACAAGTGACCTGAGCGGTGACACAAGGTCCCAGCCTCCTCATGCCCTCTGCATGAGCCACACACAGAAAGTCTGTTCAGATCATGTAGAACAGGAGCTCAGGGCTGCTGCTGAATTTGATTGAACTTGACCTGTAGTTGGATAGTCACCTAAATGGAAGCAAAGTGCATTACAGAGGAGGAAAACCACCTGGAAGAGTTATCAAGTGGCTGTGAGATCCTCTGGGCAGGTTGAATGGATGCAGGCAGCTACCACCAATCTCCCTTAGCTTCAGGGCTATAAATGTCAGCTATTGGGACTCCATAGGTTCCCTCTTGCATGTATTGCAGAGAAAGGATCTAACAAGCTGTCAATAGCACCAAACAATAAATTTCTCAGGGAGGAGAAATCTGTATGGGCTGCTGATAGATTATAGCACAACATATAGCACAAACAACTGAGTACTTAAAATAGCAAAAAGCATTGAAAATTGAAATCTTTTCCATTTTATCCTACCTAATACCCCCAAACCAGAACTGCAATAATTTACTTTGGGTGAGAAGCCATCCTTCTAAAAAGAGACCAGGGGAATATGGAGAGCGAATACCTGAAGAATGAGAAAAGGAGATGTAAACATCAAAGAATATGAATTAAAAGGTAATTAATAAGGAGCATGATGGCATACTGATGGCTGATTGAGCAAAAGATAGTAAGGTGGGTTTTAAACATGGATTTAAAATAAGGAAAAATCTTAGTGATTTACAGTGAAATGTAGGTGAATAGGAAGAAATGCTCCATCAGTTGCTTATCTACGCTTTTAGGATTCAACAGGAGGAATTCAATATATGATACTTTTGATGTGAAATATTTCAGTGATGGCTCTGAAGCTCTATTTGCTAAGATTAAATGTTCTCAAATCTTAGTCTAGGCTGCCCTAGACTAAGCATATAACAACATTTTTAGTGTTAACTATAACAGAATTGCTACTCATATAAGGTTTTTTCTCTAGAGGAAAATTTAAAATAAATGTTTCAAGGTATGAAATATCTAACCTCAGGTAAAAATGTAAGACTGAAATTCAGAATTTTATACCAATTCACTCCAGCATTTCTTACTGACTTGTGAAAACTGAATTGATCCTTCTAGTTTGCTCTTTTTCTAGCTTCAAATATCTGTTTGTCGTGCTGTTTAGTTAGCACATCCTGTTCTTTGTTGCCTGCTATTTACTGCAACTCCCCTCCATCAAACACTGAACACATGTCACAAATCACTATAATCATATGGCTCGTGAGACCTCTGGTTTCTTCTTGGCATTTCCCTGTTCAACCCTTGTTACTCAAATACAGAATAATATTACAGAGTTAATAATTAATATTGCCACTTATGTCCAATGCTTTTGTGACTGATCCAAAGCCTCTAATTTTTAACGGGCTGTTGGTTATGTCTCAAATGAGAATATGCTTTCGCAGAATTAATAAAAGAACCACCCACTATCATAGTGTAAACAGTATTTTATCACTATTTTTTCTGGCAAAGCTTTTCTTAAAATGTATTGCTCGCTCTGACCATCTGTGCTCATTTAAGTGAAACCAAGCAGTTTCTTCTCCTGATTTAGATTCCAGGCTTCCCAAATTTTTTGACATCAGAATTATTGCCTATTTTTTCATCAAGCTTTTTAATTCTTTCCTGATTTTAAGACTTATTAATGCTTTCACAGAAATTTTAAGAAAAATTAATATCAAGAGGAACTCCAAAGTTTTCTAAATTTAATCTGTATATTACAGGCCAGATCATTTCACTCAAATGCACCACTGTCTTTGGCAAACCTTTGGTAGACATTAACAAAAACCAGAAGAGACCAATATTCCATCGATAGTGGCAAAATAGTTGAGACCACTATAAATGGTGTCAGTGAGTCAGATATGAGATGCCAGATGATCTCTGAAGGGTAAATCAGGCTCCAGAAGGAGGGGAAAGCTTGCTAAGGAAAAAAAAAAACCCACCTCCTTGCAAAAAAAGAGAACCAGTGACCAGTATAAATATTGTGCAGCATACTTCAGTCAGACACTTAGGAGGGTTCTGCATGCACAGCTGAACACTGATCCGTCTTTCTCAAGACGCTGCAGTCTTCAGCTCTAGGGTTAGCACTCTGTGGTCAATGTCCTATGCTGTAGAGAAAGATAAAAAAACATTAAATCAAAATTGTCCTCATTTATAAGTCATCTTACGCAATTACTACTAACCTGCTGAACCTAAGAATTTATTAATAAGTATTATTGCTCTATAAAGACACAAACGCTACATTGTAGTGCTGGAAAGGGTTGTCCTAGCCAGCCATCTCAACTCTGCCTTCAGCTGATGCAAGAAGAAAACCTACCATGTTATTTAAAAAGTGCACTTAATTTTTCCTCAAAAATCCCAACCAAATGTCCATCCACTTTCACCCTCGGACATCTCCTTCTGTCAGTGTTTAATCCCATATCTGCTGTCTGGCTGCCTCAGGCACACATGGCAAAATATATTTTACAGCTCTAGACCATTTTTATGGCACTCTTGAACAAAACCCAGGACAAAATGTCCTGATAACAATGCCTGGTATGCGAGGGTGACAGCGTATGTGATGGGACACCCAAGAGTGAGAGGGAGTTTGCCCCAAACTGATTACGTTGAAGAGCAAGATGAAAATAAGCCAATTACAGAGTATCCAGTGAATTACAGAGACTTTAGAAACAAAGAAGGCACAGCCAAGCATTAATAAATCAATAAACTGCTTCCATCCTGATTTGTTTAAAGTAGGTGAACTCCGCATTTTTCCCATGCAGCAGTCCCATACATCTGACGTTGCATCATTGTTTTCTGCTCTGAAAACAATGCACCCTCTCCATAGCACACATGTATGTTCCCAGAGGTAATACTTTTCGGTTAGTGGTATTGAACACATCTGGTTGCATTCTAACAATTTCAGAAAATGATGTAGAATGCTTTGTGTCAGTTACTTGTTCTCATTATTTACTGTCATGCCTTTTTTAAAAAAAAAATTATTTTTATCAGAAAGATCTGATAAGATAAAAATACTTGCTAGCACTGGTCCAAGAACTTTTCTTATTAGTGATCCTTTCTCTTTTACGTATTAGCTTTGAAAATTGTATGTCGAGCTCTGTCAACAAGACAGTTTTCAAGTAATTTTCATTTTTTTAAATTAGTGTATAATGCAGTATTGAAAATGTCATATAGTAGAAAGTCAAGTACTGGCTGTAAAACATTGGAATGTGCTATCTTCCAAATACACTATGTCAGTGCCATTGCTTTTGGAAGCCAGACTTGTACTGCTGTCAATAGAGACCACAAGTTTATTTCTGAAACGACTTTTGTCTGTGAACAAGGTTGTCTTATTTAAATTCCAGGTTTTATCTTTATTTGCATGTATCTATGAATCTATAAAAATTTCTTTATTTTAGCCTTCCTGTAAGTTAGACTAACTGATTTGTAGTTTACAGGGTTATTAATTTTATCCTCTTTAAATACTGGAACTACGTTTGCAGTTATCCAATCACTTGGAATTTCTTCAGTTTCCCAGGACTTGTGAAATATCGCATGAGTTGTTCTGAAAGCTCCCAGCTGGTTTTCCTAGGGCTCTTGGGTGTCAGTTATCTGGGCCTGTTGATTTGCAAATGTTTAATTTCAACAGATGTTCCTTTACATCTTTCTTTGCTACACATGGTAAACTTGCTATTACAGCAGCAACAGCATCTGGGATACATACAACCTCATGCTTCTTTCCACAGGCAGTGCGTAAATGTCTGTTGGCCATTTCTGCCTTGCAATTCATTTTTTTTTTGCCAGAGCCATCTAGATGGACATGTACCTGTAATCCAGTCTTCTCAATATTAGCTTTCCTTCTGTTTCAGCAGGCCTTCAACATCTCCTTTTAACGACCCTGGCCTCCTACCCAGAAAAACCTTTTTTCATCTCCTTGGAAATGCGGTTTATGGGATACCGCATAGGACATTCATGAACAGTTCCTGGCTTTTATTAAAACACTCCACATTAAACACATGTGCTTTGTCAGTTATCAGTTATCAGTTGCTTCAAATGTGGTAAAAGTGACCACTTCAGCGTTCATGTATGATAATGGGTTAGTGCTGTGTTCTGTTCTCGTAACTGAAATCTAACCAGACTAAGATCGCTGGCATCTTTTTTTTAGGTAAGTCATTGCTGCATCTCTGCCAGTAGGAATAATGGCCAAATACCGAGTTACATCATGCCGTCTGCTTTTGGCTACTCAATATGTCCAGCAAAGACCCCTTGAGTTGAAGTCATTCTTGGCAACACTGGTGTTCTTCCTATTGCATCTCAGCTGTGGTTTCAGGAGCAGTTTGCGCTGAGCATGAAAGATTGACTGTAACAGAAAGGTACCTTCTCTAGTTTCACTAACCAGAACTTCTGACCATAAACTTTCATAGCGCAGTGTTTGGAGACCTCTGTTGCTGCAGCGTCTTTGATGTGAACTGTTACTTCCTCTCCCTCGTCTGTCTTCCAGTCATTCCATTTTTCTAAAGGCAAATTACAGGATGAGTTGCAATATTTGTGAAAAAAAGATTCAGCTTGCCAGTTTGCAACACTACCTGCTCCGTAGCCCTTCTCACACACAGACATCTCCATGCCACCCATCACGGCAACAGCCTAGAGTCCCAGCACCGTTATATAGATGTTAAAGAAGGATGTCTTCCTTCTGTGCTTAGATTATTATGAGGTCACAAATTTTGTGTGTGTAGCTTAGTGTACATCCTATAATGACAACGCTATTATTCTGCTCTATTTAAGTAGCTGTAAAACCTTTCTGGATAATCTTTGCTGCAGAGAAAAGAACCATCTGACTTGTACGGTGATCTCTATGGCAAATGATACCTCCTTGCCCAAATTACACATTTCTCTCTCCACTCACACAAAACAAGTTTTCTTTTGTAGTAGGTACTGCCTTTTTTTCTCCTGTTGCTCAAGAAACAGAAAAGATTTCTGAGAATGCCAGTAGGCTACTCCATCAGCTTCCTACCCAATTTCTTGCCCAGGAGGTAGCATATGTGATTTTCGAATTTGGAGGATGACTCTGGTAGATGTTGCATAGATAATTCAAAAAGCTTACCATCGAGAGCTTCTAAACTAATGGGCTTTTACAAGCTCACTTTTCCTATCTAAGTACAGATACTCTAAACTGACAAAACTACTGGAAGAATCAAACTTGCAGAAGTCAATTAGTTCATTCTAGAACATTGTCCGATATAAAGGAAGGACCTCTTCAGGTCAGCAGGTTCAATGGGCATGTAGGCATAAATACCTCATGTTTATCACCCCTGACTCATGAAACTTATTTTAGTCATAAAAAGTGCTTGTCATTGCATGACAAATGTGAAGAAAGTTATGATAAAAGTTTGGCTCTTTACAGCCAGTTCACCCTAAATGTGCACACATGAAGATCATGAACTAAATCTACATTCAGGCATCTAACCACAGGCTATATACTCAGAAGAAATGCAAGGGTTTTTTTGTTTTTTTTTTTTTTTTTTTTTTTTGTTTTTTTGTGTTTTTTTTGTTTTGTTTTGTTTTGGGGTTTTTTTTTGTTTTTTGTTTTTTTTTTTTTACTCCCAACTGGTTTGATTTGGGTAATAAAAAGCTTTTAAGAAATCACTTCTAGGAAATATGTTATTTGATATAATAATATCTTGAGGCTCGCACACTGATCTTTCAGAATGGACATTTTGACATAATCACAGATGCAAGCAAAAGTGCATTGATGGTCTGGCTCCATCTTGCAAAGAGTAAGTTGGCTACAAAGAAGAAATATATGCAGTAATGTAAAAGGAAGATCAGTGTTATTGCTGCACAGAGTGTCATTTGTCTAATTTTATTTTTGAGACAGATATTGCAGGTGTGTGCAGCAGTATATGCACTCTGGTGCATTCCATGTTTGATGTAAAAGAGGTTAGGAAAGAGAGTTCAGTTCAATTTCTTTTCTATGACATGTAGAACCTCTTTGTGAATAATTTTTCTCCTTAGTTACATGTAGTTTTCCACTGTTTAATAAGCAGCAGAAAATTATTAATAATTTTTAAAAACAAAGCTTTTCATGTAATTTATGTATCAGGTAACTAAGCAAGTTTTTTTCCCCTTGCTTTTTCATATCAAACTATAAATTTTTATTCTCAAAAGAACTAAAAAGTAACTTCTTAAAAATGAATAGGCAAACTGCTATTTAGAGCATGAAAGCATTATGCTGCTTTGAAATAAGTGATTGCCTAGCAATGAGACAAGAGAAATCCCCAATGTGAGGTATTACTATGTTTTGAATAGCTTTTCAGTTACTGACACTGAAGGTGATATCCATACGTCACATCTAACACAGACTAGCTCCTTTGGCAGGATAACCAGGAAAATTCCCACTGCCTAAAGACCCATTAGGAGAGAGAGAAGATATGTAGTGGACAAAGGGAAGAGGGAATTCTGTGAACGATGACCTTAGAAAGGAAGACGTGCTATTCATGTACACTGACAAAGGTCGCTCTGCACTGACAGCAAATCTGGGGGGAGAGACACACTACCTGTGGTAAAGGAGGATAGTGTTGGCACAACTTGAGTAAACTGAACATATTTAAGTCCGTGGGACCAGGTGGAGTGCAGCATGTTGAACCGGCTGAGGTCCTTGAGAGGCTGATCTCCGTTGCCGCTGAACAACGGCAAGGCAAACGTTGCAGCCATCTTCCAAAAGGGGTGAATCATCCTCAAAGAAGGAGAAATCGGGAAACCAGTCAGCTTCACCTCAGCCCCTGTAACAAGTTGTGGAGAAAGTCTTCCAGGAAGCCATGTTCAGGCATTGAAATCCCAACAGAACAGCTGGTTTAGTCTTCAGGAACTTTGTTTTCAGACACATACATAGATTAAAAAAATGTACCCTCTTCTTCCTTCTTTAGTCCCATGCCCAGTTTTTCTTTTCTTTTCATTGGCTGCCTTGTGGCAAACACGTAGCTATGTTATGTTGGAGTAAGTGTATTTGTCTACAGAGTAAACCTTATAGAAGCGTTGTGGGTGATTCAGCTTTTGTCTCCTTTTCTCCAAGTATTCCCAACAGCGGGCCCTCATCCTGTCACACTGACTGAGTTGCACTATTCTATATTAATCGTAGTCATCCTGAATTTTCTTGTTAGCCAATGATGAGACACTGAAGAGGCACTTAAAGGCACTTAAAAGAACATGTTTACTCATATACTGTATTTGTTGTTGGAAAAATTACTCTACTGACCTGAGGAGAGCATAGATATTTCATGGCTGGAGAAATGCCAACTGTAGATTAGATCTTCGGTAACTGGGCAAAAGGTAAAGGCGTCAGGGGGACATCATTACCACTGACACAATTCAGGACCAAAAAGACTTATCCCCACCACACTCTCCTTAAGCATGCACTGTATAATAAAAGAACACTGTATCTTGAATTCAAAGTGGGGAAAACTTTAGCCCAACAGAAGCTGTGGTAGATAAGCGACTACGGAAACTAAATACATAAAACTAAACTGTATAAATTGCTTGCCCATTTAGGTATAAGGTGTGCTAGCTTTGTGGATTACCACATAGCCCCTATCTTTGAGCAAACACAAATTGGAATAAAATACCTCTGCTCTGTGTGTGTGTATTGGTGTCTCACACACCGGGTAAAAGACCCCACTTTTGGGACTACGTTTGTATTTGATAAAAATGTTAGTGTTATTTAGAGTTGGAATGGCTTCAGGTTGCTCATTTAGCTGTAATTGTTGCTTTTATTTATTTGTTTGTTGATTGATTGATTTATTTATTTATTTGCAGTTGCAGGGGACTTCTATTTCCTTGATTGCATAGTTCATTTTCGGCAAACACAAAGTTATTAACTAACAAAAAAAGTATTTAACTCTAAAAGTTATAGTAATCCTATAAAAGAACAGTGGATTTTGGATTAAATGCCCTAGAAAAAAAAATGAAATTCGGTTTGTGTTCATGTACAAGTTCAAAAGTTGTCTTAACTTCATTTATACCAGGTCACATTCTTCTGTGGGTTGCCTTTTTGCACTCTGTTGTCTGCACTTTAAATTTGACTTTGTGTGGTCTATCATTGTCTTTGCTGAGCAGTCATTTCTTATTTCCTGAGACACTGTGGTAGTGGAGATCAGCTGAGCTATTTGAACTGACAAATCCTTGGCTTAACACTTGGTTCAGCAAAGAACTTGAAACTGGGATTAGCTTTAAGCACCATTGATTTTCATGGGACTGATCATATGCTTTAAAGCAAGCAAGCCCTTCTGCGCTTCCCTGGAGTATGTCTATCCAAAAAATGAGGGCTCTGCTTGGCGCGGGAGGGGAGCTGTGTTTCCCCCTCAGGTGCTCAGAGATGACCGACCACATGCCAGGAGTGCTCAGGCATTTGGAGAGGACCTCGAAGAAGAAAGAAGAAGGGTAACCCTGATTTCTACTCAGTCATGAGCACTTCAGTAGTAACTTGCTATGAGCTTTTGTAAAGTCAGTTGATGATTTTGGGTCGTTAATTTTGGTGAAGATTTAGACCAGCACACAGAGCCTACCTGTAGGAACTGCAGTAAGTGTGTGAGACCAGTATACTTGTTTTACTAGCACACGGTGCTATTATGGCTACTTCACAGCCCCTTTGCAGCCATTATCATCTCCTAAACAACTTCTGCTACCACCAAGTACTGGACAAAGTTAGCCCTGCTGCTAGAAGGCAGACTGCAATTTATAAGCATGCAAAGTTTTTAATGCAAAATTCAGCTGAACTTTGTACCTCTTGTGGTTCATCTCCCTTTTGAGAAAAGATTATTACCATTACATCAGAATGGAACCAGCATAAGCATACATGTCTGAAACTGTAAACTACAACTCAGATGCTATTTTTAGTCTTGAAAGGGACTGTTGTACCTATTCTGAAATTGAATATGTGTATTATGCCTTCAGATTCCCTGGAATGAAATCCCCAACATACACTTTTCACCTGAAGATCTCTTTTCCTTGCCTTTGCCTTGTCTTGTCTTCTCTTTTCTTGTTAACTAATTCCCCTTCTAATGAAGACACATCTGGAGTTAACAAAGAAAAGGAGCCAATGCAGCCGTTTGTGCACCATCACTGGGCTCAGCCTTCTGCATGTTCTGTCCCTTTCCCTGCCCTTTGCCTCTTGTCTCTTCAGCAGGTAAAGCCAGTCAGAGAAGGAACTGCATTTGTACGAAACAAAGCACCGTGGAGACTATTTTGCAGTGAGCTCCTGAGGCTTACTGTAATATCTATAATAGCAAATAGTTTAATATGGCAACAGTTCAGTAAGGACAAGAAAAAAATAAAAGGCATTTAGGTCACATTCCTAGTTTCTGAGAAAATACTGAGGGGCAGAAGAAGGAAAAGAAATAGACTTATGTCTGGAAAAATCTAACATACGTAGCTAAGTCCCCTAGCATGAAAAAAGAACTGTGTCACAGACATAGCTGAGGTTAAGAATAGACATGTTACATCATCTTTTGCACAATGCAGTAGTGGGAAAAGGGAGGAAATGAGGCCTTAGGAGAGGAATAAATAAATTACAGCCAGATTTTATAGAAAAATGGCTAGACTGGAAGCTCCTTAGGAAAAATCTGGATTGTGGTCTGTGTTAGATACAGGTGAGGAAAGAATGGAAAGAACTACTCTAACAAAAAGAAAAGAATAGCTGGGGTTACTGATGACATGGAAGAAATGGTCAGAGGATGTGAGAACATTCAGTTAATTCTTTTTTTTTTTTTTTTTTTTTTTTTTTTTTGGTTAAGAGATCGTGTAATTACTTCTGGCACGTTAGCAACGATGGCAAGCTGTGTGGTAGCCTTTCAAACTCCAGTCTCCCCAGGCCCAGCAGGAAAAATGTATACAAAACTCTGAACAGTTTCTTTCCCACGTTAGACTTTATCCAAGACTGCAATCAAAGTAGTCAAGAGAAAGTTCTCCTGAGAGCAAATTCTACTTTCAGGACCATACTGCTGGCACCTCATCTATAACATGTGAAAAAGTAAGGGAGTTTCATTAGTCCGGTGAGAACACAGAACCTCTGTAGGATGGGAGCTGTGCTCAGCAGTGGCAACATCTCATCCTCCTTGGAGAAAAGTGGCCCGTAGGTGGAAGGACTGTTGCCAGTTGGGGTGTGCAAGGGAGCTCCTCATAAACGTAGCCCACAAGCCAGCTGAATGCTAGGCTCCTTTGCACAGACCAAACAAACGGTTCAAAACCCCTTTCTTTATTTCATTGATGGCTTTAATCATGAATAATCCAGAAAGGAATACTTAACCTGTTAAACCATAGTGCAAGGAGCTGAGCTGGATGACCTATCAGCCTCTAAATCTTTGGGTAGGGTTTTGTGGAAAGGCCTGTTCTCTGCTTCCATTTCTAGGCTGGAGCAGAGAGATGGAGGGAAGGAGAAAATAAAGTGTGCTCGGTGTTTCTCAGTTCAGCTGGAAAACAACAACGTCCCAGCTCTGAAAATATAGCCTGAAAGTAATTTAAACTGTTTGGAGAAAAGTTTGGAAAAATAAACAAAGTGCACATAGTTACATGGGGAAAATGCTGGATGATAAATGATTAAGTTAGAAGCCGGTATCAGACAAAGATTGGGAAAGCTATAGCCTACAGATAAAGGAGAACTGGGGATGATACAATAGGTCCACTGAAACCAACCATTAGTTTAATTCTGGAACATTGCATTGATACGCAGGACAGGACGGGGTCTACTTCTTGGAAGGTCTCTTTTGTCTCTGGATGCTAGAAAGATGGAAACATAGTCTGGAATATCCTGGAATTTAGTGCCTCTGACTGCTCTGTGTTTTTAGCAATTGTAGTTCTTTCTGAAATTTTATTTAAAATTCTTCAGCATGCCAATACAGTCTTGCTTCCAACAAGCAAGCAGATTCAGGAAAGGTGTGTGTCATGTCATTCCACTCTCACTTGGAGCCTGTGTCTAGGAGAGTGTGTGTCCCAGTAACAGACAAAGAGCAGTTTGTAATCGGTTTGCCCCATGTAAATTCAAAAGCAAGCCAGTGACAACATAAGATGTGCTCACCTTGTAAAAGGGTCCAGGGTGTTCCCTTCTTTAGGGAAGTAGCTCTTAAGATTACAACAGGCGTCACAAGATGTAGAAGTCTGATGAGATCTGTAGAGGGACACTGTGAACCAGAAAACTTTTTGCCTCAATCACAGCAGCTCTTTTCAGGGTAACACTGGCCCTGTGCTGGCCTCCAGAAGACCAAGTAATGGATTCCTTCCATTGCTTCCATCCTCACAGTGGCTTCTTGAGCCTGCTGGCTTCGGTTTCACTAACTTACTGCTGCAAAGCTCTTAGGAGACTTTGGGCAAGCTCTCATCAATGGAGACTAGACAGAAGATACTGCATATGTGTGCGACAGGAATAAGTTAAGGATGACTGAGTAAAATTAACTTTGGCATCTTTAAAATTTTGATGTTCAAATTTGCAACTATAACACTTTTTTTGAGGAGTGCTTTTAAATAATTTCCTGCTGTATACGATATAAAATGAAAAAAAAAAATTATCATTGCACGGCTTTATGCAAAGCTAAAATAGAAGACTGCCTTCTAATCGTTGCACAATCAATGAGACTCAACGTTACAGGAACAGACAGTGGAAATTTATGCACTTGGATCAATTTTAAAGAAGAAAACAAATAATATTTAGGTTTTCATTTATTTTTTGTCAATTCAGAGGAAACTGTCTTATAAGTATGCTTCCTGTTACAATTTCAGGTGATCGTTTCCTGATTCCAGATAGATTACCTGTTCTCAGTCCGCCAAAGTAAACCAGTTAAAAACCCTTCCAAAACTATAGGGGATTAAGCTGTCAGAAATGTAAGTCTAAATGTAGGTAAACCTGCTGTGATTGCTATTTTAATCTGAACAGACACTAGCTCAGCCTACTCTGAAAATAAAAATAAATTTGAAACAGACGTCAAGAAGTTACATACTTTACAGGAGCCCTGCCTGGAATGGCCTAACCAAGCAGGGTCACTATGGCTGAACACAGACTGTTTAAGAATAAGTAGCAGTTCCAAAGAGAATTGGCATATTATGGCAGTCTTCATTGTTTCCATTATTACCATGGTTTTATAGGGTTTAGAACTCTTCTACAGTATAAAATGTCATATCCCAACCAAATTCAGTGTGATGTTATTATTGCAGTAAATCCCCTCAAAAAGAATTTTTTTTAGCTTTCATTTTGAGTTTGGCAAATGCAATAAAAGAGATAGCATCATTTGGCTTGTAGTCGCTAGGCAGTCCCGCAGAAAGCTGTCTTGCCAGCGAGGCAGCTCAGAGCTTCTCAGCACTGGAAGCAACATTTGAATTCTACCACCGTGTTTCGGCCAAGATGTTTCTGGGGGAGAAGGGTAAGTGATAGAGCTGAAACGGTAGAGTGGGAAGGGAGACAAATGCTGCTGCTATTCCAAGACTGCCATATATATACTCCAGCCTGACTTTTGGAAGTTGCTGCTGCTGCAGCCAGCGACTTTTTCAGGCTTCTAGCATGGGTAAAAAGCCTCAGACAAATCCATTTTGCTGCTGCTCTGTATCATTGTATCTTTCCATATATGCCAATAGAAATGTCACCAGTCCCGCAGGTGTAACCCCCAAGGGTGGGTGAAGTCAAGCGTCAGTGGGTAAAACCCCTGCCCTGACTGCCTCATACCCTGGTGGGGTAACCTCTGTCAGCTACTGCTGGTACTAATGCCACTCGTTAATCTACAGTCCAGCAAGAAGCACCTTAATTCCCTCATCAGTACACCCTTCCACACAAATCTTCACTTTAAATAGAAGGCTGAAACGGCGCTTACTGGTCCTTGATCGCTCTGTGTGGTAGAAAGCCCCGGGACCTCACTAGGGTAGAGAGTTGGAAGGGGGAAGAGGACCATGGAAGCACGTGTTGCCTCAGGAATGAGCTAAGACATTCTAGCAGTTTTCTGGAACTAAAAACTCCGCTGGTTTTACTTACCTTAGCTGGGGATATTGTTCAGAATTCCAAAGTCATTTTTTCACACTGTATAAAACCACTGGGTCTGAAATCTACTTCTTTAACAACGCTCTTGAGTTCTCCTGCTTGTTTGTGCTTATCTTGATTGCCTGAATGGGATATTTTAACACTAGAACTCTAAGGGCAACTGATACAGGACCCATGGTATGTGATCTAGGGTGTTCATGTCAAATGCAGATATTTGTCTACATGCAGTCTTACGCTGGATTTTTAAATTGTATTCCCTTCTGGAGAGATGTTAGCACACCAGAGGGAGGAGTGGGAATGGGGATGATGGGGAACTATGTTAAGAACCAGAATCACCCAGAATCAAATGATTTTCGTGCTGGCATTTTGCCTTCCAGTCTGGTTTTTAGACACCTACTAGTACAGAATCTCCTTGCTGGCATTAAGCCTTGACATATTGAAAGTATATTGGAAGTTATGACTCCATAGGTTTGTACATTGCTTGCTGATGATTTGCATGTACATAAACCACACAGTTAAAAAAAAAATTAATAGTCTGTAAAATAAGCATGAGAAAGCACTAACAAGGACTGTTCAATTCATCGTTAGCTCATGAGATAATATGTATCTTACTCATTTTATATCATGTGAAATGCTTTCAGGAGAGCTATTTAGAGGCTCAGATGCACATTTTTACACACAACCAAACATATAGCTATAAACTCAAGCAGTTTATCTTTTCGATATATTTTTCTTCTTTAACGTCCAGTATGTAATTTTGTAAAATGCTTTGGTCTTAATGAGAAAAATGGAGGAAAATATTTCAAGACAGAGCACTGAAATGGAGTCTTGAAATGTAGAGTCCTGGGTCTGAGGGGTTTTTGTTCTGAGTTCTGTTTGAACTGATAGCTTGGCATATGTAGATCAAAATAAAAGAAGAATCAAGTCCAACAGTAGTGTTCCAGCCCTAAAATAGATAAATATTTAGTTATTTTATATGTTAGGAGTGCAAATAAACCAAAGTGCTTGGTTCCTTCTCCCTTCCCTTCCCTTCCCTTCCCTTCCCTTCCCTTCCCTTCCCTTCCCTTCCCTTCCCTTCCCTTCCCTTCCCTTCCCTTCCCTTCCCTTCCCTTCCCTTCCCTTCCCTTCCCTTCCCTTCCCTTCCCTTCGATAACTTCACTAAAGCGAGGGCTTAAGTTGCTTATAATAATTTCCTTTAAGTGTAACTTTCCCTGTTGCTTAAGAGAGCATTACAAGACTGATAGTCTTCTGCAAACAAACCATGAACCAATCTGTTGCATACTGAAAACATCTGCCCAAATTACAAAACAAACCCCAAGATACTTAGATACCACAGAATTCTGCTATGAACACATTTTGAATTTATCTGTTTTCTATCTTTGGTATTGCTTTGCTTCATTTTCTGGTCTTTTTGCTTGTTTTTTTGGATGCATATGACAAACAATGATGACTAAGACTATGATTGAAGGATTAATCCTCTATTTTCTTTTTGCTTGGGTGAACCAAACTAAACAAATGATCACAAAGTTTAACTTGGTATCAAGAAGAGCATCTGGAGCTGTTTGAGTATGTACCTTTTTGAAACGTACATCCACAAAACATTTGCAGCTAGTCTCACGAGGCTCAGTTCTTCTCTCGTTTAACCGGGATAAGCCAGGAATTACTCCTCTCAGTGGAGAATGTTAGGTTGCTCACGTAAATGAAAATTTCAAGTAAATGAGAACAGAAGCTTTCGTCAGCTGCGTTTATCTTTTTCTGTTTCAGCTTTTGCATTTACTTGTGTGCCAGACAAAATGGCAGCTTCCCAAGTCTCTGAGTAATAAGAGAATTATAAATTATTCTTTTTGGTTACAATAGCTCTGTGTGAATTGTAGGACTGGGACATGCCTTTCAGCTCCTCTCTCTGCTGCGTGTCCCACTTACTACCTGACTGCACTGGGGGGAACCCTGGGGCTGGGCAGTAGAAGCACAGTGCCGTGGTTCAGCGACCGGACCCCAGGCAGGACTATATATATATACATATATATATATACTCTGTGAATTTATATGCATGGGTCTTGTCAGTGAAGGTCACCAGAGGATTTCCATTTAGGCAGTTTTTAAGCAGCATGAGAATGTATAAACACAGCACTTAGGTAGGATTACATTTTGAGCTGAACAATGACATTCCAGTATAAAATTGCATCGATTTCTCTTCACCAGTGTCTGCTCCTGCTGTTTCCTCAGCAACCACTGCAGCTTGGAGACCGCTCCTTACCACTGTTATGACTCTTATAAATGATATGACCAAATAATTTATGATGACAGGCAGCAGGCAGGAAAACTGAGACACAGATAATTTGCTGAAGTTAGAAAGGAGACAGGTCGTAGCTAGAAATGGGGACGAGAGCTTTTGATTTCTAGACCTATTACCTAACTATGTATTTATTTTTGCATCCTCATAGGCGAAAATGTTCATAGAAGCTGTTCAGTTATTTTTTTCTTTTTAATTGCTGTGTTCTAGGAATTAATGGATTACAATCTGAAATGCAAAATGAAAGGATTAACATACTAATTGGTATGTTTTAAATCATTGCTTATTTTATTTGTAATTTACATATTCAAAATATGAAGACTGGACCCAATGGCTGAAGCTAAAAGAACTTTGCCTGATTAAAGATACTGTTTTACTAATTTTCATAGTATCTCAATGAAACTGTATCACATGTTAATGCACTGTATTGTTAGTAAACCAAAGTTAAGGAATAGACCAGAATGGGCTGGAAAACAAAAGGATCTGGGGCAAAATTTGTTCCTGTTATATCTCCAAGAACTTCCATGAACTTGAACTCTACACTAAAACATAAATTGTATGTTCTGCTGGCTATGGGATACTGGGAAAATCCCTAGAATTTTCTGTGCTTTTGGTAAACTTCCTGGGGAAAACTATGCTTAACAACTGCATTTCATTGAAAACCAGGTGGTACACCTGAGCTTCACTTTTTTCAGCAGTCATAAAATCCATGTTATGATTTAATTGTAAAATGTGAAGAGACTCTGATTTTTGTGACCATGTGGATAACATCAGATTTGGGGCTTCTTGTAATAGAAAAAGATATTTCTGCTAGCGCCCATGTAGCTTGCTCCTGTGAAGGAAGCCTCTCTTGTTCTCATACTCCAACTCGTGAATGTATATTGGTGGAAGTATTAGGCTACTTCTTCCTTATTGGTACAATTTCCAGCCATCCCATCTTTTGCCACTTGTCTCTTATTCTTCTTGTCCTAAGAATTTTCCACCCTCCTTGTTGAAAACAGCCATTTCAAGTGATGACCTGTTGTTACTATTTCCTCCCTTTGCATCTTTTTTTTAATCTGAAACACTGATTCAGCTCTCCCATTCAAAAGGATTTCTCAGCTTCATGTCTCCCTTAGTGAATTTACAGCATAATATAAAGATATCTGAGCCTTACACTGACAAAGCACAGCTAAATACTGCAGGCTAGCTACGGTAACACAAATCTTAAAATAAGTTGCTCAAGCTGCTTGAGAAATTATAAACTAGCTCACAGCATGCTTGTTATTGCATTGGCTGTAAGTCATGCGTAATCCAATTAGTCTGATGCTAGCTCATTTACAAGTTACTTCATGTCTGTGGTGGCTATGTGGCATAGTTTAAGCCCAGCCAGCGACTAGGCACCTCGCAATGGCTCAGTGGGATGGGGAAGAGAATTGGAAAAAAGTAAAACTTGTGGGTTGAGATAAGAACAATTTAATAATTAAAGTAAAATAAAATATAATACTAACAATAATAATAATATAATCGTAATAAAATAATAGTAATAAATTTAATAATAATAAGGAATATAACAAAATAATAAATAAAACCAACAAAAAAAGATAAGTGATGCACAATGCAATTGCTCACCACCCGCTGACCAATGCCCCAGCAGTGATCCACCCCTCCTGGCCAACCCCCCCCAGTTTCTATACCGAGCATGATGTTCTATGGTATGGAATATCCCGTTGTCTAGTTTGGGTCAGCTGTCCTGGCTGTGCTCCCTCCCAGCCTCTTGTACACCTGCTTGCTGGCAGATCATAGGAAAATGAAAAATCCTTGACTTAGGATAAGCGCTACTTAGCAACAACTAAAACATCAGTGTGTTATCAACATTATTCTCACACTAAATCCAAAACACGCTGTACCAGCTACTGAGAAGAAAATTAACTCTATCCCAGCCAAACCCAGGAATTTATAGAAGATTTGCTGAAGTTTTGTCTTTTTGACCTTTCCCAGCTCCTGCTCACCTTCTCATCTCGTTGATGATTTTCTTCCCTTTCATAGTTACCTCATCAGCATCTCTCTTCACCATTCCCCTCTCCCTTCTCTGAAGCTCCATTACACCACTCCTC
Organism: Astur gentilis; assembly: GCF_929443795.1. Lineage (NCBI taxonomy): Eukaryota > Metazoa > Chordata > Aves > Accipitriformes > Accipitridae > Astur > Astur gentilis. The sequence goes on along the minus strand of NC_064894.1, from coordinate 6,583,943 downwards.
TGTGTTAGCTGTTTCACAACAGGAGGTGCTGAGCTGTTATTATCTCAGTAAGAAAGGCGCTCAGATTCTGTAAAGTATCATTTTAAATGCTATTTGTTAGAGCTAATACAATAAAGAAATCTTACTTCCCTGTAGATACTGGGAGCCCCAAGTTGTGAAGTATCGAACGAGCCTCCATCAACGTGCAGCATGCTGTGCAAAGGGTTACTCCATTTTGGTCATTTGAGATACAACAGGATTTTCTTACAAGAAAACAATTCTACTCGTCATTGCTACTGTCAAAGAGAAAGGATGTTGGTGTGAGAACTTCTTGCTGCACTTTGAGATAAGGCAAGGACACGCAGGTGGTGAAATTGCTGGTTCCGAGAGTGAGCTGCCTGTGGGCTCCTCCGTTACAATTAGCGGACAAGGTTTATCCTGCAGCCAAGGAACACGTACGGCACAGCGCGGGCCTGAAGGTCATGCTGTATGTGCAGCACAGCACAAGCCTGTGCTTGCTCTGGTTAAACAAGATGTGGATCATTAACTCCTGGATGTACAAAGGTCTTCCAATCAGGATCACTACACAAGTCCGTATACAAGTTTGGTTTATTACTTGAAATTAATTTGTCTTACTTCAGTAAAATAAATTAGTTTTTACTGCCTTTTCCCAATGAGGCTAAGAACAGAAATATGAATTTACCCTTCAGGTAAGACTGAATAAATCCTGAAGTTCATTCAGAAGGTGAGTGGGTACTTAGAAGGTATTTCATGGTCAGTGCTATTGAAATTTGTAGTTTCATTTTGTATTGTGTTTGAACAAAAAAGAATTTCTTCTCTTGTAAAATGATCTGACATGATAGATCTGTGGGCTTTTTATGATATCCAATTTAAAGCAGTCCCCTTCACTGCATTGGCAATGACCTATCGATGCTTTAAGCTGGAACAAGAAGTTTCTCAGCAATCTCCTTGAATATTGTACCTTTTTCCTCAGGAGAGTGTCTTCAATGTTGGCCAGTGTCTCATGGAACAGGCAGGTTTTTATATGGGTACAGATATCTAGCTGGCACTGGGACGTCTTTGTGACGGTACTGGCTGCATCTGGAAAAAAAATAAAATACAAACCTGCCCTTCGCCACATTTTTGTTGATTGTAGAAACCATGTTGTTTCTTAACTTCAGTCCTAAGCAAAGTCAACAGGAAAGACCCAGGCAGAAAACAGAGACAATTTAGGAAGCAGACCACTTATCCTCTATCAGTCTAGGGGTCTTGCTGAAAAGTGTGGTTGAAAGTGGTGCAGTGTTTCACTGTCTACTCCTGATAATATGTCTCCACAATTGCCCTGCTCCTCTGATACGACTGTTTTCAGGGAAGTGCTTTGAATCCCATCGGAGTTCTGTATTTTCTTTTAAGATACATCACTATTAAGAGAGATGATCTCTTGAAAGTACATGACGTATTCTCTGATGCTTCCTCCAGTGCTGATATTTTCTTTTTTTTACAACTTATGAGCTAGAAATATTTGCTGTAAACATGAATAGAAAATGGTTTTGTCACCACATTTCTCCAATTGAAATTTTATGGATCTGATAAGACCTTCGAGCGGGAAAAGAACATTTGCTCTTTGCTGTTCCTCCTATGCACGTTGGTGTGCTGCTCCTTCTAAACCTATTGGATATCTCATGTTACACTGAGGCGCACTGATCACCAACACACAAGAGAGGAAGAAACAAATGTGGGAAGGAACTTCAGAGTTTTTATCAGCCTCTGAAGGAGACTGGTGATATTTATTGTTTGTATAGTTTTGAAGGTAAAAAGCTAAAATGAAAGTCAAAATTTATTCTGTTAAAAATTACGTAATTTTTTTTTATGTGGGGATAGTTAGTGGTATTATACATATACAAAAAAAATGATGGTTTTTTTTATGAAAACTGCTGAGGTTAAAATCTTGGAAAATTAAGATTTTTTTTCTTTGCAGTACATGTTTCACACTGATATCGCTAATGTGAAAAACAAACATTTACATTATGAATCACACAAGGTATCACATTGATATATTAAAGGAAAGCTTTCCACAGAAAGTGTACTTTATTCAAAAAGCAACAGTATGAGAAGGTTGCCTCTTATACATAGCTGCTCTGGTTTTGTCTTAATGACAAAAAATAATGTTTAATATTCTGCTCAAATGCATCTTGGGAAATCTGACTGGGTTCCTTTATTACATTTACTGCACCAAAAAACCTATTAAGCTCACAAAGGGCCCTATTCTTCTTGGCTGCCTCATTGGAACCAGGTGTCACAAAACCCTGACAAAAGGCAGAATTTGAAAATAATAAGGCTGGTACAGGAAGCCAGTGGCACAATATGTCCTGATGGATCTTTGTCCTGGTTCAATGATGCACAAGTCAGAAATCTTTGTTTTGGGGATATCAAGGGTGACTGCTCAGAGTCATTGTTTAATGTGACAGGATATGTAATAAGAATGTGATAGGACATGTAATGAGAGGATAAGATTGTCATAAAATTGTATTTCTTTGAGCCTTGCTATACTTAGCCATCTCCTCTTTAATGGTTTTAGGCTATTTCATCTGAGCTGGTGTTAGGCTTTGTCTCAGCCAAGAGATTGTGGTTCTGTAACCTCAGGCACTTAAAAATTTCATTTGAATAAAAATCCAATAAACTAAGATAATCCTTGCAAAAATGGGAAAGGAGAAGGCCAAACAGACAGGCAAGCCATTTGACCCTGCTAGAAAAATGACAGAACTTGCTCAGAGCAAGCAGCAAAGTAATGTGAAACCTGAAGTCAGAACACAAGCGACCCAGAGAGAAGCACGGTGGAAATTCAGGAGCACAATAGGTTTGCAGGTAGCTATTAATGCAAGTCATAAAGAAACTCAGGTTAAGTCCATAGCAGCAATGCTTTGTTTACTTAAGGGCCGTTTTTGACACAAAGACAGTAAAAAGCTCGTGTGTATAAGGGTGTGGGAAACATTAGAGGAAAAAGAGTAGAACTAGCTGCATCTGATCAGTCTCAGCAGGATCTGTTATCCAGCGTCTTTTGTGTGGTGTAAGCAGATTTCTGATTAGAGCGGTGTGTAGAGGTAAGAACACGAGTACAAAATTCATACAACAGATCTTGTGAAGACATTATCCCCACTTCAACATCTCTTTAGATTAATCACTTCTGTAGAGTTAAAAAGGAATGACATAGATATATCATGTCAGAAGTCTAATGTGATTTTGAGGAGACACAATTGTGCTTAGACAAGCAGTATGTGGGACAAAGATAATAACATTATTATTTCCCTCCTAAACTCTTATAGCCTTGTCATTTGTTGTTAGTACCTTGATGAATGCCTCAAGAAAATAGGCTCAATTCCCTCAACAGCGGGCTGTAAATAGGATGAAGTCTGTTACCTCAAGCGCTTCTTCTCATCTAGGACCTTTTATTCCTAACTGTCAAGGCCTTCTGAATTAGAAAGTTTAGAACTGTGATTTTGACTGGAATGACAGAGCCAAACTACCAAAGTACTGAACTGAAGGCGGGACAGCCCAGAGGAGTCAGTTGTTCCCATCCACGTGATACCAAAAGACACAGAATGAGCTTTGAGCCAGAAACTTTCAGAAGTATTCTGGTGATAAAAGACCAGGAATTACCTCTTCGAATGGCCTTTATCTTGTTATATCAACAGGTGGATCTTTAATAAATTCTATCTTTAACGAAAAACAAACATGCGAATGTAAGAATCACCAGTGTTTCCATAAGATTCTCTCTCTGTAGAAGAATGAAAGCTAAGGAAGACAGCCTCCCGCATTCCTGAAGGGATTACATGTGATCTTGCTAATTCAAGAAAGCTGAAAGACTGGCCGCTGAATGTCTAAAAAGGGCAGTATGGGTTTTTGTCAGCGGCAATGCTTCCTATTCTTTATATGGACATTTCCATTTATTTGGTACTGATATTTCATCCTGTCATATGTTCTTCATTAATGGAAGTCTTGACTCTGGTATTATCACCACAACCTTTTCAGAACTCTAAGATCTGGTGTTCAGTGGCCACAAGGGGACTCTTAAGCAGGAGGTAAGAAGCTTTGGAAAAAGGAAATAAAGTGAATCTTTTCATCACGCTAGCCACTGCAATAGCCTGAGTTTTCAGTTCCTACACTGTTTTCCATCCTAGCAACTGGAAAAAATATTTTTACTTGCAAAGTGACTATGTTTGTGCTGGAAGGCAACTGGGATCCAGTGATGCAGAGCCAAAAATGCCATCTTACAAAGCACAAATTTAGAGCAAAGTCACAGTTTAATGTAAACGTATGTGTGGGACTGTATTTTACAGAAGTGGAGGTATCTCCGAAACCCCAGGAACTTAGGACTGTGTTTTTATTTAAGGCCAACTGAAATAAGTGATGTTTATTTCATTCCTCTTGTCATACATTCACTATATTCCTGTGCCTGCTGCAGGAGCAATAAGACCGAGCATAAGTGGAACGGCAGTCTTAGCCCACAGTTTCATCAGCCTATGGAAGGAATTGGGTGGTCCAACTACCTGCAATAACATAGGGTGTGACCAAAGGAAATCTCTTCAACATTTTATTTTTAAAATACCATAAAGAAGAAACTGGGATTAATAAAATGACTAATTCCTTCATTTCAGTACACACAAAAAATTAGTCTCTCCACGCCCCTAGTTTCCACCGATTCCTTCTTCAGCATTCCTTCTTGCAGAAGACTTTCTGTGAGTAAACTTATGCATGCATTTAAGATGACACAAACCAGTTTTTATCTGAAGAAGTTGGGCAAAGAATAAAGTGTAAATTTTGGAAAGAAAAAAATCTCATTACCTCATTAAATGTGTTAATGAGTAATTCTAAATTGTGTTATATATCAAATTAGGACTATATTAAACTGCGCATAAAAGGAATAGACGATAAGTCAGGTTTTTGAAAACATGAATAGTGTCAAGAAGAGTATGTGCAACTTTGGACTTCACCGTCATTTTTCTGTAAACTTAGTCCCTTATGCAGATTACATAATTAACATCTGGACATTTTTGTATGTACATTTCATGTGTAACCACATATATTAATAAAAATTCCAACCCATCATTTACCATTGAGTGAGTGATGATGAAGTAGGTTAGAATTAGGCTAGGGCATAGAGTTATCTGTGTGGCATATTCCCAATACTGCAATAATGTTAATTCCATGCATCCTGGATGTGATTTTGACTCAGCTCCGTGGTACAGTCCGGACCTGAGAGCCACAGCAAAACACCAAGTGATTCTTCTATTTCTTCAGTTAGAATCTGGAACTGGATATAGTTTCTCAGACTCACTGAAAAATGCTAGGCAACTCCCATGACTAACTAGGTTATCAAAAATAGCTTCACCCAAGTATGGAAAATTAACTGATCCTCTTTTTCCTCAGAGACCAAATGCATGGCTGTACAAAACAATCTAACGTGCCAGATGAGACAACTTGTTATTGGCTGTGTCCCTGGGTAAAATAAAACTAAAAATGCAGTAGAAAGAGAAAAAAATCCACATTTTTTTTCTTTTACGTTGATTGCTCTGTGCTCCTTATCTCATTATAGCAATTGTTTTCCTATTTTCAGTGTTCTTACGACAGATACAAGAAAAGCTTACCTTTATGTTTTTTCTCACTTTACATCTGATATTTCAACTTCAAATGAATGTAGCTGCATGGGTAGGGAGAAAATTTCATTAATTGTCTTTGAGATGCTTACAACAGAAAGAGCAATTATTTCTTAGCATTTATATTAAAAAAGAGATTAATTTGGTGGCAATATAGTGCATTTATGAGTTTGTCTGTAAAGACAACATCAAATGTTTGTGTCATGGTTAGTTTTGGGATATGCAAGAGCTAGTCATCACAGTCAAAGCTCAGGTGGAGAAACGGATATCAACTGACATCTTGCCAAACTGCACAGCATTTGGAACAAGGATTTTAATTTGGAATCATTGAACACTTCTCAGTTTTTCAGTCTTGATAAATTATTTTTTGTACATACAAACAACACGGCTTCCAGGGAGAAGAGCTCAGCACCTCCCTCCCCACGTCCCCTCCTCAGGAAGCTGTACAGAGCAATGAGGTCGCCCCTCAGCCGCCTTTTCTCCAAACTAAGCACGCCCAAAGTCCTTAACCACTCCTCGCAGGACATTTCTTCCAGCCCTTTCACCAGCTTTGTTGCCATCTTCTGGACGCATTCAAGGACCTGAACATCCTTCGTAACTTGTGGGGCCCAGAACTGCCCACAGTACTTGAGGTGAGCCCACACCAACGCCGAATACAGTGGGAGTGGGCTATGCTGGAGTTATCTATCATTAGTATGACTGGGCTATACTGGAGCTACCTATCAAGTTTAAAATGGTGACGTTGACCCAGAAGTACTTAACCTTTCAATAATATATCTTCTCCTTTTTTCTGATACCTCTCCAATGCTAGTGCTTAACAGGGATGTCAGATGTAAAGCCCTTTTTATATTTGTTAAAAACCTGCTGAATGCAATTGGTGTCTATCTGGGCTTAGCAACTGTGGACCTTACACCGTCCCCTTTGCTGCTAAATACCTAAATAAGGTACGGTGCAAGCTTCATAACCCCTCCACTTCCCCTCCTGCTGTTGTACGAATAATTGGGAGGATTTTCTGGGGCAGGAGGATGATTTGGAACTCTGTGTTTTCTGACTTTCTGGTAGTAAAGTACAATGCTCTACTACTAAAAAAGCCATAAAATACAAATATAACTGTTCATCGTTTTAGTATGAGTAAAAAGGGCATGGCTAGAAACCAGAAGAAGGAGTAGCAACTCTAAACAGGGTATTGTTTTCATGTGAAAATAAAGCCAAAATCTTTCTTGCCTTATATTTTAATTTTTGGTTCTCTGAATTTTCTCTTAGAGGAGATAGGGTTGGGAAGAGTTTTGTTTAGGAGTATGCTGCTTCTTTTTGTTGTCAGACATTGATAGTAATAATAATAAAACTGTCCAGTCTTCAAGTGAAATAAAATTCTTACTAAAAAGGAGTGGTGCACACAATATCATCTTCCATGTTGTTGTGCAGCATTGTGTTTCCATTTACAGCAGTGGCTGCGCGTCTCTTAAACCTGAGCCATGTCTTGATTCAGGTTTGCTTGAAAAAGTTCATGAACCTGAGCAGAGTTTCAAATTTCCAACAAACCTTTAAGCTGAGTATTCACCCCGTTTCTCTTTTGTGTCATACTATGTGTTTTATACACTACTCTAGTCAAATGGCCAACACATAAACCATAAAATCTTTCATTAACATCAGCTGCAGTGATCTTCAAGTCAGATCCTTGTCTGATTGATGTGAAACTTTACATTTTTGGTAGTCAGGTGCTGAACAACAATATATTGGTAGTGAAGGCTTCAAATTGAACTATAAATAAATAGTTCTGCAAGATTTTGTCCTTTTGGAGGCTTGCAAAAAGGTGATCAGGGTCAAGGTTCGTCTCCTTAAACACAAACCGTCTAAAAGCTAGGGCATGCACTCCTAGCTGGTTGCCTGAGCTCTGCCTGTTGTGAATGGACAGACAAGCACGTCCAACGGATAGCTCAGCCTGGAGGCTCTCGACATCTGTCTCAAGACAGGATACGTTGCCATTTGAAGATGACTGTGTCTATCCACTGAACAGGAATACTGAGGAACCAGTATAACCAAGAAGATTGCATTTTAGGCACAATTAGAATAACATCAGTTTAATTCTTTTGTAAGAAATGAGGGTTTAGGCAAGTCCTTGGACCCATCATTTGCTCCGCTCAGTACCACTTTTCTCTACTGTAATATCCCTGACTGACTATAATCCTCTGTACATGCTCATAAAGTTTTCTAAAACATGAAAATGGTTATTTATACATTGAGAGGTACTTGTCACTTGCTTTTATGATGGATTTGGGGAAGAAATATCTTCACCCCATTGTTTGCCTTTGTGGTTGTTCACCAGGGATTGATTGTTTAGAAGTAATTTTTTTCAAGTGTGATTACCTTTATAAGGATGGAGCTTTTCCTTACCAGTTCCCACATGGTCCTGTCCAGCCTCAGGGGAATTTATCCTAGCACCACACTAGGAGATGGGAATTCAGAAAAGGACCTGAGACTCAAAGTTTCCCAAGGTTTAAAGAAATATCTGTCTAAGCCAGGAACTAACCCCTCCCCTCTTAATTTTCATGTCAAGCCCTTTGTACTAGCCTCTTGTTTGTTGGTCCACAAATAAAAAAACCCACGTGATTTCTCTAGCTCTTGCTCACTTTCTCGCTCTCTCATTCTCTCACTCTCTCGATCCTACTTAAGCCCAAACAGAAGTACATTTTTAATTTAGGAACCAGGATCACCATGAATCACTAAAGCCAAAAATACTTTTATTCATTGATTCGGTGGGAGAAAGATCACTCTCTAAAACCACTGCTGTTAGCAGTAAGAAGAAAGATTTTATGATGTGTGTGTTGGCGTTGGGTTGTTACTGAAATAGGTTTTCAGATTCTCCACCTGAAACACGATATGAAGAATCCAGCTTTCATGCAGTCATGCACCATTAGGTATGTTTAACAAATGCTTTAAACTGAAGCAATAATTTTGATTATGACTATAGTGATATAAACTAGGCCTGAAATATAACAGCAGGATTCCCTGGAGAATGAGCATTAGAAATGAAAACCCATGTTCAGGGAGGTGTTCCAGTACAAGCGTGGAGGCCCTTTTGTTGCTGAGATTCAACGTGTCACTTTTCACACATGCTTGGATAGGGTTGTGTGTACCAGGCAGTCATCTGGAAGAAGAAGAATCCGGGCATTTGTTTTAGGATAGCCTGTCTGAGAAGTTGGCAACGTTAGTGCACAAGTGGGAACACTTGGTAATTCTCTGTTGAAACGCGATGTACCCTACATGCCGCTGGCTCTTGTTCAATGGTGCAGACGACTCCTTTCCTGAGTATCACCAAAAGTATTCTGCTTGCATTGTCATGTATAGTTTTCCTTTAAGGCAGTAAAAAGTGTCTTTGATTTATGGCTGTATTTAAACTAGACAGACGATTAAACCACACACAACTGTTTTGACAACTGGCAAATTATGGTTTTAATTTGTGCTAATGGATGTGAATGTGAGGCTCTGATACCACTAAGTAGATAAGGTAAAGTGCAGGGTGATTTGTCAATGTAAACTGACAAACAATATCCATCCAGTTAATTCAGGTATGTAGTTCTCATTGATTGAATCTTATGAATAGTGTGGTGGGTTTTAGAACGATCACAAGGAAACATGAATTAATCAAACCACAAAGCTTGTGCAGTTTGTAACCTGAGCTAGTCTTGACTCATCAGATGGAAAAACTGAGTAAAAGTGAAGGTGACCTCAGTTTTCCTTCAAAACAAAACTAACACCGACTTTCAAAACTTGAAAAAAAATGGTGGGAAGAAGTATAATTCAGTCTTCAGTTGCAAGGCAATTTTGTCTGGCCTGACTGAAAAAAAGAAAGTTTCTGGAAAGGTCACATGACTTCCTAGGTTTTACTGATTTCAAACCCCAAATATTTGGAATCAACTTGAAAATTGTTAAGGGAAAATTTAATGGCAGTTTGTGTTCCCCCTCTTCCTGGGCTAGACAAACCATGTTATCACTGAATTAAAAGCACCCAGTTTCCAATTTCTGCCGTGTTCAGTCTCATTTTTTTTCAGTTCAGCATTACTTGCAGCCCATCCTGCAAGTAACATCCTGATTTGATGCTATCGTTGCAGTAATTGACACTTTTAATGAGGCTGAGCATTGCTCGAATTTCCGTTTATAGTTGGAGTCGGGGTTGCTTAGGCAGCACTGGAGCACGCACGTACTAATTTAGAGGACAGGGATCACAGGTCTTTGACAGAAGTATTTTGTTTGCATAATTTCCCCAAAATCTCATTTGTGCACCCTTTTCCACCTGAACTCCATGGCAGAATGAAGGCATATTCTCTCAGACTCTAAGAAGATAAACCACCCTATTTATGTCCCCAGCGAAGCCCCATGAAGCTAACAGGATGGTGAGCCTAGATCAGGAGCGAAAGACGAAGTATGGAAAGGTGAGGGTGGAGGAGAGTAAGGGCAAGCAGCAAGGGGAGGCACTGATGGGAAGATAAAATTCACCACAGAGTCATATAATCCTAAAAGGAATGATTATTCATGAGGGACAGCTTGCCAGGTGGAAAATGGAGAGTAGAACAATAGAGATTGCTTGAGCAGCGCCAAATGGAGGTGAGCAATATCCTTACTGAGAGAATATTCACTGAGGTGAGCTGGTAAGTGTGATTTGTAATACTGCCAGGGCACTCTTGCCTTCTCTAGGACCTACTAGAGGTCCTAGAATTCCCAGTATATTTTCCCCAGTGCAAATCTTGCATTTTATCTAAACTGGAAAAATAAGTGCATCCCTCCTTATGGCTTGCTAGTGTCTGCAAATGCCAGCTTCAGGCTTGTTATAATCTGCAGAATTATCATGGCCCTTTTTATTTTCCCTTTTCCAGTAGAGTTTTGGCAAGACTAATTATGCAGTTTTAGTAATCCAAAAAGAAAATGCTTCAAAGCAGGGAAAATTATATTACACCTGGGGACAAAGAAACCTAATCTGTAATTTTCACCAGCTTGCCAAAGTTCATGGTACAGAACTGGATTCGGGTGGTAGAATCGACTCGAAGCATGTACAAAAGTGTTGTTCAAGAGAACTGTGAAAGGTGATAACAGGGTGTTAGGTTAGTAAGAAGTGATCTGGTGGAAATGTGTATATACAGACAAACATTTGGCTTCAGTTAATACTGAACTGGCAGCAATTACATGGCATTAGAGTACGAGTTACAGTCTTGTTAACTAAATGTAAAACTATTTTTTCCTCACAGAGATATCATAATTTTCAGGATAAGTTTCATTTAAATGGCAGCACATACAAATGAATTTCAAATAGACAAGACATCAAAAAACAAAAATAAAAATATTTTGTATTAACCTTTTGTAATGTACAGATACTTCTTTTTCATATTTTCATTAGAATATTCTTGAAAGATCATGGAATCAGATACTCATGGTCTGTTAATCACACAAAACCTCTAACCATATAAAACTTCAATTTCCCAAATATCTTTCTAGAACCTGAAGGTTGGTACAGTTTATGGAGCGTTATATTTCCTGTAAATTAAACAATATGCATGGAACATGTATGTTGAGATGGAATAGCTGGAAGTGGTGGATCTAATTAATCTCCACAGTATCTCCAGTCTATGCAAGAGTCACAGCTAGAATGAAGAATTTAAAAATAAAATACTAGAAAGTTAAGAAATTTAAACCAGGACATTTATTTTAATGTAATCAGTCATGTCGTTCATAGTATTTTTAGCAAGCAGGTTATTATACTTCTATTCATTCTGAAAATGAAATTTAAAATATTTCCTTTCCCTGACTGCATCACATAAAGAGATCAAAAGGCATGAAATTTTCAACAGGACTGGAACATGAGTAAAACTCAAGAATAAATATTTAGATTATAATTATCTGATAAATGTGTCCAATCTGTCACCTATGTACTAGTTGTATAGTGTCATGAATGGTGAGGGAAGTAAAATAGGTGAGGGAGTTAAATCTAAGATAGTTTCTTGCCCAGCTGAACTTCTGAGATTAGCACAGGCTTTAAGAGTATTAATCAGCTTTTGTTTAATTACTTTTTCCTCTGTGGGTCCCCATTCCTGCCATCAGTCTACTTCAAAAGACAGGTAATGGTGCCAGGTCTTATATTCAGACTGACACCAGAAGCGATCAGCCTCTGGAAATAAATACTGGAAACGCTGCAGAGAATGAGACTGGTAAATAAAGTTAACGAAACTCCTTCTTGCAGGGCCTGAAGCATGTGCAAAGTCAAGTCTCAAAGAAGAAATATTTGAGGAAACCCATAGAAAACAAATTCTAGACAGGTTACTTGAGACTTTTGATGTCAGGATGTGGAAAAAATAACTCCATAGAAAAGCACTCTTAGATGAAACTTCTGAGAAATAAGTTACCTCTATACGGTTCATAAGAGAACACTGCGTTCATTGATGGCGTCGGCAAGCTGAGGGAATGGTTCTCTATACGATTAAGCTCAAAATAGGCACAAGAAAAATGACCAACTACAGGCAATTTGACTTTGGGAAAGCTATTAGCTAGGGCGTATGTGACATGTGAAGAGCAGATGAAAATTGCACTAGGCAGGTGATAAAACAAAGAGGTGTGATCAAAAATTAGGTTGATCAGGAGGTTGAATGGAACAGCAAAAGAACAGCCAGACGTAGCTTTAAAAGTGAGGTGTGTAGCAAAGGCTTGGGCACCTCAGATTAGTAGCTATTGGAAAGGTAATGTGCCTGGGAGAAGGGAGAGTAAGTGCAGAGCAGGAAAGTACAGTGCAACTGAGAAACACCTGCTGGGAGAGCAGAATGCTCTATTCTCTTCAACTGTAATCTAGAATAAGGAAAAGGAGAGAAACGTGGCCACTTTAATAAATTTAGAGGTCTTCATAAAAGTAAAAAATGGCTTTAAGATGTAAAAATATGAAACAAAACAGAGGCAGCAAGTTGTCCATGTCATAACTTTAGCAGTACTTGTGTCAATGGCACAGCGTTCAGACTGTGGATGGAATATCTTTCACGCATTGCAAAAATGCAATGGCAAATAAAAGGACATTTGCTATTGCACAGAAACCACGGAAATAAATGTAACAGCAGTCTAGAGATAAAAATCCTTGAAGTCATTCGTCTTGGTCAAAAACCCTCATGAGTAACATAAAAGAAGGGCAAGTCACAGTAAGGGAAAATAGATGTATTTTACAGAGTCCATATTTGATGTTTTTCAAGACACTGAGGAGAGGATTTGTCTTATTGCAGTTTAAAGATTTTTCAGTTTATTCCTCGATCTGAATGTCTTTACAACTAAACAGAAAAAACCCCAATCAATTCTATGCCATAATTAATTTGATTTATTTTGGAAGTCTATTTTGCGGTCAGATGAATCGCTTAGTAGATGCACTTTTCTCCATTATGTAGCATGAGAGTCTATAAAACTAGTTTGAGTCTAGTCATCTAAACTGTAGACGTCTAACTGTAGACTGCAACAAATTTTGCCACACTATCTACCTGGCCATTTCAAAAATTCCTGTGCTCTGCAGCTCCGGTGCAGAGAAGTGCACACAGCAGGTACCTTCAAGGAGGACATGCTGAATGGGGAGGGAATCCTGAAAAGTTGGAAGAGCACTTGGATTAACCTTCTGCGCACAACAGAAAACCAAACATTGGTATTACGTGGTTATGCAGAGGCATACAAGTCGGAATACTGCGGCTTCCCCACAGCGCTATCCTCACTTAAACTGTCTGCACCGAAAGTATTACATATATTAGGTTTCACAAGCTTTGGAGGCACAGTCAGCATTACAGACTTCTTTGTTTTCCTCATCACCCTCTTCTCTCAGTCGCTGTCTTCTTCTCATCCTTAGATTACCAGTGAAGCATCTTTGGCCCTTTCTTCCTGCTAATGCATCCTTACATTTCTTTCTCTGGAAACCACTGTTAGTCTTAAGGTATAGCACGTATGTAGATGCGGTTGTCAGAATCCTTTTTACATAGCAGTTTTCTTATAGGAACTCTTACTTTCTTGATGGAAGGATAGGCAACATTTCCAGGTGGACAGGTTAAAAAATAAAATGAAAGGGGAAGGTATCTGCCAGAGTCCATGTATACAGTAAAGCAGAATATCATAAAGAAAGCACTTCTAAACACCTCATATTTTGTCTTCTGGGGGGATGTTTTGGCCCATCCTGCTAGATTAACGTAAACCCTGTGTGTTCCATTTGAAAATTAAAAAATATCTTGGAATGAAGTCTGAGAATCTGGGTTATAAGCAGATGTAGAAATAATGTATTGAAGATAATTCTAAATCTAAATACTAATGCATAAACACACACGCAAGGTGGAAAAATGTATTGGACCACTTTTTCCACCTTCCAAGGGACAGTATAAATTTGCCTTCTACACCGCATTCTACCTTTTTAAAAATTCTTATTCGAAATGATTTATCCAAGATGTAACTTGGGCTTTTCTTCCAGCTATGACACATTTTCTTTAATTTGTATTATTGCAGCTTTACTTCTTGTATTTGGAGTCTTTAAAATTCAGCACAAAACTGTGCTCCGGTACCCTGCACAACCACTCAGCCCCATCTTGTTCTCCTAGGGCTCTTAACACTCCCTGTCACAGCTCTCAGCTCCACTTACTTGCTACCAGTGTGAAAAAGCTTTGCCCTCCTGGAGTTTCTGCCTAATTGCACAACCACACGTTATTAGCTCCTTGGGTTGTTTATATGTTCCCTGAGCATACTGCCAGACAATAAAATGATACCACAGCTAATGGATCTGGTCTACCAACGCCCTATTCACTATAATGATCATTTTCATAAGTGACAAGAAACTCGGAACGTGCCTGAAAATTGACTTATTCTGTTTCGGAACAAAGGATAAACTAATTTTTTTTCATTTTAAATCATTTAAGAGAAACTGACCTGGTGGTTGGTTTTTTTTTTTTTTTTTTGCATTAGCTAAACTAATTTAGCATCCATGTAAAAGATGAAAGATATCTTGCTATTGATGGGATAGAACAAATCTGAAAAGAGGAATGATACCTGCATCTTTTATGCTAATGTGAGGGATGCTGGTCTCATGTGGTACAAAGTCATTGCATTTAACTTGCAAGGCTTTATGAAATCTCTATAAGGAAATATATCCCACTTCAAAAACATTCAACTCAAAGGAAAAGGGATGCAATACTTGTATTTGATTTTCTCTGGTAATTAGATAATATTCTGATATATTTCTCTGAGGACCGATGAAATGCATTGCATTCATTATAGACAACATATTAGCAAACATTGCCCTGCAGAAAAGTATTGGATACAACATATTGCTAAATCAGTATTTTAGCAAATACATCTAAAATAATCAGACAATGCAACAGAATATTTGGACAATAACAGAAAATTTCATTCAAAGTGATATAATAGTGGCAGAAAACATAACTTGACAGCCTAGAGAAGTAATATTTCCATCTGTCTTTTTTTTTTTTTTTTTTTTTTTTTTATTTATTCCCATTTCTACTGTAGCTACAAACGCAGCATTTGTACATTACATGACAGGCAGAGTAGAGTTGTCAGAGAAGCACTTATTGCAAGAGAAGATACCTTTTTCATATTTATTAATACCTGTTTTTGTATCTAGCATGTATTTAAGCATCTCAGTGTGAAAGAAATGAGTCCTATCTGAAAACAGATGAGCAGTTGCTTATTATTGGTATTATCAAATGGGTTTCAACTCACCACAGAAATTCCAGATAATGTAATGATTACCACACAAATCTCAAATATTAAAAATGATCACTTTTTTCTCAGGCCTTGAAAATCTACTGGATTTGCAGTAACATGTAGCTCGGTCTGTGTCGTGTCTGCCACAACTTCTGACATTGCCTATGGACACGCAGAACTTTTCTCAATTACGGGAAAAACAAGGCACGTTCCTTTCTCCTTTTAAAATCTTTGTTTATAAAGCTGTCATTTCAGGGTGCCTGCAAATGCAGACCATACAAGCCTAGTCCACTTAAAATATGAAAACACATTGAAAAATTTGACAAAGTTATTCTACAGCATGGCAGCATGTATAAATATGATGTATGCATCCTGTGAACACTAAAGCATGGAATTAATTTTAAAGTGACATTTGGTAATATATTTTATAAGGCTGCCCAGTGAAAATTTATAAAATCTCTCATGTAAAATATATGAATACTTAAACACATGGGGAACGAATAATGATTAATGTGCAAAAATTTATGGTTTCACAAAACCTACATGTAGATTTTCTGTTGCAGAAGTAGGATTCTACAGTAAACATTTTACAGCTATCACAGCCAGAAATGAGGAATGGATATATGTAATCAAATCCAGTGCATAATGTAAACTATATAATTTCACAATCTCTTCTTTCTAACAATTTGTAGCTGAATTGGAGCATATATTTCAAGAAAACACCTAATCTTAATTTTGAGATTTCAAATGGTGGACAAATCTCACATTCTTTCCTTACCTTTTCCATTTGTGAATTACATCCAGCTAAACAAATGTTTGAAACTAAAATAGCTAAGACTGAAACACCTGACTAAAAAATTGTCTTTGCTTGATAACAAAGACAAATATTGTCTTTATCAAGAAAAGATTTCTCATTTTAAAAATATTATCTTATTTTTCAGACTTTTCAGATGACATGCTTATGACATTTGTGATATTTCAGAATGCAGTGGGAGTTGCCAAATCCAGTAGCCCAGCAGGTGAGGCTGCCACAGCTCCATGTCCCCAAGCCATCCTGTAGTGCGGCTGGACCTAGGCGTGTATTCCCAATAGGTACACACACATCTACACACGTACACAGCACATGTATACACACATGTCTGGGTGCAGAAATTACCTCAGACTCGGTTTACCCAGGGCCTGGCCCTTGGATCCTTCCATCTCCAGTCGCCGCACGCGACATAGACATACTCCAGCAAACGGGTGGATCTCTGAACCAACCCACCCAGATGCACGATCTCCTCAGCCGTTGGCTTGGACCTCTTGGTCCCTCCAGTAGCCAACTCTCAGATCCTCTGGTCTTTCCAGTATCCAGCACAGACTTACGGCTGCTTTGGGCTATCTCCCAAATCTCATGCATGCATGCAGAATAGAGAGTCCCTCTAGCCAGGAAAATAGAAATGGAGTTTCACAAGAAGACAGGACAGGCTGCACTCATCAGGCACATGTCTGTACAAGCACATGGCCACACAAGTGTCCTGGCCAGCCCTTGTTTACATGCGACCATCCCTTTTTAGCCCCTCATCTATTTTCCGATGCTTGCTCCTCCACAAACCACCTTGATCCCTCCCTACCCCGCCCTTGGTTCTTCCCCCAAACATCCTATAATAAGCCTTGTACAATCCCAAGAATCTCTTCCGCACCCATAGTGAGTCCCATATGTGGGTGGACGGGGCAGTGAGGTGACCCACAGATCCTCTTGACTCATCACGATGCATTTCAGCCTAGACCGTGGATCTCCTGGGACATCCCTGGGATGGACTGGGCTGGGGGCTCTTGTCTCTGATGGGGTTACTGGTGATGCCCTGCCCACCGTAGCACCTCTGTGCCCTTCTGTCTGAGTGGAGGTGAAGCTTTTCTCACATAACCTCACAGGGAATTCTGGACTTTATTAGTGGTAATCAATTTTAATATAGATAAAAGAAGTTTGTAAAGTGTGAGACCTAAGATTTTGCTTACTGTACTGAAAATGTACATCAAAATAGGAGTTTGTCTATAATGTAAATTAGTTTAATGTTGAATACAGTATCATGCTGTGTCAAGATTTATGAACCTATAAATATAAAAAGAGAGTATGAAGTCTCTGAAGTCTAATTCAACCGAAATTGGCATCTCATGTCCTGTCTTGTCTTAGAAAAAGAGATTTAATGAGAGCTTTTATAAGACGTGAGAGAGAAAAGGAGGCATGTGGAACATAAAGAGCAAAGAAGGAGACTGCTTGATATTGGTTTCTATAATTAATTTGCCAGCACCATTTAATCCAACATCTGTTACAAATGTTTAAAGCTATTATACTTGGAAAAATTTAAGAGACACTTAATTTTTCACTCAGTCACCTCTTAATGTCTTGAGATGACTTTAGTCAAAATACAGCTCAATTAAAACAGGATCTCCAGAACACAGACTCTGAAAGCACATCAAGGGAGAAAGGATGCACTTATACTTCGGCAAGGAATAAACTGAAGCATTTATAATTCTGTTGAGCGAATGAGTTTTATTCAGCATGCACCATTCAAACTCAGTAGACTATAATCTGGGATCTGGAAGCTGGCCAAAGCCCGTTTTATCCATAATGTTAAATAAAGACTTGGTAGGGTTTCTCCATTAAAAGCCTTTGTGTACTTTCATAAATTCAAACATATTTTTTGTAATTATTCATTGCCCTGAGAACACAGCTCCTCTGCAGAATTGTAGGCATGTGTGAACTGTATTACATTTTAAATTAGTAATCTCTCTGCTTTTATTAAGTCTGCAGAAAAGGGACAGTGCAAAAGACAACTTTGTTCACTTCGTTTTTCAAGTTTTGTATTTTTTTGTGCAGCAACTGTATTACCCTGCCTATGATTATCTAATGGATTTTTTTTTTTTTTTTCAATCTGGACTTTTGGGGTTATTAATAGAAAAATATTGCATGAAAATTTAGTTACTTGTTATCATTAATAAGTGAGCATGGAGGCAGAAGAAAACACTGGTAGTATACTTAACTGTAGAGGTTTAATAAAAATCCTTATAAAAATTCAGCTACATGTTATAAAACTTAAAAGCATTTATTTAAAGAAAATGAGACAGAGCCACACAGCTGGGCTTGCAATATAATTTGTTTCTAATTTATGTCATTTCAAGACAGAAGAAAACCAAATATGTTAATCAAATAACGAAAATGTAACCATGTTGTATGTGATGTGAGTAGAACTAAGGGAACTGGAAAATGGCGGACTATCATGACAGGAAATAAAAAACATGAATACTTTGCCACGCATGTCATATGGAAGCCAGTAATAGAAAACAGCTCTCTCCCTTCATGTTGTGTGAGAAAGAAGACCAGAAAAGATTGAATATCTAATTATAATCATTGTTTATAAAAGGTATGAGTAGGTAAAAAGTCAAATTAGTTTTTACTGACAGTATGGAAAAGTTTTATCTGAGGGTTGTAAAAGGATTATTTTTTATGCCTTCACAGACTATTCGGTCAGCTGAGGCATTGTGAAGAAATCTTGGTGTCTGAAAGATCCTTATTTGGCAAAACAAGTGTTCCTGAGAGAAGTGAGTGTCACCAAATTTCTAAAAAAAAAAAAAAGTTATAAAGATATTGGTGTTTTGATTGAACTTTTGATAAATCATGCATTCTGGTTTCCTTACTTGAGGTGGCATTTTCTTCTGAATGCAAGGTAATTATAATAACAAATTAAATAAACTAAATAGTATCTAAAATTTTCAATTGCCCAAGTTTTTTTAAAAAGATCACTTTTATTGTGAAGGTTGGTCAAGATTTTTGCACTTCATCCCAATACAATGCACTGAAATTCTACTGACAGCAAATAGGTGTCTACTATTTTTGACAGGAAAATATTGGATTATAATTTCATATTTAAAAGATGCCTATTATTTATATTTCAGACTAAATTTCTTAATGATCAATATAGGCATTTCCATTTTTAATCTGTTCTGTAAGAAGGGATATTATATATCTCAAAGCTTTGTTACCCCATCTAATCATCTTAATCAAAGAAATGGGCTTTGTACTGTGGCACCAGGGAATATATATTGCAGTGCAGTGGGCCTTTTGCTGAGAAAACGAACCAGCAGGCTAAATATTTAATTCTCTTGACATTTAGCTTGATGTCTGCAGCTGGAACAAGCTGTCGGAGGGACTCACGAAAAGAAGGATGGTGTCACTGATAGCCAGATTACCAGAGGTATGAACATGTCGTGATACGTCGCTGTGGGAGATCAAAGCTTGTCTGAGCACCAGTGGTAACGTAATTCCTTAGCACGCCATCCCAGATAGACTAATTAACCCACGGAGCCGGGAATCTTGTGGCATTCGTTTTGCACAGAAATGCTCGTACAGCTTTCTAAATCAAAGCCTGTGACTCAAGTCACGCGTGCGAGGGTTGGGCAGGACTGGTGACCATTCACTGTGAATGGCCTTCGGGAACAGCCCCACAGAGGGCTTTAGAAAGCCTGGGCCTGGGTGTGCAAGAAAAACGCCAGTTTAGCTGTACAGGAAAAATTACATTCAACAGCACTATCGCGCCATTTTCCAGTTGGAGGGGAAGAATAAGACAGAGGACTAAGAACATCCCTGAAATACAGACATCTGTATATTAAACCTGGACTACCAATTTATTTGCTCTTTTTTTTTTTTTTCCTGTACCCTCTCTACTAGCTTTGCTTTCACCTTGTTCTGACAGAACCTTGGACAGTGTTCCCTTAACCCTCAGCTTTCAAAAGCAGTTTGAAAACTCTGGCATCCTTCTGTAGGGGCCAGGTTAGAAGACGAGCTGGGTACCTTTTGCATCCTTGTAGCTCGACAGCCAGAATCATCTTCGTGTCTTCGTGGCGTTTCATCCACGCTGAGTGTCAAGGATGGCACATACGAGCCCTTGGAGACCTCAGACAAGGCCATGTTCTAGCAGTCTCTAATACCTTGATGGAGAATGTCTGGGGCTGCCTTTTTAAATGATCAAAAGTCTATTCTTTAACAGAGTTTGGAAGGTATTATGGGTTTTTCAGATAACAAAGTCTGTGTTTTTCTACTATGGTTCAACAAGCTCTTTGTATTGATATCCTAATCATTCTTTCCACTTTGTGTCATATACTTGTGTAAATCGAAATGGAAAATATTTTTAACTGAGTACAGACTTGCCCATCCAGAAAAATTCCACCTGTTTCCACTGAATAAGCTTTCTGTTCTACTGAATATATATTTATATCAGAGTATAAATATATTTAAAACTTACTGTTCTGGGAATTGCTTAGCCCTGCTAAGGTTGGGTTTTTTGGGGTGGTTCCCCCCACCCCCCACTCCCAGATAATAATAATTAAAAAAGCTATTTTGTAAGGGCACTGGTGAATACATATATTAAAATAGTAAATAACTTTCTTTGACATTAGATTATGAAGGAAAGAGTACTGCACTAGAATAGGAAAAT
The DNA here is from genome assembly GCF_929443795.1 of Astur gentilis. Classification (NCBI taxonomy): domain Eukaryota; kingdom Metazoa; phylum Chordata; class Aves; order Accipitriformes; family Accipitridae; genus Astur; species Astur gentilis. The sequence goes on along the minus strand of NC_064894.1, from coordinate 6,563,122 downwards.
TTACTTTCTGTCTCCTGTTCATTTTGATTGAATTACCAGGCTGTAAAACCCCCTATAAAAAACAAATTTATTTTTTTTAATTACTAGCAAAGTCGAGTCAGAGCTCAATGTGACACACAGAAGATACAGTGATTTCCATAAGATTATCCTTATAAGAGAAAGGAACGCGATAATACTTCACAGAAACTTGGAAGAAAACGGATTATTTTTCAGATATTTCTGTTTGTCTGGGTTTAGAATCAGGAATTTCGCATTCTAGGGCTCTGTCTGACATGGGGGCAGCTCCTGGTCTCTTTTCACAGAGGCGTCTCCTGCACCCCTCTGCTACCAAAACTTTACCATGTAAATGCAATACAGCTTTTCAGCCTAGATCCCCATAAGCTCAGGAATATCAAGGTCCAGGGACAGAGGTAGTTAGCTTCCATCTAAACTGTGTTTCACAGATAATTCAGGAGGGGCCAAAACACTTGCTAAAACTTGATGCACTGAGCCAGTCTCGGATGATTGCTAAATCAATAGAAAAGCAGACCGTTCTGTGCAAAACTAATCTAGTGTAATGACCTGGTTTCATCCAGAACTATGATATTTGGTTACTCATATTTCATTGCACAAAACTGTACTTTTTACTACTGATATAAAAGATGAATGTCATTGAGCAGGGACTCTGAACGCCATGACAAGTTGAGCTGAGGATGTATCAAAGCTACAGTTATATCTGCCAAGTAACTTTCAGCTTTTTGCCCTCCTCATAGACATTACTCTAACCTGTAGGTAGAAAACTAAGAGAAAGACCTAGAGAGCATTCCATCTCATTGCATCAAGGTTTGGGATAGGCTTTACATGCTTGCTCCCTTTTCCCTTCAGGTGGTATACAACAGAGTTATTCAGGCCTTAACATAAGTTTTATATATTTTCCTGACAGTGCGTGAAGCAATTTCACTTATATTATGGGTGAATCAGAAAAACCTGGCCCATCTTATTCTCTGCTCTCATCTACTTGTACATTATGTTACTTATATTCTTTTGTTTTATATCACATATTAATATCACCAGAAATCCATGGTTTTCCTCTTCATGTGCATGGGAAAGGCTTTAGGGAAATTCTTATTCTTTTGTGTCAGTGGAATTACATCTACCTACACTTGGAGTACAATTCTGCAGGCCATGCTGGAGTGAGCCATTGACCTCTCAAAAATGCAATTTATTTTCCTTAACATTTTGACATTTACATGTTTTTCTTTGTCCATTCCTTCCCTTTTAAGGAAAAGACAGAGAAGAGAATGTTTAAAATGAAAAGCAGTAACTAAACTTAAAGAAACAGTTTAAATGTTTTAGCTTTTTCAGATTAAGTATTCTTTTTGTAATTGGCTTCCTTAAGAGGCAGAGTAGTAGAAGCATCAAAATATGAAAAGAAAGCAAATTTGGGTTAAATCCACCGCTTGGGTGGAGGCTTGGGTGTACTTATGAACGCATTGGTCAGGAGGAAAGAGAGAAGAGAACCTTACACCGGGTGTCTTCCATGCAGACCAACCATTTCTGAGTATTGAACTCCAAAACATTCATGAAGAAACACAGGAGTTGCTTCAAAATGGTTCTTTTAACTTTGTTTAGCGTCTGCAGATTTATCTCTAAATCCATGTGTTTTAAAGTAGGGATGGTAAAAAAGTGATGTTAATCAACAGGAAACCAGTGACTGTTGTAAATATGGCAATTTTGGCTCTAAACCTATCTCCAAATCAGAAAATGGCCAGCTCTGGTGAAGAACCCCAGTATTACTTTGGCACACTGCAGTACAACCACCTTTTTCAAGATATTTAGCAGGAAAAAGATACAGCTGAGGAAGATGTCTGCGTAAACAGATTGTATTCTTCTTTTTTTAAGTAAGAGATTAAATATTGCTTCTTTCTTCTATTATTCTATTGCTGGAATACTCCTCTTCCATGGGGAGCTAGCAATCATTCTCCACCTGAAACAGTAGAAATTCTGTGAATTTTTATCCAAAATATTTCATGACGAAAACACCATTAAGTGGTCATCTATGCTAATCTCTTCAAACACTTGCTGAAACTTTGGTAATTGGGAATGTATGATTATGGTTCCCTTGCGTCTTCAATGGAAAAAGAATCATTCCATGAACATTGTTGCTTTAAGTTTTTCCATCCATTACCTTTCTAATTATGGGGGAGAATAAGGAAAGGAGGAAGCTGGAGAAAGAAGGCAAGACAAATATAATGGCTCAGACTTTTAGTGCTGTACAAAATTTAAGCGTTCGGGTTTGAAAGTCTTTCTAATAACAGAAAGTTTACCATTTTTCAAAACAACATTGAAAACAATCCTCAAATCTTCCTCTCCTGACAATGAACTGTTGACGAATTTAGGTGGCTGTGGCTTCTCAGATACTTAAGCAATTTGACAACGTTATCCCTCAGCCAACATTTATGAGCTGCTTCCTGAACTGTAACTCCACACGCTGCCACCAGCTGTCCTAAAACGAGGAGCAAGTTGTCACAGCTCCAGGAGAGCATGGAGAATACCCCCAGCTCCATTACAGCACACATTCTATGAGATGCCAGCTCTTTCCTTGTCCTCTGTCAACCTCCACCGACCTCAGAAATGTCTGCGGCCTTTGGGTTTTCTGATCCCACAGACAGAACAAAATGCATACGTACTGGATAAACGTTAGCAAAAATTGTTCTGCAAAAGTTGGGATATCTTGCCACATCTTTTCAGTTACAGACAGCGCTTGCAATGCCTGAAGTGGGGCAGAGCCTGCCTGCAAAAATACAGCTGCAACCTCAGAGCACAGCAACTGTGGGTTGACAGGGCAGTGGAAGGAATCGTATTTGGATTCACACACATCAAGTTGGTATTTCAGTTCCTTGTAGAATCTGTCAGGTGGAAGTAGTTAGGATGGGATACTGGAATTTGCTGTGCATGCCAAGGAGGCACATTTTAAACTGGCACTAGAAATATTCCTGCTTCATGGTTGTAGCACAGGTGAATCTTCCTGCTTGACAGAGATTCGTGCCTGGGTGCCAGCCAGGCATATGTTATCTGATGTACAGGCAAAACACAAGCTTAGGTGTTTAAGTGCATTTCCACGGAGGAGCACCTGTGTCAGTGAGACAGTAAGTTATTCTGAAAATAAGTAGTAAAAATATCCATAAAACTAACACAGAAGTTTATACTTAAAGATCCCTCCACTGAGAAAGTTACCTTGTTAACTGTATGCGGTTAGTTAGATTATCTTCTGATTAGGCATAAGCACATCTAACAGATTGCAGATAACACTGGTCATCAAAATGGGAACATTTAGTCATCACTGGGAAGAAACCTCTTTCCTTGCACCAGCTGGCATAGCTAGAGCAAATTGGACAGAAATCAGCGCTGGCATTTTAGAATACTTCTTTTTTTTAAAGAAAGTATCAACATTTTTGTGGATTCTCTTTTATCCAAGGGAAAACAGAAGGAGAGTTGGCTTGGTGTATAGCTTTTAGCTTCTTAGTAATGGGAGGAGCAGAACTCATTTAGACACTGTAATGTCTTAAAGGGTTGTTTATTGTGCCTTATAAATTCATGACAGTAGACCTAAAAAGAAATTATCAAAGGTTTTGGGGTCCTCTGGTCTGTAAAATCTTTCTCTAAAGGTGGACATACATGACTGAAAAATGCAACAAAATTCTTTAATGAGAAAATATAGCTACCATTACAAATCCTGAAAATATACTAGAGAAACTTCGCTCCTTTCAGGTTTTATTCTCTGAGGCCCTTTCCTACATCCATTACTACAGTTGACTATACTTCATACTGTATATAGATTCCTGCAAGTAATTGAAAAACTGGAAATCCAGAATTTTCTAAGCAATGATCTCCATTAGAAGACAATAAACACCCATATATGTGGTTAAACTTCCTACACCTCTGTACCAATGTAAAGCTCTATTAAATGCTTGGAGCTATTTGTAAATTAAGTATTTTCTTATCCTAGGCATGCTGTAAGAGTGTAAGATTATCTTAATGGCTTTTTTTTCCTTTCCACAGTTTCGTTTACATTACAATCTTCAGGAAATATTTTTCTACTGAAAAGTGTGAGTAGAAAATGAATGGGCAAGAGAATATGACAGAAGAGAAGCTGCATAATGGCTGATAACAGAAAGAATAGAATTAAGGATTAGGAGGCCAATAGAAGTGACAATTCTGCTACTGATCCTGCTACTGATTTGGGAGTGCCCTGCATTATTTCTGATTTACTTCTGCCATCTATAAATAGAAGGTGATGATGACCTAGCAAACATTAGCAAAAAAACAGTATTTCAAAATTATTTTGAAGCCCTCATTTCTGTATTATGCCATTACATATTTATTTAACAGAGGTTTCAAGCAACTGTCCCAATAGTTAGGGGTGGGTGAGCACATAGGCTAAAATAACAATGGAATTGAATCTTTCTTAAAACTTGAATTGAACCTCTGATGCTTTGCTTAACTTTCTTGAGGTGATTTTTCATTTTTATGTGCTCTAAACTTCCTGGTTCCAGTGGGCCATAAAACCAGATGTGCTGAAATACAAACACTACCGGAAGATTGCTTTTGTGGTATTTCCAGCCTGAAGGGAAGCCAAAGATGTTAGAAATCCCTTGAGAATGCCTATTTCCAGCCTATTTTTGCAGGCGGATTTGTCTATCATTAATTTCTTTTATGACAGTAACCCAAGAAGGACAGGAAATAACAGAACTCAAACACACTCTCTCTGTTATTAGTCACATTCCTATGAGGTGCTGAGCAGAACTGCATGCAGAAAGGTAACTGTTTCCTGAAGGGTTTCCATATTCTGAAGCTTGGTTGCAATTTGGGTTTTTTATGAAAGCAAAGGATATCATCACTCTCAGTGAAAAGGGAAGGCTCCTTGCCCTGTGCTGTGAAAGTGCGTGATGGATCCTAGAAGTGGAGCCTGCTGGCAGAAAATCAAGAGGAATTTTACCTGAATTTGGTCTGGTTCCAGTCAGAATTTTATTGAAATCAAATAAATTTGTAAATTCTGCACGAAACATTATTCTGGAATTTCTTTCACCCTTTTGAGGCTCAGACAGTTCTACGAAGATACAAATGTCACGCTCACTGGGGTTTCAAGCACCATCTGATTCAGGTCACCTTAAAAGAAACACCTAGATCTGGTTCAGCTACCCAAAACCAGAAGCCTTGTGCTGTTTAAGTTGTCCATCTGATGTCGTGAGATATGACACAGGACCTATAGCACAACTGAGTCCATCCAGCCTGGCAGCTAGAACCTGTGTGAGATACACACAGGCATCGCAAATACCTATGCTTAAGCAACCAAATTGAGATACCGGGGCAGGATTCAGTTCAAGAGTAAGACACATAAATCGAAGGGTCTACATGTAGGTGTGCCACTGACACCGTGCCTAAGGTCCCATTAAAGAAAATGAAGATCGGTGATAATGACACAGATGATGCCATGATGGAGCCTAAAGACTGACTAGTCACTGAGTAACTACTTCAGGGTGAGCTGAATTTCCTCCTAAGCTCCACTGACGACAGCCTTAACGGGATTCCAGTCACAATAATGTGAACTCCGACATTTGCCATGGCAGTATATATCTACATGTAAACACATTTATGCATCTTGACACTGAATTAAATTCTGCTCCTAATGGTTTATCAACTGAACTGTTCTCTCACTTACTTCTACTGTACTGACTTGGCACTTGGTTCAGTCCAAACTGCAGTACCTGATACCAGTTTTGGTGTTCCACATATCCCCTGTATCATAGCTGCCTGCACTGTGCAGATGACTAAGGTATTTATGAAGAGTCAAATGGTACTACCTGTCTACGTTTAGGTGGCTGAGTAGCACGCTAGGTCTCCAGCAGCTCTAACGTAATCTTGTCGCTCCAGTTACTCTCACCTAGGCTTCTGGAGTCATTTCAGATGCTATGTGACAAATGTCTGATACATCCATGTTGGACTTCCAGATGCTAATCTATGACAGAAGTGGGGCAGCCAGATGGCAGTCAATAACCTCAATGTCTTGGGAATTTCTAGGGCCCTGGAACATCTCTAGCACACATGTGGATACCTACATATAGAATATCTGGAGCTTAGGCTCACCTTATATCTTTAAGGTGAATCATAAAAAAGAAGCTACCACTGAATATTCTTTCATTCAGAGGCAACTTTGGGGTTACATTTACTTCTTGAGATGAAGCATAACTTCTGTTGCCTTAAAAATTAGGGCACTTAAACTGTTATGTGATTATGCAGTTTTTACTGCTGTCACTACTGTCATAAAAAGCTACATCCTTGATTTAGCTATAAAACTCCAATACAGAGTATAATAAAGAAAAACATTATAGCTGGCTTTGGAAGCTTCACATCCATTTTGGTTTTACAGCGCAGTCTAAGCAGATCAGAAAAGTGGGATACAGCTTTTGTTACTGCATTTTAAAGATATTATTTCCTTTCTGTTTTCTTTCCTGATCTGGTTTTGAATTCTTTTTAAAATAGCTAGAAATACTATTGATCTCCTGATAGGCAAAGCTGTCCACAAGAAGGTCTTTTTAGATGATCACACACTAACAAATAAAAAAATTCCTAAGAATATATGCTGTGCAGGTGTTCCTGCCTGCCTCTGGCTCATGAACAAAGCATAGGAGAGTCACAGCCATGTGTTCTTTTGCTCTAGATTGTAAATTGCAGGTAAGTAAAGCTTAGATTTTCATATTTTCTTCTTTAATGTTTATATTAGACACTTCTGAAACTGCTTTGAAACTTGGAGAAAGATTCAATCTAAGATGCCATTTCCAGAATGGCAGAAGGGATCACTTTGATAATTTAAATTGACCTCCTATATCACTTCAGCCATAGGCCTTCTCTACTTTGAACTAGAGCATGGCTTTCAGCGATATGTCTTATCTTCTCCACAAGGGCTCTTATCATTGTTAGCAAAACATTACTCTAATAAATTAGCTTAAAAGAAAAAAAGTCCCTCAGACAAGCCTCCAACTTTTTCCTAAGCTGAATTTGTCTAACTTCACTATCCAAGGACTGCAGGTTTCTCTGACAAAGAATCCTCTCTTGAAAAATGTTGTTGCATATCAATGCTTTTATGGCTGTAACTGGGACACTAACTTTCTCTTAAACTAACTATATTGGTTTCTTCAAGTTCTTAATTGTAAAATATTGTTTTCAATCCTCCTGTCATTCTTCTGGCTTTTCCCTGAAAAATTTTACATATCAACTTTCCTTAAATGTGTGTACTGATTTTAGCTGGGATAGAGTTAATTTTCTTCACAGTAGCTGGTATGGGGCTGTGGTTTGGATTTGTGCTGGAAACAGTGCTGATAAGCCAGGGCCGTTTTGGTCCCTGCTGAGCAGGGCTTACCCAGAGCCAAGGGCTGTTCTGCTCCTCACCCCACCCCACCAGCGAGGAGCTGGGGGGGCACAAGGAGTTGGAGGGGACACAGCTGGGGCAGCCGACCCCAACTGACCCAGGGATATTCCAGACCATAGGACATCATGCTCGGCATATAAAATCTGGGGGAAGAAGGAGGAAGGGGGGACGTTGGGAGTGATGGCGTTTGTCTTCCCAAGTCCCCGTCAGGCGTGCTGGAGCCCTGCTGTCCTGGAGATGGCTGAACACCTGCCTGCCCGTGGGAAGAGGGGAATGGAGTCCTCGTTTCACTTTGCTTGCATGCGCGGATTTTGCTTTACCTATTAAACTGTCTTTGTCTCAGCCCACGAGTTTTCTCACTTTTACCCTTCTGATTCTCTCCCCCATCCCATTGAGGAGGGTGTAAGTGAGTGGCTATGTGTGGCTCAGCTGTCTACTGGGGTTAAACCACAACGATGTGGACATCCAACTGTCCATAATTTTCCAACTGGACTCATACCTGTGCCAGATGTGGATGCAATGTAGCCTGTCTGCTGGCACGCTGTTGAGAGCTGAAACATTATAAACATTCTCTGTTTATAAAGGCAAGAATGATGTTAATTCTTTAGGCCCCAGCATCATCTGGATTGCTCAAAGATGTAATTTGCAGCCGTGGGTAGAATCTACTATCCTGTAAGCATGGCTTCCATATTTGGTGTGTGACTGTTCAATGTTTGCCTGTGCCTGTTTACCAGCAATCCAGCTTGTCCTGTGTCACCAACCCAACGTGGGTAGGTTGGTGTCATGGTTTAACTCCAGCCAGCAACTAAGCAACATGCAGCTGGTCGCTCACTTCCCCCTCACCCAGTGGGATGGGGGAGAGAAAAAAAAAGTAAAACTTGCGGGTTGAGATAAGAACAGTTTAATAGAACAGAAAGGAAGAAAATAATAATGATAATAATAACAATAATAAAATGACAATAATAAAAGAATTGTAATATACAAAACAGGTGATGCACAATGCAATAGCTCACCACTCACCGACCCATGCCCAGTTAGTTCCCGAGCAGTGATCCCCCTAGGCCAATTCCACCCAGTTTATATACTGGGCGTGACGTCCCATGGTATGGAATACCCCTTTGGCCAGTTTGGGTCAGCTGTCCTGGCTGTGTCCCCTCCCAACTCCTTGTGCCCCTCCAGCCTTCTTGCTGGCTGGGCATGAGGAGCTGAAAAATCCTTGACTTAGCGTAAACACCACTCAGCAACAACTGAAAACATCAGTGTGTTATCAGCATTCTTCTCATACTGAACCCAAAACATAACACCATACCAGCTACTGGAAGGAAAATTAACTCTATCCCAACCGCAACCAGCCTGTACCAATCTTGTAATCCTCATTCCTACCACTGACAAAAATGATAAATTTTGTAAGGTGAAGATTCTTCACTGCCCAGAAATGACTTCTCATGTACTAAAGCTGTCTGTTATGCGCATGTTCCCTTTTTATCAGATTCTTTGAAAATTACAGATTCCCAGCTAGCCAATTGTATATTTGGGGGGGTGTGTGTATGGGAGCACATGCATGCACACACACTCTCTTTCTCCCTTGGTGCCACACACTCACACACTTATCTTCTTTGTCGTTACCATATAGGCAGATAACGTCTCCTTATCCTAAGTACGTACTGAATGTAATGAGTGTTGGTGATATAGCATGAAGTAACAATTCTATGAAGGACAAAAAGAAATTATATACCAGTTCTGGCTCTTCATGTATTTACTCTTTCCTTTCTGATGTACTCTGCTTCCTTCTTAATGAAGCAAAAAGGTCATTTTTAGAAAAATAACCTGTTTCAGTTCTGTAGGATCTGGTTAACATTTTTTTGATACGGAGATGTGAAACATGATTTCATGTTTTGAGTTTATGTCCTGCCCACCAAAACCCTTATGATTTACATTTATCTTCAGAAAAGGAGATCCTGTGGTTCATAGAGCAGCCATATTTTTTAAGGAATTGGGTGATCAAAGCTAGATGATAGTGCAGTATAGGTAGTATCAATACCAAAGAGATTTTGCTAAAGCAGCAGCAGAGAAAAAATTTAAGCTGAACAATGCAGTGAGATTTAAGTGCCTGAAGGAACATTGCGATATGTATCTTATTTAATAGCAAAGGTTCATGTCCAGACTCACTTTAAAATTGTATCAGTCAAACGATATGCAGTTTTATCTGGTCATTAAGTCTATTTTTGTAAAAATGTAGATAATTTACCAAATGCAAACAGCCTGAAGATGTTCAGGCCACCTCTGGAGAGAAGCACCGCAACCTCTTCATAATGCGCTCCAGCACGACAGGAGTTCTTCAGAGGGCAGGATGTGAAGAAAAATATATCCAGTTGAAACTGAGCCAAGAAAGCAGAATTTATTTATTTGAATTAAAAGCTCTCACCTTCAGATGTTACCAACTCAACACTCAACACGATGGCACATTACACACTGAGAAACCTTGTGTCATTATAGATTCAAAGGGAAAAGAGTCATTGACTGACTTGTCAGCATTGCTTCATGCTGTACGCATGATACTCCTTTGAGATTTCTGATTCTGCTGCTAGCCAGACCCAACCCTGCTGAACTTACAAGATCTGACAGAAATGTGGTTTGAGTGGCATATCTGTAAGTTATTACCATAAATTGCAGGAAATTCACATGTCTAATTTCCAACAGCCTGGGTACCTCCTTCATTTCACTGTAATACCTATTTCATACAATTTCCAATAAGCCGTGTGGATGTTTCTGTGGTATGTTTTGCTCCCGAACCTGAAATAAGTACTGCTTTATTAATCCTCACCAAAGTGCGTTCATATCATGTTGTCACGTTCTACCTGCCACTAGCAGAAGGACTGGTGTTTTGAATTGGCTGGATCAACATCACACTTGGATGTTATGATGCTAACTAGCTCTACTTATGTGTAACAAGATGTTGAAGTACTGTCTGAATTCTCAAGGAGCTGAAGAATCTTATGATTTCCATCTCATAAAATTTAGCTTGGCTAAGCTGGTCCACTGAGTCGTGCACGTATAATAAGTCCATTGCTGGTGACTCGGAAAGAATGTCTAGATCTCAAGTTAGCATAGCCCTACCATCAGTCATCTCATCAACTCTGGTAATATCAACATGAGACCAGCATACTTTCCTCTATAACCTGAACCTTGTCAATGCTACAGCGGAAGAGTCTGCTTAAAAAGCAAATCCTCTAGATGACTGGGGTAGATTTACTTTCAAATAAGAAGGAGAACAATTTTGAAAATGAGCAGAGGTCTATTTTGTAAAATCGTGTATTGTTCTTTCAGTGTGGAAGAGTGTATTTCAACACCTTGGAAACAGGCTTGTTTTGTTATTATAATATTGAAATCACTAGTGTTAGAATGCAGTAAATGAGTTGTGACAGAATGACAGAACTATTTTTTCCTTATTCCCTAATTTTTGTTTCTGTGAAATGTGTTAAGAAATATTTTTAGATGGGCCTTGTTGGTCTGTAAAACTACAACAATGTGCATTTTTTAAAAAAATGTTTTTACAAATCTGTTACAAACATGGTACAAACCCCTGGGTAAGGAGTCCAAAATTAATTTTAGAAGGCGATATAAATTCAGTGGAAATAAACTGGCCTCAAACTAATGAGAAGTTTGAATTCATCCTGTCTCTTTTGCTAGTTAATGGAAAGGCCTATATGGATGTCTAATTACCTTCTTCAACCTCTGGGGAGAGATCAACATCACCAGATAGTGATTCAGCACATGTAAGAACTGTAAAGATAGGCTGGAGGAAGCTGAGTCTGGCTTGCAGGTACATGGACATGAGTAAAATTATTTTAAATGATTGTAGGTTAAGCTGTGCAACTCATTGTGCAGGCAAGGCCTCTGATAGTTTCAAATATAGCTTAAATTGTCAAGAAGATACCAGTGATTATGCATGTGAAATAGTGGACAACTCTGGTCATCAAAAGAAAATGACAGGTAATGAATGCAACAAGAAGAAGAATACTTCTGCTGGTATATCAGCAACAGAGAGGCAGAGGGTTCTGGGCTGCAGCTCTGCAATGGGAAAGCATTTTGCATTGATCATCCCTGGAAAACAAATTTGGAGAGAAGAGGTTAGACCCTGTTTTCCTCTTGAAAACCATATTTGGAGCAGAAGTATGGATGTGATGAAAGCTTGCTGATCAAGCTGCAACCATTGAAAGTAAAGCAACCGTAAAGTGAGAAAACTGTAAGAAAAAAACCTCAGGCATTCAAAGTGTGAAGGGCAAATGACAGACCTAGATGGGGTACATGGAATTTGCCCTTTGAAAATGTTGGTGTCATCCCTTTTCCTGTCTAATTGTCTCCCTGTCTCCTCTGTGACATCCATCTATAATTATGGCAACTTGCTGTTGTCATGGAGCACTACGTAACCTCTTAGCTTTGAAGGAAAAAGAGAGACAGAGAGACAGAAAGACAGGGGGCATGTATGCAAATGCTCAGTTAGCCTGAATGATACTGTTGTGAATCTTTCTTAACAGATACGTTACAGGAAAGATGACCAGACATACAGTTTGGGACATGTAAGTTATGTGCCATAACTGGCACACATGAAATCTTTCGGAGTGAGAGTGTTCATGCCTAGCTGAAGCTCAGTTGTTTCATATCTAGTCATACAATGAAGGATAGCTCACTTTTTGTTTGTTTGTTTTCATAACTTTCATGCAACCTGATAAAGTAGTTATAAAACTTCTGTGTTTACCAAAGAGGAAAAAGCACACGTGCTGTGGTTTGGCATATATTTCATTCATCCATTCCAGCTGGGAAAGGTTATCAAGCTTATTTCAGCTGGTTTGATATGTTGTCCTGACTGGTGATTCATTCTAAGTTGAAAACATGTGCTTATGTGGCACTCAAATAGAACAGCCTTAAAAGACGAATTTATGAGAGATGGGAGTGGGTGACCAGTGATCAGTTACCCTGTCCTTGAATATTGCCATGTGGTACGAGGGTCGTTAAAAAGATCTAACTATATGCTGCACTTATTGGAGTTCACCTTATCAAGAGGTCTGCCGTGTATGAAAATCTGCTTTATGAGGGAAAAATATGCAAGAGCAATGTACTGTGAGTAATTTCCCTTTAATGTTTTTCCATAGAGAAAATTCAACACATCAAATGTCAAACTATTGGAAGGGTAAACAAACAAGCGCATTTAGAGCAATGAAAAACAGTCTTGATGGCCCAAAGTATACATGAATGTTAAAAGCCGTACAACTATGTTATAAACAGAAAAAAAAATGCTTTTAATAAAAACTTGGAGAGCTTTATACTTGTCTGCTTGGTGAGTGAAAGGAAAATGAGTATGTCCAATTCAGAAGCTGATTTAAGCCAAAAAGATTCTTATAAAATTAAAGCTTACAAAGCTGGAAACAAACCTTTTGTAAAAGGAAATGGAAACAAATTCTTTTAAGTTCAAAAGGAATCTTTAAAGTGAGAAAGTTGGATTGGAAAGGAACATGAAACATTCTTTTTGCACAACGTCTATCTCTTATTTGCACTGATGTATATGCCTCCTCATCAATGAATGTGAGTCCTTCAGGTTCATGAAACAGATAGAAATATAATAAACAAGTGCAGTCCTTTGCATTCAGTGAATTAATTTTTACTTCTAGACTGTGATATCAACATCTGCTTGGTGAATGAGTACTGTTCTGTATTCAGTTTAGGATTTTTGTTATAAGCAAAACAATAGTGTCACAGTTTAAAGTACAAGTATGCATGGAAGAAATGACATCACTGTGTTTTGTACTTAATTTCTCTCAGTTTCCATATTCCACTTCTTTCCGTATTAATCTAGCTCAGTTTACAAGCTAAAGGGTGAATATTCTGTAATACCGTGATTGAAAACTGTATTTACAACCCAGAAATCTAGCATGTCTTCTCTCTCTTTTATCCTCCCCTGTGATAAATCTTTTGCTGTTGGTTGGGGCATAGTTAGCAAATTGTTTGATGTGGGAGCAGAAGGGAGTATAGGTTGCTTTTTCTATAAATAGGCTCATCAGCGGTACTGAAAACTTTTCCTATTACAGAAAAGTGAATGTAGAAAATGAATGGGCATATGGGCTATCATAGATAGGAATTAGTACTTTATTATGGGTTAGCCTACAGAGACACTGCCGGGTGCTTATCAAGTTCAGTAAAAGTTGCCTGGAAAATCGGCATGGTTAAGAGTGTTAGAAATTACAGAGAGCTGAATAACAGAATGAGAATTAGTATTTGGCAGAAGGTGTCCCTATCTACTTGACAATATTCCTGGAAAAAAGAAACAGGAACAGTTAATTAACAAATAACTTTTTGGAAAGAAACTTAACAGATATAGCCTTCTCAGCGTGAGTGTTAATACGCTTTGTTTCAAACAAAATGCATCATCAAGTTACTATTTGTATGAATATTTCTTTTTGACTGGGTTTTAGCATGTATGAAAGATGCCAGACTGGGAGCTTTGGAAACCCGAGTTTATTTATCCAAAGAAAGCCTACAGCCTCGGCAACGGCAGTAAGAACCAGTGTTCACCTCCTCACACTGCGAAGCCTGTTCTGCAGAACTACTAATAAAGTCAGAAAATAGGTCAGCTTCCATGTACATTAGCCTTTGCCCTCTCTGCAGAGGCTGCCAAGGAGAATGCCAATTAACGACAGCTGTGTTGGACATTTGTTGACTGGGAACTAAACTGAGATTGCAGATTCCTTTAACACAGTCTACCAAACACCCATCAAATGGCAATTTCTTCTTGACCTTGGACGGCATTAGAAGTATTTTCCAATGAGGAAAACTTCTCAAAAGAGGTAGGTTGATCAGCATAAAGAAAAAAAGACTTCTTTCCCCCCCCTCCCCCACCCCCCTTGGCAGAGCAAGTTCTTTTCACAAAGCTTAACAAAAATTACATACGTTTACAGAAAATTTGTATGGGTTTGCCAGAGAACCCCTTTTTGTGTGACAGCAAAGATACTTTCTTAAAATTATTTGATACTTTATTCATGAAAATTTTATTAAAAATCAGGTTTGTTAGAAAGGGAACATTTTTCAGGAATATTTTGTGAAAAAATTTGGGGTTGTTGGGTTGGAAATTCTGCTTTGAAAATATCAAAATTATGTTATATCAGAATGCACCAGAACCCCTACAGAGACCTTAAAAGATCCTTTTCTGAAATTCAGAACCCTTCAAAACATGTACTCAACAAAGTACTGTCTAGGCTAAGTTTTAAGTGCAGGGATTTAAAAAGATTTAACTTAAACTATGCTTAAAGGTATTTCTGATTAAATAGATCATACAGAAATCCTGCTGACTTGAGGCAGTCTTTGGCATGGTCGGCATCCATTCACACCCCCAACAAAGCTGTAGCTCTCTTGCTATGGGCAGTACTTTACACGTGAATTCCCACTGATGCACAGACATAAATATAGTTATTACTGCTGCTTTTGAATTAGATTTGTCTTTCTTTTGTTTTGAGCTTGCATTTGCCTTTTTACATGACACTACTAAAACACGGCTTAGCAGTACGGGGTTTCCAAAGTCTAAGAAGCAGAAGGCTATGAGTACGCAGATGAGCATGTTACTAAGAAACCTTTTTGGGGAGAGAAAGTAAATGCCAAATAAAGAAGCTGACTGTTTTGGAAGCGCACTCCTAACTACTTGGCGGCTTTTCAATTCAGTTCCATCTTTAAGATGGATAGGTTATATTCAGTCACTTGTTGGAGAGCCAAACCCTTATGCCCTAAATCGGGGGCATGATCAACACCCTTCCCTGGGGACAAAGTACTGGCGAGGCCAAGAGAAAGGAGGTGCTCCCAGGCTTGCATCATGAAGTTTCCTCATTCGTTTACCCTCCGGGCCAGTCCAGACCAGTTCCCAGAGTGTTCCCTGAGACTCTGCAATTTCATGAGGTCTCCACAGTCCCTGGAGTAGCCAGAAGCTCATAAAATCACTTGCCATTCTGGTAGTCAACTCCATCTGGCTAAAGAAGAGCGCAAGTATCAGGAGGCTGCCTTATTTTTACAAATACAGCTATTCGTTATAAATGTCTTCCTTTTCTAGATCAGTTCCCCATATCTGCTGGGCAATCCAGGCACAGAGAAACTGTTGGATGGCAAGAGACTCTTTCTAGGCTAAAGGACTATTGCCATTAATGTAGAAGAATTCTTGCATACAAGTGGGGGAGAAGTATTAAGTCCATAATTCTTATCACGCCACTTGCCCCCACTGATTAACATCGGTGTATCTCACGTTTTGAAAAGGTCCTAAGAATTCACAATGTTATGCACAAGCTATGGACTGTAAATATGCAAGTCTAGTACAGGAAAGTTGTTTTTGTTTCCCTGTGACATGAATTAGCAGATATATTTTCTTTTTAGCAACTTTTGTATTCCCGTGAAAATGGACAGAAAGCAATACACCTTAACACGGAAGGAGGAAATTTCCAGGAAGCCAAATTCCAAGAACGTGAGGTATGCCTCTTGAATCTGCTCGCTGGAACAGTAGGTAAATTTGTGCTGAAACTTTTCTGGCTAAAAAATTGATTCTGTATCTACAGGAGAAGGTCCTTTGCTAACATCGCGACTATGCGATAAGTAGCTTTCTGTTTCTTTTCCTGCACTTGTGCTACATTTGTCTGAACGCTTTTCCCTGTATCAAAAAAATACAGTATCTATTGCACCAGTTCATTTTTCCTTTGGCTACAAATTAATCAATAGGGAGAAAGAAAGAAAGATAGGAAAATAAGCATATGTTATTTTATAATGGGAAAGAAATAACAACTAGCTGAGAGATACTGTCAAGTCTTTTTTGATGATTTTGATTCATGTTATGATTTTAAACAGTATCAGATCTCCATATGACAACCAAAAAAAAAAAGAATAACATGAAAAGATATCCTCAGATACAAGGAGGAAAGACTTTTTTTTTGCGTAGTCTACTGCTCTAAAACGTTGTGCTGGATTAGGATTGAGTGCGTATTAAATTCAGGAAAAAAGTCTCGCAATAACAGCTATTCAACTGGTTTCAAACTGATTAAAAATTATTTGTGGCTCTGCTAGGATAAAAGTTATTGATCATTTGATATCTGAAGCTGGATTTACTGAAATTAGTAGATAGTTTTACTATTTTTAGAATGAGATTACTAGTTTCTTCTGGCTCTTTCAAGGAATGTGTCATGTTTTAAAATTTACCTCTTTAATGACAATTTCAAATTTTAGCAGTATATAAAACACAAAAGGGAAACAAATAATAAAGTACATACTAGCTTTCACAAACCACATGGAATTTTATGGTTTAGCTGTCAACTACACATGTAATGATATTCAAGACTGGGAGACAATTAGCAATTAATAGATTTTTACATGTGTTGAGTTACATAATTAAAAAATAAAAAGCAGTTAAAGTCAGTGGGCATTTTCTTGAATATTCTTACTTGTCTTGAGGCAAGGAAAACTTTGATAATGCAATGAAACACTAGCCTAAGTTAAGAGAGTTAGTGAATTTGGAGAGAGCCTGCGTTAATGTAAAAGTAAACGTTCTCCTGACCACCCTTTTTGCTTACAATGTGCTGCCAGCTAAGACTTGGATTCTTTTCAGTACATTGACATGTTAAGCACCCTTTGACTTTCGCCTGTTGACCAAGTGCATGAGACACTCTAAATGATTCTAGAGGAATTTTAAATTGCTGTTATTAATTCCTTCCAGTGGTGCTATTTCAAACTGTACTACCGTGAGAGTATACTTAAGGATTTATTTATTTTTTTAGAGCACATCTGCACATACTTTTCCAAAATATTCTTGGAGTAACTAGTTAAATCTACACACTACTTCCCATTCTAAAGCTCTCATGCTTTCTTATACAGAAAATTCCATAAAATCTTTGGGAACTAGAAATGATTTTTGACTTATTTTACACATATTGGAAGCTGAAGGTGCCTCCAAGCTCAAAGGGCTGTAGCACAGACCTGAGGCAGTGAGTTTATTTAATATTTCAGAGGAATAGATGCCTGCATCATCTCTACCACTTCTTGTGACATATCGAGCTTCCTGATGTTCTTCCAACTCTTTACTATGTAAATGCAAATGTGTTTAGCTTGTAAGTTTGGATAAAACTGTTTCTCATGAAAACGCTACTGAGTGCAAATTAATCTTTAGCACATATATGTTTCATCTATCACTCTATCCTATATTTTTATAGAAAGTTAGATCTTAGCAATAATTTAGCAATTTTAGCAATTAGCAATAATCTTAGCAATATTTTTTTCTGAAGAAACGAGTCTGATATTTCATGTGTCCTACTTTTTTTTTTTCCCTTGCCTCTTATTTTGGATCTTTGCACCACTTAAGGTAAGGCTACAGCAAGATGAGGAGAGTTTGAAGAACTTTTTTATTTTTAGTTTACTACACCGCAATCATTTTCTAGGTCATAGTCTTCCTTAGTGTATATGACTCAATATCAAGCCAAAATTCTTTGTGAGTTTTCGGCAGAGGAGTGATGTCAGCCATTTGGCTTTTGGAGTGATTTTCAATGGATTCAAGCCATTGGTGGATATGGGAAACTTATTTGGACAGAGGAAACATTTCTCCATAGACTACATCCAACTTTTCAAAATTTCTAATAGTTAATTGAGCATAGCTCATCAGATGGAATTTGTGATTGAGCAGATCAATGTTTTCTAGTCTGTGCAAAGGAACCTTTGTCAGCTGTGGTATATATTTGGCTGACAGATTCTTTTTCAAATATGTTTGGTGAAGGGGATTCCTCAAGTCCCCTTAACTACCACTGCTAATCACTGACTGACCTCAACACTAAAAATTGGCACAAGTATCAAGAAAAGAATTCTGTGCAAGACACTGTGCAGTGGCATCTTAAGCCACTAGCCTGTGGCTCCCCCCAAAGCCAACAGAAGTTATTTCCAAGTGCGTGTATCATATAGCAAAAATCTCAGAAAGTGTTTTAATATTTTCACCATTTTTTGAAATGATGTTAATGTTAAATGTGTGTCTAAATCTTTACAAATCTGAGGCCTGCAGAAGTAAAAATTATGAGACTGCAGGATTAAACGGTAACTTTTTCTTGTAAGTTCATGAATTGCTTATAAAGATGGACATGTTAAGCTATGCCTACTTATGTTAATTTCCAGAAAAATTAGAACATTCACATGCTTTTTGATAATGGGCTCTAGAGAAAATGAGCAGGAAAGCAGCACACTATATACACAAGGCATCGTCCAGCAAATACTTAAGGGGCTATAACCTGAAGTCATGAAGGGATAGCTTCCAAGTGACAGCCCAGTAACTTTTTGATACAGTTCAGAATGTTGAGATAAAAAAAAAAAAAATCAGGTTTTTAGCTGGTGTAAACTAACCTTTGAGAGGAAGATGCTAGCAGAGGCAGAAACTGCAGTGAGTCTGTGAGTACCTTGCTGTCCAGTGAAGGACAGCTGTGTTGAGTGGAGTCTGTCTTAATTTGCAGGAGAAGAAAAGGTTTAGGTTATAGTGACCTATGTAGTATGGTTTATTTTAATAGATTTCTCTGATCGTGGAAGCCCTTTGAATAAATCAAGAAGACATTAGTTTCAGAGAAGCTGTTTTTCTTTTTAGTCCCTGGCCAGAAGTGGAAGGCGTGTTGGGCTTGCTGTGTTAGCTTTTGAGATGGAAGACAGAGTGCAAGCCAGGGATTACACTGAAGAGATGTGTTTTCTGAGAAGTGTCTTCAACAAGGAAAATAAAATAGTCAAAAGCACCACCTGTTTTTAACTTCCAAAAAGCCAAAACCACAAGAAATGAGCAGAATACAATTATAAAGAAGAGACACAGCTGATGGTACTTCATAGTTTAAAAACAGAATTACAGAATTAGGAGAATAAACTCAATATTTGCCTGAGTCCGAGGTTAAATATTTGTAGAAACATTTCTATATCTCATTAGGTTTCATTTCCAATTCAAACTGACTTAGATCTGATTGAAAACAGGCTGGGGAACAGTATTTGGGGCAGTTGTAAAAGTAAGCAAAAGCATAGTGAGTTGGAATGAGGTGTTAAATGAGTTTCTCCTTTGCTTAATTGTATATTATTTTTCTGTGTGTCTTCATGTAGGATGGGGAGCAACTGAGAATTAAAGAAACTACAAGTCACAGCTGTCCATCCTGTTTTCTGTGCATAGTTCCACATTCGGTATATACCTTTGCATCAGTCTTCTGTCATTCTGACACGTGCAACATCTTCACTTTAATTTCACATGAATTTTCAGTCTGCTTATAATAAGGAGAGGTAGTCTTACCTTTCTACTCAAGATACTCACATTTTGATTCAGCATACTTTGTCTCACAAGTCCTACTTCCCTTAGAGAAGAATAATTATCATCATTATCTTAATAAATCAGACAGTTTAAATTTCTTACCTTTGTTAATTTTATCAGCACCCACTATTGTGTAGGATTTGCACTTTCCTACGAGATTATTACCAAGAAGTACTAGATGTTTTTATTACTCATTTTGTTAATAGTTTCAGCAACTCCTCTTGTAATGCTGTCATACCTCCATGAAGTTCAGTGAAGCTGTGACAATTTTGACCAGCTGGGGTCTGCCCCTCTCAGTCAGTGGCTATTCCTAGACCATGACCTCTCTGCTTTTTCATTTTTCACAATTTGTTGTCCTTTTATTCAGCCTTCTCACTAGAGGACTTAAAAAGCAATCAACAAACAATAAGAAGGAGGAATTACTCAACCCATTAATTATTCAGCGTACTATTCCCATCTTTGTTAAATCGTATTGCATCTGCGGGTTGTGGATCTCGTAAGAGTACTTCCAGCAGAATATAGTACCCCACTATAGGGATTTTTCCATTACTTTTAATCTTATTCTCTTATTCAGGGCAAAATGTTGGAATTCTGAGCCTGAGTTTCTCTCTAGCAGAAGCTGGCACGTACGGGGTGGATGCTGGACGCCCACACCGCATCCTGACACGCAGCCAGGGCACTGCTGAAGCGCTCACCCACGCCTGGCAGCCAGGGAGCATTCTCCTTTGGTGAGTTTAGGGTAATTATGCTCTGGAGAGAAAAAGAACAGTGGCCTTTTAATATGGGGAGGGGAGAGAAAGGTCATATTGAAGGCAAGGTTGCTATCATTTTGAGCATGGAGATTATTTGCAAGGATGTTAATTTATATTTTCTCATCACAGCTCATTTCTGTCTCCACGTTTTTCAACCCATCTGCTTCAGAAATTCGTTTTCATTTCCTATTTGTTTTCTACTAAATAATACATCCTGACCCCTACTGCTTATGTCCTTCTCATAAGTTTCCTGGCAAACAGACATTATATACAAGGTCTTGAATATAAAGGGTGCCACGTGAACCTAGAAGCACCCAGAAGCATGGAGTCATTCGGCTAGTGTGAAAATGAATGAGGTGAAATGAAAGCCTTCCCGAGGAAAAACTGAATGAAGAGAAAGGTGTTTTTTTTTCCTGCAGTCAGCTGGCCTTTTTTTCAGCTCAGTTTCAAAGCCATTGAATTCTTTCTGAGGTGCTCATTAACTACACTTAGAGGATAACAGTGCATTTATTTTGGCACAAAGCTGGTGGGCAGAGAGAGTCAGAAGGCGATTTGAAGAATCTAAATAGTTTTAATGCCAGTGAAGGGAGTGCATGGTCTGAGCAAGCACAAAGGAGAAAACAAACACGGAAGAAATTAGCAGTTTATTTCCCTTCTGAATTGCAGGTGAAAGGGGTGAACCAAGGCCTGCAGGAAAACAAGTTTTCCTCTCATATGTACATTTTTTGCAGGGCTAGTTCTCATCGTTTGCTAAGAATAGTCATGACTTCTGGCTTGTCTAGTTGGAGTCATATATATTGTGAACAAAGGAGGACGGTGAGTGGAAGATCTGCATACTGGCATCTCTTGCAGATGCTCGTTAATCTTAGGCAATGTACCTTACAGATATTGAAACAAGCAACATGGTCCCATATCATGTAATCTTGCTATGGAAACATGCATTTCCAATAGTAGAAACATTTCGAAGCAATGTTTGCATATCTGCAATATTACAAAACCTTGCTAAGAGTGACCATGAGAAATATGAGACGTAAGAAACAAACCGGCCAAGCAACCTATAAAAGTCCTTGTCGTGTCTATACAAAAGGAACATTTTATTTTATGGTTAATAGGCTTGATTAAAAGATCGCTGAAGTCAAAGAGTGACTTCCATTGACTTAACTGGAATCTGGGCCCAACCCAACTTCCGTTAGACTTGAGCTGCGATCATGGCCAGCAAATCAGTAACACTGTGAGGATAGCTTCACCCAACCACTGGTCTTCTGGTCCGCTGCAGTCTTTTCCTGAAGGTATTTGATGAGAGCTGAAGAGGCTAATGGAGAATTAACACGACTGCCAGTGACACGTGGTAAAAAAAGTTAAAAAAATGGAAGACATTTGTATGTCCTCAGCATGTGGGTGTCAGTCTGACCCTGTGTGCGAGCGTGAGGTAGCAAGAAAGAACACAGCTATAGTGTAATTGAATGTTTGATATAAACCTTCACCGAATCAAAAGAATGTATCCAGCTTTATGTCTGAGGTCCAAGTTGAGGCCAAGAGTTTTAACTGAATGCAGACTGATAGCCAGCAGTGCACTGCTTCTGTTAAACTGCCATTGAACATTCATGGGGTTCTGGCTGATGAAGCCTTTTCCTCTCTTAAATCTGCAAGGGGAAAATATTCCCATCTTGCATATATCAGCCTGAAAGACTTGCTAAAATGTTTCCCTTAAGCCCACTGACTTAGCAGAACAACACGTTGTGTGAGCACTGGTAACGTACTAGGAGCCGTTTATGGTAGGAAAACCAGAGTTCAGATATTCATCTTCATCAGGTGTGTACTGACTGCGTGAATGCAGGGACAGGAAACACAAAATTTGGTCAGTTGAGGTGCAATATCGAAATCAGCCCGAGAGGTGAAGGAGAGCTGTGAGTTGTGTAGGTCGGGCCAGCAATATCACTTTGGGAAAGGCTGTAAATTTCACTTAGTTTTACTGGCAGCTTTCCTAGCTTTTACTGAAACCTTTTACAAGATCTGACATATATGACACACTGTTAGCTACAGCAGAGCCAAACCAGAGCAGCTGCCCTTAAATCCAGGCACGAGTAAGGGTTCATTTTGGTTCGTAGAAGGTCCGTTCCACACACCACTTCCCATCCAGAGCACTCCTACTCCTCTGCAGAAGAACCAAGAAAGGACCAAGCCCATTGCAACATATGTATATCATGAGCATCTTTATGTACGTAGGCTGAGCAAGTTTTACTGGCCCAATATGCTTACTCCTTTACGGCTTAGCCATGCAGGAGATTCCCACTCTCTCTTTCTAAGACACCGCATAAAAGGGATGTGCATTGCTGTGACATTTTGATTTCTGTAAAGAAGCTTGGTTCATCACAATCAAAACTTTTTGGTGCAATGATATTGACTTCGATCAGTTAAACTTTTTCAGAGAAGAATTTCTTGTCCATGAAAGAAGTCAAACGCTGAAAAGCCAAAGGATGAGATACAGGTTTGTGATGTGGGGTGGCTGCGGGTCCTGCTCTAAATTAAATCTCTCAGTTCTTGTTTTGGAAGAGTACAGTGCTCACAGGCCATGAGGAAACGTGGATCAGAGGACAGTGATGGCAGCCTGGAGTGCTCTTTCGTGTCTGTCATCTTCCTCCAAAGCAAGGAAAGTGTCTCTAGGAAACATCCATATTTTTCAAATTCTTATGAACTTCATAATTTCCCGTAAATATTCTTCTCCATGTGATTTTATCCTTGCAGTCTGAACAAACATATTTTCTGCTTTCTAAGTGGCACTAGTCAAGGGAGAAATCATAAAATTATTGTGTTTTATGAAAAATACCTTTAAAAAACTCTAGTGAAAAACATTTGCAAGTTGTCTGCTGTGTGTATTTTAAAGAGAAAGTGTTCAAACATGCCTGAAGGGTCAGGGTGCCAAATTTCCATTAAATATAATGGAAACTTGGCATGCAGATGCTCTAGGTGGCTTCTGAAGATCCCACGTCCCCCTTCCTCTACATTTGTGGAGTAGGCAGAATTTTCTAATGTGGAACATTGTTTGAAAAATCACATACATTTCACAAAACAGGGGTTTGTGTTTCTGACTCAGTAGTGACTTAATCTGAAAATAACTGCTTCAAAGGGAATACAAGTCACTGGAGGGTAATGATCTTTCAGGGCTGTGGTTTTAAAAACAAGGTTACTTAAACAGAAGATAAACATGGAACAATCTGTTCAAGCTTTAAAACAGCCTCTAACAGTGTCAAAAACCAGATTCCTGAAGAAAGCAAGTGGGAAGATCCCCTTTCCTGAAAAAATAAGTGCTGTGAAGTTGAGGGTGCATACTGGAAAGGAATGCCTTGCAGGAATTGTAAAGCTTAGCTCAGCATATAGCAGTCACTGGTCTTCACAATACAAACAGGGGTTACAGTCCTTTCTCTAAATACAGTGGAAAGTCTGGAGGATCTCTGCAATCTTCTGCACATGGAAAAAAGATAGACATCTCACGTCTGAAATACATAATTAAAATGGGCACCTAATATCCCTCCAGCCAAAAAAATTATTTCGTTACTTGAGTATTCCAGAGGTGTCTGAACAAGAATTAAAGTATTAAAGTGACTAGTACCAACACCTGCTCTGGAATCCACTGACATTCCTGGTAAGGAAAGTTACGTTGCCGTCAAGATCATCTCAGTGCAGTCTTTTTGCAAACTGGGGTAATATCAGTCCAACTTGCACATGGATTGCAGGCAATAAAATACTAACTCCCAGCGATTGTTTGCAAATAAGCAGCCTTTGATGCCTTATGAACTACTGAGTTGGAGTTGCTTTGTCTGGAATGACATTTCAAGAACAGCAAGTGGCTTTCTTTATTGGATCTGAAACATCATTTTTGGGAATACCATATGCTGTGAAGCATTTGTAGCAGATGATTACAAAACGACTGCATGCAAGAGAAAAAGGGCTGACCTGAGCACAGCCTCTCTATGAAGCATTGTGCAAAATAGCTATTTTTTATGTTTCATGAAATTTTCCTAAAAAAAAAAGGAAAACACACCAAGATTATTTTTAATATTTTCTTCCCTGATGACACATCTGTCTATACTGGGTTTGGCCAACTAATTTCTTATGGACTTCCCCTTTTTAATTTCTCTTTTAAAACTGATTTTTTTTGGTCCTTTTTCTGTCCTTGGCCATGCCCTTTGTCCCTGTTGTGTGCAACAAGAACTCCATAAAGCCCTATTGACTGTGGCAGCACTACCCTGTTGCAAGACCCTGTCCCCACTTACAATTTTATGTTCCCTTCTGCTAGCTGATCGTCGCCTGCCATGGCTCCCAGCAAACACCTCTTTGAAGCTAAATTCTCTCGTGAAACACATCTTTGTGATGATCACTTTAGCAAAGTTATAACCTCACCTCAACGTATCAGGCTTCTGAGCTATGACAGTATAGAAATTGAGGGACTGCATTTTCTCAGGAACATGAGTATCAGGTTAAAATGAGTATCTGTTGCACCCTTATGGCCCAACTGCTGGGTGGTGAGTGGTGCTGAGTGTATCAGAAGAAAACACAGGAAACATGAAGTAGACAATTATGGAGCAATCCACCACCCAGAATAATTTTCTTTAACTTATTTCAGGGAGTGACACATGTTAGAAGCAATTGGATTTCTAACCTAATTATCTTCTATATTCTGCCTGCTGCAGAATATAAGAGGTGACCCATACTGAAATAACTATCAAATCTGCATTCATATTAAGCTTGACCTTCATGAGAGCTGTTCAGACGCAACTTTTTTTTGCCTTATAACTCTCCAGTGACCTTCATCATCAGTTCGTAACTCTTTCTCAGCTAGATTATATCAGAAAGGTTGGCAAGGAAAGATGAGTGCAAACTTGAGGTGAGAAAGAGCCACTGAATTGTAAAATGGAAATGGAGTATCATCTCTTGCTGTGTGTTTCCTGGGGTTTGCTTCTGTAACTAGGGACCAAGCATTGTCAACGTGGGATGAGAATCAGATTTTAGACACAAAATATTCAGCTTAAATCAACACGCAGCCCTCTATAGAAGTAAATTGCATTGTCCCGATGCTTAAGGAAGAGCACATCTTCCTTATTCACAGGAACTGTGTTAAACAACTGAGTTCAAGCCAACGGGAGTTCATCGTGAAGGGACTCAAAGCCAAACAACCTCATGAATGGTTTAGTTAACTGTAGTAACCCATAGGAAGCAAAATAGATCCTTTCCGCCCCTTACACAGCTGTGATAGCCCCAGTCAAGTCCTCTGGATGATGAACTGATAGTCCAACTTTCCTCCACTCTACACACTGCCTATCTTTGCCAAAAGGATGCGCTGGTCAATGTGTTATTCTTAGAAGATGTTCTGCTTTTGGGTCTTCACATTCCCTCCCAGTTAAATACTCAATGTCCTATGCTGAGTAGAGGTGTTGTACCAGAGTCCCTGCAATAAATGGCTGAAGGTGGCGGAGCGGGTCTCTCACCCCTTTTGGACATGGTGCCAGGAAGCCCCATTCGCCAGGTTCACGAGCAGACAGCCCCATGCTGAGCCTGCTGCCAGCCCCTGTGCCCAGCCATGGGCTGCTTTTGCAGCACAGCCTGTGTTTTGGTTCTTTAGAAAATAGTTGGTGATGTTCAGATGAGGTGTCAGGTCAGAACTGCCACTGCACTGTACATGTTCTGCAATATAGCCAGGCTTTTCAGGTGTCCAAAGAAGTTTTAATAGTCCAGTTGCTGAGCAAAGGTTCTCCCTCACGGGCATGTAGTTCTCCCAGTAGAGCAATGGGCAATGTATCAAGCCTGAAAGAGAACTCATCCTAAAGGCATTGGAAAGGGTCAAATGCTTATCCTCAAAAATCAAAGGAAAGGAATGGAGGATATTCAACTTTAGTATCTAATGAGCATTATCTGTCCGGTTGTGCTTCTACTAACTAGATTACTGGTGTGGAGAAGCAACTTCATAAAGTAGAACTATGAGCTTGAGTTGCATAACTGTCAAAGAAAGTGGGTGAAAGCAAGAAGTAAAGGGAAATGTTTGAAGACTTCTTTTTAATCTACAATTAGTTGCCAAATAGTATTTTACAATATGTCAGTTATGATTGCTAGTGGGAAAATTAGCAGTGTATTACCTACATGGGAAATTAAAAGAAAGGAAAATGAGGACATGTAATCCTCTCACTAGCTAAGGATACTAAAATAAAAGATCTCTTAATGATTATTGAACAATAAGCAGTTGATTAATGCAGTAAACAGTTCTTTCTTTTTGCAGGTGTATTTGTTGAATTTCATAAATCTATCTCTTTGTGAAACCTTAACTACAGAAAAAATGTTTCCCAGATTTTCATGCTAATGGGAAAATTAAATGCCTTTCTAAACATACGGGATTAATTATCTATGTCACATAGCAATAAGCAGATGTAGTGCTGCAAACTGAACAAACAGTAAGGTAGGTTTTTAGCTCCATGAATGCATGGGAACTACAGAAAACCTATATATCTTTAGCTAATACAGTAGATCAATCCGAATGAATGCTTCAGAGCTGATGCCTTACAAAAGATGATTGGGCCTGATTTCTTTAAAAGGGGAATCACAGTAAAAGCTGAATTCTCATTTTGTGAGAAATTATGGTATTGTGCCTTTTTATTTCCTACCTCCATGCTTATATTAAGTACACGGTTGAATATGCCTCTTTTGGGCTAGTATTTGGTTCCTTTTTTTAGAGTGGTTGTTCTTATTTTTTAATAGAATCGTTGAATGGTTTGGGTTGGAAGGGACCTTTAAAGATCGTCTAGAGGGATCTTTAAAGATCGTCTAGAGGGACCTTTAAAGATCGTCAATGTTATCATCTCAGAACTAGTAGGGGTGGATAAACAAGGCTTATTCAGAATGGCTAATTTTAAACACAGAGACCAGTCTAAATTAAGCTCCTCTCTTGAGTCATTCTCCAAAGGAGAATCTGTCTGTTTGTCTCTGTCTCTTCCTCTCTTTCTTTTTGCCTAAAGAAGCTGGGGAAGAGATTAGACCTCATGAATATTCTCTCTGATACTAACTCGTGTTTTTCCTGAAGAACTAAATGCTTGTATCTTAAATAAAGGGAAAAGGGATTTTAGTAAAAAAGATTTCAAATAAACTGAAAAAGAGAGGTGACCTTTGAAGATAACTCTCAGTCTAGAATACTACTGAGACATGTCATTCCTTTAAGTAGGACACAGAATTACAGTGTATGTCTATGCTGTTCTCTGTAAATATAGCTGTCACATTTGCTGTCTTTTAATTTCTCTGTCATTTCCCATTTATTTTAACTTTACTAAGGTTGAAAGAACTGCTGGATGTAGTAGTTTTGCAAGGATCCTTAGAAGTTTTGTCACAGATGTGTAATTGTTTGTGTCTTTTTTGAAGGTTTTCTCCATTTTTATCCAAAGGTCTAATAAAACTATGTGCAAAATGTAAATATAAACAGTTGAGGGAGCAGTCTCCAAAATGTGTGTCCACACTGTTTCCAAACTAGAAGATAACCCATCCAAATATCTTCGGGAATTGGGGTAATACTGCACTGGTCAACAAGGGATAAATGTGATTAGAAACTTTATTACAGAGTAACACTTAACTGTTAGAAAAAGTAAAGCTTTTCTGTTTTGATTTGAGGATTTCTAAGGATTTACTGGAAAACACACAGAGCCAACAGCACTTTGAAAAAAATGTCTGCATTATAAAACATGAAATTCTGGGATAGAAATCCTGAGCATGTTGTATAACACTGTTTACATGGTGAGCAAGTAAACTCTACCTGAAGTGTAGAGAGTTTAAATATTATGTCTTAAGCTGTGTTTGTGTAAAATGTAACTTGAGTATGGATTTTAATGCAACTGTTCCATACATCTATGGAGAAGACCTTGGAATGTTAAATTACAGAATATAAACAAAGAATGATAATAAATGTCAGACTTTCACTTCTGAGAGATTTATTCTGTGTTTTCTTAAGCAAAATATCACAAGATAGCTTCTCTGTTAACTAAATTGTGATGACTGTTCTGGTAAATGTCATCTAAGCAATTTAAATATTTAATATTCTATTCCACATACATACCACTGGAACAGCATAATAATAAATAATAACAATGATTCCAGTTTATGGCTCACCCAAATCTAATAAAAGGCTCAAAACAAATTGGGATCAAAATATTCGAGCTGTGATTCAGTAAGACCCTTTAAATAAACACATGGGAAGACTATTAGAAACAGGGAGAACTCAGTTTGATAATACATGACATTCCACTTATGGAAAAAAATGCTTTGCTTTATTGCCTAACACAGGAAGCTTTCTGCTACTAGTTAATACCAAAGCACATTCAAAAAAACCCAAAATGTCAAAACATTACTGTTTTTCCCTGTTTGAACTATTTAAATACACAGATCCAAGAGACCTCATGAGTGACAGAAGTGACTTAGAGGAGAAATATGCCAGTTTCAGTTACCATACTTGGAATCAGAGATGAAGAAATGATTGTTGCAATAAAACTTGACTACAAAGTATTAACAGAATATAATACACTATAGTGAATTCTACTTGAGTAATTCAAAGCACCTTTACACATATTGATTATCTAAGGATTGCAATTTATGGAGGTAGGAAAGATGAGTAATATTATACTTAATTACATTAAAAATTAACATCCAGAAAGGTCTTGGCCATGGGAATTTGAATACAGGTATTGTAACCCCCAGACTCTTCCCCTTACCCGTTGGTAGTGCTCCCTGCCTTGGACACAGCATGTGGGTAGGAGCCATGTTACCTACCTGCAGCCATGTGGAAGAACAGTTCTCTATTCCCTGTCCTCCTTAACTGAGATTTAATAGGGCTTTGCAGATTTCTAGAATAAAAGTTAATTAATACTATTTGACTTTTACCATATGGAATGAGCACAGTAACGCAAGTGGCTCACAGTCCAAAAAGTTGCCTACAAGCTATAAGAGTGCTCATATTTCCTATGCAAATCAGCAATAGAAAGAGTTGCGTGCGAACGTCAGATACACTGTGTTATCTGGGCACCCGCAATTTCTAAAGGTGGGCGGCAATGGTGGCATTGAAAAAAAGGTGGTAGGGGCTGCGGTGAGAAGCTGGCAGGGATGAATCTCCTCTTGCCATCCCTCAAGGCTGTGACCTTCTCCAGTGGCACTGCCTTCTTGGCTAAGAATACCTGGCTTGGCCTACAAGAGAGGAATCAGCAGCAGGAGGAAGCAGAGCAGATTGGAAATGGGGTTTTAACAGGTGATATGGGAACTGGCTGTGATTTTAACAGCTCATTCAACTGACCAGGACCAAACCTTGTAAGCAGGACTGAAAGCAAGGAACATAATTCTGTAAAGAGTAAAGCAAACTATCATGCGATGTTGAGCTAGCAACTGCGTAGAAATTAAGATGGGATCATAAACGTTCTGGAATTGTTACCATATAATTATAAATTTGTGATGTTGCTGAATTATCGCTGATTTAAAAATCTTGGATTTATCTGGAAAATAATATAAGTTTAAAATTTTATAACTGTGCCATCAAAATTTCTGTAATTTTAAAGAATGTTAACAAGGCACTGGTTTTTTGTGCAATGTGTGAAAAGAGGGAAGATAAATTTTAAAGCTACTAAGGAAAGAAGAGATACTACTCTTGACACTGAATTTCAACGTAGTCAGAAAAATTACATAAATGTGATCCTTTATTACTTTTCAATATAAAGGCCTTCAAATTTGGCAGTAAAATTGAGTGTTCAGTAGTCAGCAGCTGTTGAGCCAATAGAGAGCAGCGGTAGCTGGAGGAGACTAATGTGTGCATGTTTCTGCCTCCTAACATCAGGAAGTTTACTGGCTGAGAATAGTTATGACTAATGATTTATAAACAGGAATTACGTGGGCTTAATTCTTTGGGTCTGGGACTCAGAAACAATTTTGTTTTGTTCAGCAAATAAAGAATGAAGTACTGCTCACAGGTATTTTTAGAGAGCATCTTTCTTTAATTAAAGTGATTGCAATGACCACGGTATTTTCGGGCAATGTACGTACAGTTGTACGGGAATGAGAACAATTTTCTTACGAGGTACTTATGCTTTTCTTATTTCAAAATGCTGTCAGGGAGAGAACTGAAGGACATTGATACTCTCTGCTTTTTGGTACTTGACATGGTAGAGAAAGATAGACACCAGTGACAACAACAGTATGCAAAAATGGAAGCAATTTAATTCAAAGGGATTTAAGGTACCGCACAATTAAATAAGACACTGAAAAATTGATGTTTGGCTTTGCAAAGGGACTGAATTTCCCTACAGGCACATGT
The DNA here is from genome assembly GCF_929443795.1 of Astur gentilis. Taxonomy (NCBI): domain Eukaryota; kingdom Metazoa; phylum Chordata; class Aves; order Accipitriformes; family Accipitridae; genus Astur; species Astur gentilis. The sequence goes on along the minus strand of NC_064894.1, from coordinate 6,532,304 downwards.
GCTTGATGCAATATAGCAACATAAAATTAAATGTAAATTCTGCTTAGAAAAGCTACAGCCTCATGGATGTCATTATCCTTCAATCAATAAGTCTAGGTGTTTTCTGGTGTAGGATATGCATATATGCAATAAAGGGTAATTTCCTTCTCATGTGAAAGATAATGAACAAAAAAATTAAATACTTTGACTCTTAGGAAGAGAAAGACTTTCACAGAATATAAAAAATCCTCTCACTTCTTCCTTTTCACAAGAAATCTGAACCTTGCATGAGCCTCTAGATTACCTTCAACGGCCTTCTGTTGATCAGAAAGTGTGCCATGTATCAGAGTGCTAAAGGTTATAGTAAACTACTACCTAAAGCTGTTCAAATATAAGTTTTCCCTGTACTATAACAACCTGGAAGCATAAATACACAGATAAACATCTTACGCATATAATACATGAGTTAAAGTATGTTCAGCCATTTCTCGTCAAATAGTTTTGAAAAGGAACAAAAAAAAAAAAAAAAAGAGAACATGACTCTCTCAAAAAAACCTCCATCTATTTAAGCCTAAAAAGAAGAGACACATTAGTCAAACTATTTTCAACGTGTAGCTGGTCAGGCTTGCTATCTGTCAGGCAACAAGCAAGTCACAGCCAGGGTACTCAAAACTGTCTGAACTAAATAAATGATCACCATTACTTTCTGCCTGCTGTATTAAACTTTTTTAAACTGTGCTGTATTTAAAGTGTATGTATGTTAACCTGAGATCGCTGTAATGAACCTTTTCATTTATGTCTTTGCTCATGAAGCAAAGATGCAATGATGCAAAACATGAAAGTTTATAAATTCTTGTGAAATGCTACCACTAAAAAACCCATCCCATTGTGTACAGCTTGGTTGCAGCCTACCTAATCTCTTTCAGTGCAAGGTGAAACACTTAATGCAGACTTCTCGGCAAAATCAACTTATTTACTTTTTGATTTACTTTTTTTGATTTGCTTTTGAGCATGATATTTTCAAATTCTCACTGAATCCACGTAGACCTGACAAGAAATATTTGAGGCTCAATATGCATTCTGTTCTTGCACCTTTATCTCTCCCTGGTGTAAGTGTCTCCATAAGCCCTACTGCAACCTTCCCCCTCTGCCAGCCCAGGATCCCAGGCACTGACTAGTCCCAGTAGTGTCACCTGGGCTCAAACTGCAGAATAAATTCCTCAGTCATGAGAAGAAGCTGTGAGAGAGTCCGTAAAAAGAGAAGAAATGAAGAGGTGGGATTGGCGAGTCATGATCGTTCGGAGCTCAGGGGTTCAAGAGGAGAAATACCAACTTGGAAAGATATATAATACTAATGGAAAAAATAAGGGAATCTGCTTGAGGTTGGGTAGGAAGCTTTGGGACGAGTTATCAGAGTCATCTGCGTTGATGGAACTGGGGGACAATGACAACTCAACAGGATTGAGAACTTGTCCCCAGAAGCCGCAAGGGTCAACCTTCACCTCCTGCCTAGGCAGCAAAGACTTTCTAGGTGCTAAGCTCATGGGTGCTTAGTATAACGGGTCATCAAATCCTAAATATTTTTTGCACAATAATCAATTAAAAATTGCCTTTCACTTGCAAGTTGCGTGTATCCTACTTACAGAGTCTCTGCACCAAGTTAAAGATGACTAGACAAACTGACCCAAAACAAGGGAGGTACCATTATCCTCCTTCCATCTACCTCTTTTCCTAGACAGCAGCAGCAACAGGTGAAACCTGGAGCTATTTGACCCCTTTGGTAGTCCCATGGCTGTAACACTACAGAAATATCAGTCAGGAAGTATTTTTCTACCCTGTCTACTACGGGTTTCTGTTGGGAAACTGCTGGCCCCAGACACTGAAACCCATTTCAGCCGATGTGTAGAAATGTCATCCTTAATTAGGAGGCTGTTTTCTTGAAATTGAAACCAAACCTTCTTCTGTATAATAGTATAAACATAAAATCTAATCCCAATGTTCCAACAGCCATTGTTTTTATATAGACTTCATATAGATTTCAAATCAAGAATGTTAGTGCAGCCAAAACGGCATTGAAATCAGACCTTCATTTTGCTGCTAATACCTCTGGAGGGAACGAGAAACAAGCAGCGAAAACTATTTAGTGAGGTTCACTGCTTCAGCAGCTAAACTTAGACTGATTCACTTAATAGTTTTCTGAAGGTGTGAAGATGCTTTCCTTTAACACAGCATTTTTATTTTAAGGTTCCTTGCAGTTTCTGGGTAACTTTGTGTCGTGAAAGGAAGATATGGATCTGTTGCAGATGTGGACTTATCAAAGGAAGATATGGTTCTGTTGCAGAGGTAGAGTGTCGTAGTTGGTTGTGGACCAGGAAACTATTTCTGAGGAGTGGAATTACAATTCTTCATCAAGTAGTGCCAGGAAATTGATTTGTGGCCATTACAGCAGAGAAGAAAGTGGTGCTCTTGACCTATACTTCTTACCCTTTAACATAAGATAATAATAATTTATTGTTGCTTCATTTGCTCTCTGCTGCTTACAGTTCTCCACTAGAATTCAAACCTGCTTTTATGTGGCTTCAAGTGGCCCGTATTTCTTACGCCCGTGGTGATCTGTGGCAGAAGTTCTGGCGGAAAAGGCATTTTGCTGCCAGTATACCAAACATACTGGAGCTATTCAAGTCCTTAGTACCCTTTTCAAGGCTTTCTGGTTTCATGAGCCATTTTCCTGGCATCTCAGAATGGCTAAATTCTGGTTTTATAAGGGGAAAGTACAAGATTTTTTTTTCCATCCTCTAATCCACTCTATCACAAAGGGGCTTTTGCGCATGTAGTTTTGTTCCTTAGTGGGAACACGGTCTAAGCAGATGTTCCTGTACAATGATGATGCAAAGAAGCAGCATTTATTTAATTTTTGTCTATGGCTGGCTTTCATTAGGTTGTGCTATCAGCTTTAGAAGTATTCATTTTGGCTTGCAATTTCAGGTAATTGCTGAATAAAATTGCCAATTTTTTATAAACAACAATTTTTTTCCCCAAGAAGTCAAAATTCAGTGTCCTTACTCTGTCTTTTGTACTAGTCTGACAATACCTGTCTCTGAATTTACCTGGGCTTTTCTTGGTCTGAGCTGATGTTAGCTAGTTTCAGTTGTGGCAGCAACTGTCTAGGAGTCAGGTAACCGATGTCTAAGGTTTTTGCAGTTTAGTTTCAGTTTACGCTAATGACAGGTAGTCATTCTGTATGGAATGAACTGTATATGACTAGAATAAAATGAGTGCAGAAGAACACAGGCTCAAGATGATACCAGATCTCCCAGACTGTAAATACAAATCAGACTTGTCAATCAACAGCCACTGCAGGAGTGCAACCTCGTGAGTCAGAAAAAAGAAAAGAGATAGAGATGTTAGAGATCAGAACAGACGAGCTGTATAACTGGGAACAGATAAAAAGAAGGAACATGTGAGCAGACTGTCTTAAAAAAAGTTAAAAAACAATAAACAGAAGGGAACCCCAAGAAAAAGAAGGAAAACAGCATCACTACCAACATCACACACCTCCTGAGAAGAAAGAAACCCTCATAACAAGCATCCCACTCCTCCTGGTGAAGACTTTGGGAAGTTGACAACTTATTGTAAGCACCACACCTCTCTTTTTTTGAAGACGACAGAAACTGTCAAGATTAGGACCCAGAGGGATACTGGAAGGTTGAATATAATACCATAGGAAAGGGGTAGATGATGGGATGGTTTTGTGCAAACTGCATTATTAAAAGGCTTTTTGGATTAACTAAGAATTTTGACTATCTGACTATTAAGGAATGAGTTGGACTAGTAATAAATTCATAGCTTCTTATATATGGTATGTTCCATTTTGCCCATAACAACATTTTGAGACTAAGAAAGTTATCATTGAGCAAAGTAGCAGATAATGAACCTAATATTCCTGCTTACACACATGGGAATGAAAGAAGAATGAAAAAGAAAATTTAACAAATTAAGTCAGCACAAATTCTTTCCGGTGAAGAGAAAGGAAAGCAATTGTATTTTAATGTGGAGGTAGCTGGAGATAGCTGTTTTGAGTAAATGTTTATAATACTGCAATTATAGAGAATACATAAAATAATTTTATGTAAATTTTATGTAATTTAGAGTAAAACCAAGATAAATCATAAAAACTCGATGGTGATTATTTTTGAGGAAACTGGAAAATAAATTAAGTGCTTCTAACTAAGTGCAAACAGAGAAAGAACCTAAATGGTGGACACAAGCATGACAAATGAAAGTTAGGACATAATAACTATTACAGAGGCCTGGTTCCTCCCAAAGGAAGAAGCTGCGTTATAGAGTTACAGGATGTTCCAAAAGAAAATGTTCAGCAGAGAAAAGCAGAAGAGGAAAGGGAGTGTATCTTTGAACCGTAGGAAAGTTAAAAGCAATCTTCGATGAAAAATAAAATCAATTTGGAAAAATCAGTATGGAGCAAATGTCTAAGCACAAAAAATATAAAGTGGTAATTTAAAGACTTCTTATTGCCAAATAAGTACAGAGCAGAGGACAGAAAAATATCTCAGCTGCTCTAAATTAGTACAATTGAGTTGCTTTCAGTGGAGCTACAGTGATTTGCATCATCTAAAGATAAGTGAAAGAACAGCCTAGATAAAAAGAGAAGATGAAAGATGACAGCCATATTCCTAAGCAGGAAACCATAGAGGAACTTAAATGAGGACTATCATAAATGATTCCCGTTAGAGCTGGGTTTTATTAACTTTATCTGATCTCAGATTCACTTAGGCTTTGGAGCTTTTAAAGCTAGATTTAAATTAAAAGCTCTTTGATTTGTTTTTCCTATAAGAAAACTTGTAAAAAGAGGAGTGGGAAAGGAATAGAGGGAAAAAAATCCAGTAAAAAGGGGGATGACAGCTGGAGAAGAAAGAACAGGGCGTCAAGACCTTTGCATAATACCTTAGAAAACGTATTCTTCACTCTTCTAAGCCAGGGTGACATTCCAGCCCTGATCTCCCTGTGACTTTGATCTGCTTTGTGGTCATTTTTAAACAGATGGGGTATAATTCTCCATGAAACATAGCTGTGTGAGAAAGAACACTACGAAGTTTGTAAATCACCTCCTATACATAGCACCAAAAATATACATCCTGTGTTCCACTCTCTTCTTTTAATGGCGTTTGCAGGTTCAGGATAAGATGTAACACTGTGTTTCTTAACAGTTTTATTGGAGGATATGTTGTTAACTCCTATGTAACACATAATTAGTTCAAATGAACATCACTGTGATGGAAAACGCCAAAATAAAGCAAAGAAACCATTCAAAAATAATAGATTACTTTGGTGGGGGGGGAGGTAAGTACAGAATATCATACAGACTCAGAGCTCAAATTCCCCACGTGTGTTGGAATTTACATTTGGAAATATAATGAATTTCAGATGCTGGTCAAAGTTGCACCTTTGTCCTACTCTTCGGCTCAATCCCTGCTGACAAGATAGGTTTCACTGACCTCTGGTGTCTGTACACATTTTTTCTCTGCTATGTAACCCATTTTGGTTCCAAATAAAGATCGCCTTGCAATGTTTCAGCTGTTTTTTACTGTCCTTTCCTCAACAGGGATAGTAAAATGTAATAGAAATGCTATATTAATATACTAAATCCTCCGAATTCAGCAGGCTGTACTCAATAACCTTGAATTCCTATTTGGTGCTTATAATTTTAGTTGTCCTGAGTATAATAATTAAATCATCTGACATGAGACAATATGGTGAAAAAGAGGATTTGTAGCAATTGTTTTTATACCCTCAGATTTTACTGGAAGAAACAGTTGTTTCTGTGACAGAATAGTTTTACAAACTATAGGGTCACATTTTTGTCATCTTTCTTGCTTTTATCGCTTTATTGCTTTTAATGCTACCTTAGTGTAGGAAGTCCTTTACAGAATTCTTTGAGATATTTGTAAAATTAGATATAAATCAAGTCTTGAAAGGGTCAGAATCTGGATCAGGAAGAGTGAATAGGGACAGAAAGATTTATGGGATCAAGCTGAAATGCAGCTTGCTTAATTTCTTGAAATTACAGGTACGTACTTTAGAAAACATAACCTCCATTTTCACCTTAGTGATATAAAGTCCAATTTCCATAACCAATCTAGCCATAAGGGTGCCATCAGCACAATGTGTCAAGATGCTTTATGATTCCCTTAATAAAAATGGGGCACACAAAGGTAATATCTATGTCCTTTCCTACAAGTACGATACAACTCTCAGCTCATACTTCTAGCAGATTAGAAAATCTGTTTTTCAGGCCTGTGCCTAAGTAATATCACAGATAACTTGCAAGATCATTTCAGTCCTGTCTAATGAACATTATAACTACATTTCTAAATGCAAAGCTGAAGTAGGACCTTGACTCAAGTAGCCCAGGACTTGTGTTGTACAGCCCCTGCCCACCATCTATGGCAGTGGATCTTGCTGGGACTTCTTAATGATACTTTTTTTTTCCACAGTTGGAAATCATTCTTTACTTGCTTCCACCATCAAAACTGCTGTCCATCAGACTACTTAATGTGCCAACGGGTTTTTAGACATTTGTTTTCTGTAATTTCTATAAGAAATGCATTAAATTGCAAAAAGAAATGGTATTGGTATGAATCAAAAAATGTCTGGAAACACCGTCAAACATGAATTGTTTTCCAAATACTTAAATTCATGGGGAAGAAACAAACTATGGAACATGTTTGATTCTTCCCTGCTTTCTCTACAGGCTCTCTTCATATGGTGGAGGGCACTATCTTGGAGGACAAGAAACAAATAGTAAAACCACAGGGTGGTCTATTTATGCCTCATGGAGGCATTAATTTAAGGTGTATCATGGCCATCACATAACAGCTCCTGTTCCTGACAGCACTGCTCTTTGTTAGAGTCCAACATAAATGGGGAAGAAACTGTTATTATATACTCAAAATCAGCTATCTCTATTGCCAATGGAGAAAGACCGGTGCCTGAAGAGGACAAAGCAGAGCGGCAAAGTTAGGTTATAAATAACTGATTCTAGCAGTCATCTTTGCAGAGGTATATTTCTCTATGTTGACCATAGAGGGAGCCCCATCTCTGAACCTAGGCATCTCTTAGATGCCTAAAGAAAGACGTTGTAAATAACCCCCCTGAAACAACTGTCTTTTTATTAATGAATCACGTATAGTTATGAGAGGTAGGTCTTTTCTTCCTATTTTCCTTTTTTTAAAAAAATATATATACCTGGCAATTAAAATCTGTAGTTATTTCCAAGCCACAAAATACCTTCCAAACTAATTTCCAGTACCTTCTCCAAAAGTTTTGTCTGGCAAGCAATAGCAATTTCCAACCTTTTAATATGTACAAGCATAGTAAATTGGCTATATAGAAAAAGGAATTCTCAAAAGGCCTTGTAGTGAGTGGAAAGACCTGCACCAATATCTTCTTTTCACAGGCCTTGAAACATAAAGGAAGTACATACATTGTTTACAGGAATTTCATCTCACTCCAGATTATTAAGACTTCCAGTAGCTGGTCCAACTTCTACATGTGCTGAGACTGAAAATCAGAAGTTTATACTTTATTTTTTTTCCCCCTTCCTGTGTGCTTATGAACAATACCCATTTAACCAGCACCTACTAGAATGTTTTGTGTGCACGTGAACAAAAAGCTACACTGAAATAGATGCGAGACAGGAGCGTCATGCTGAAAAAACACGCGCACTCGGGATGCCCACTAACTCATCCCTGTCATGATGGAAAATACCTGTTGAAATGCGAGAAGCTTGTAACCCTACTAGGCGGAGATAAACAAACCATCTGAAACATCTTGGCTCTCCACTAGGCTCGGGCAGCATCAGCTGAAATTGTAGTTTTTCCTTTTATACGGTTCCACTTTTACAAGCTTGTGCATGTGATGGAGTCAACATCACGAGCATGTGTTGAAAACCTCTGCAGGACACTCCCAGCTTCTTTCTCAACCTGTACATGTGGTTTCAGTTGTTCAGCACTTAGCAGTTGATGGTTTGCCACACACCAAAGCAAGACAGCGAAAATGAGAAGCCTCTTCCTCCTACCCCTTGCCCCCAAAATGGAGATTTTGTTTCTGCTGTTTCTTTTTTAGGGTCTCGGTTAATTTTCGGCCAAATAAGCAGAACTCATTTGTTTCACAGATTGGTCTTTCATACAAAAAAAAGATCACATTATGAATCTCACGAGGTATTTTCTGGAAAAGGCAAATATGTTCCTTTTGGAAAGAGAATCTCCTCCACTCTTGCTCATTATTTGGTGAAAGGAATGCTCCTACCAACTGCAGACAAGACCCCTCTATTGATTTTTTTCATTCCAGAGAACACGAGACACCGCGTTCTGCAAGGAAAACTGGAACTGAGCTTCTGTGTGCGGTTCAGTCTAGCTAGGACAGAGCACAGACAGGGTTGCTGCTGCTGCTGCCGCCTCTGTGTCCAGTTCCTGAAGAATTTCACATAAACACACTGCACCCAGACTAACTTCTGTTGGAGTCGCCTTAGGGCCATGTGTTTTTGCAGTTCCCTTTGCTGGTCCTTGTTAGAATCTGGAAACAAGATTCTCTTACTGCAACTGATTTATTTTTTTCTTTCTCGTAGCATGCATGAGAATCTTAAGCAAGTATTAAACAGCAAAGGAAATATCAAGTATATTAGGTTAGATTTTAGGTTGTCTTGGAGGTCTATGTAAGCATTTTTCTTTTGTGAACAAATAAACGAATAAAACCAGAACAAAGAAATCCCGGCTTCATCAAGATAAGTTGTGTTGAAGAACCTTTAGGATTTTTAACTCCATCCCATTTCTAGGAGCTAGTGCTTATTGCCGCTTTTCAGTAGTTTGTGGTGAGACTTATTCATCTCACCAAAGTCTAGCCTTTTACTAGAGAAGTTTAATGGAGAAAGACTGGAACAGGGATCCATATCCTAAGTGATGGGTCTTAGGATATCACATTGCTGAAAAATACTTCATTTTGTAGCTGACAAAAATGAAGTGTGTGAGAATGTGAGGATGATAGCAATAAATCACTTAATATTATTCTTTAAAGAACGTGGTATCATTGTACAACATTGCACATTATTCTGAAAGAGGTTACTAATTTGGAAGTAAATATAGTTTTTCAAGACATTTTTCCCTGTTTCTGTAATAAAATAAAACAAAAAAAGAAACCCAGTAACATGCTATTCTAGTTCATTAAGAGATGTACCTGCTGATTTTGAATTTGGAGGAAGGTGTAAGGATATCTTTATAAAATATACCTTTAATACTTCTAATCCAGGCAGCAGATGAATGTGCGTTTTCACAAGAAATTCCGCATTAATCTTCCTAGACTGGTAAAAACGGACAAAATTTTATTCAAAATAAAAGTAACAATAAAAGGATTAGGAAAAACCAAGGATTGCTCCCACAGCAGATATTTGAAAAGACTGTATTCCCTTCTGCAGCCAAAATATGGCACAGGAACATAATGTAGTAATCCATGGGCTTAATGTACAGATAAACATGCTGAGTTAAATAGGACACAATTAAATATTTTGATCATGAACAGGGAACATACTATATTTTGTGTTTGTATTTCCATTAGAACCTGCTTTTAAAAAAGAGTGGGGAAAAATACTGATTTTCTCATGGAATAGTTGGTAAACTCTCATGCAGCTTCCTGAGATTCAGCATGAGATCATACTCGCTGTACTCACATTCTCATGGAAGAGGACCACTTGAGAAGCCAACTTTTTGAAATAGCACCTGGTATCTTTGGAATTTAGCCTTATTTAAGCTTTCCAACCCTAATATTTCCCCAAAATTTCTTTTCCAGATGCAATGGAAAGGCTTAAGGGCTTGTGCGCAAGGCTAAAGTATTCCTTGAACATCCTAGCCTTTCTTCTACATGGTCTTGGTCATGTCAGGATTCAGCCAGCTCACAGTCTTCTATCCATACTTTTCTGAGAAAGCTGCTTGAAAGAAATAGCTCATGTGCTGGACACACTGAGATGTGTGGGAGACATGAAATGCAGCTCTTCATCATAATGACACCATAAAAAACCTTCACTAGCAAGATAAATGGTACTGTCATCCAAAATTGGACCTGACCCTGAAGACTTGTATGCTTATTGAATTTAATAGATTGTAGTGCACTCAGTATAAGTTTTAGAAATTTGTCTAACATAACCAGTTTTTGGAACAAGAAACCAGCTCCTTGTTCCACTGTAGGCTTTGCATCTCGATGATATACTCAAGGATAAAGGTGAACAAGGGGAAAACAGTGGTTCAAAGCTGAGAACATGAGGTCTCATCAGACATCCAGTGCATAGACTGCTCACCAGAAAGTGTGCTGGTCTCATCTGGCAGCTGCAGGAATTGACGGAGTTCCTTATCCTCTCAAGATAGGTCCCAAACATGAACCTTCTCCTCTACAGGGGAGGTAGCACTCAAACTGGTGTAAATGGTCAGTCCAAAGAAACCATGGGGAGGAAGTGAATTTAAATTGGAGTCCCTAGAAGAAGACCATCCGAAAACAGGCTTCTCCTTTACAAGTCAGTGTTTTATTTGGGTATTTCTCATGACAGAACAATTTGGGAATCTCAGAGAAATTGGGAATGAATTAATGAAGTATCAAAATAATCGTTTATTAAAATTGTGCAAAGAAAAGTGTCTTCTAACTTGTTTAGCTAAACGTTAAAATGTATCTGAAATGAGTATTTGGAGGAAAAAAGATAGCAAACTTTTTCTTCCTCTTAATTTTTAGCAATTGTCCACATATATTATAATTCTTCCAATGGTTTCACTTTAAATTTCAGTTAGAAACCAAAAAAAAAGTTAGTGGAAGTCAGAGGCCCTCGTGCAAGCCCAAGATGAGAAATTCTACTTAACAGAAGTATATGCTAGATTTAGATTGTAAGCAGAATTTAAGTATAACCCTTCAGAGAGCTCACAACAGTATTTTATTATAGAGTAATCAATGGCAAGGGTTAGAAGGGCAACATCCAACTTTGAAAGAGTAGACCAATGCTTCTTGTAGGCAGAAGGATACAAATCAGGGCAAGTTATTATTCTTTTGCTTTTGGAGAAGCTAAAATCTAACCAACCCCTCAAACTGCAAGACTTGGCAATAAATATTTCAATCACAGTTTTGAGGTCTTTTCGGCCAGTCATAGAAGTCACTTCTTCATTAATAACTCAGAATCATACTTGCTTTAGTCTCACATATGCCCTGAAAAAGCAAAGGCAAAATGAGGAGTCTGAAAGAACAGAATTAAATTTGTTAGGGATGCAATTCTGTATGACAAGTGCAAGAGAACAATTTAGGCAAAAATAATCCTAATATGACAGGGGAACAATCACTTAAGTAGGTGCTCTCCAGCAAAACTGGCAGTTAGAGTAGGTCCTAGTCTGAACATGACTGAACTATGTCACATAACTGTGTTCTAGGATATTTTGTGGCACAGTTTGCAAGAGGCATGAGATAAACTTCTGCTGTGTTAACTTTAGTAAGACCTCAGCTGTAACTAGTTTTTATTGCAGTGTATATCAGTGTAGACCAACTAGAGACAGTGTAGAGAAAAGCAAAGAAAAAAAAAAAAAAAAAAGAAACATCTACAAAGCTTGACATACAACGAGTGAAAGATGAAGGGGACGAGGAAGCATTTAATAACAATTTTTCAATACATAAGATCTGAGAAAGACAAATAGAACAGTATGCCCAGGTCCATAGCGGATGAGATAAACTGCAGCAGGGAAAATCAGTTTAAATACCAGGCTAATTTCTTACCATAAGGAGTAGAAGTACACTTTGGAGAGCTTGTGAAACTGGGGAATGTCTGCAGTTGTGGGGATCCTAAAGAGTAATTTAAAGAAACTGCTATCAGGACTGAAAAAAGTCTAAATGCTTCTGGTTGCAGTTGAGGTATGGATTGGAAGACCCCATACAACCCATTTTCTAGATTCTGTACGGCTACTTGTTTATTTTTTCATTTATTCAGGCTAGTGTTGGACTCCTGCCTATGATCTTCCCCTGTCAGTTTCCAAAGGAAGTAAACACTGACAGTTTGAAAGAGCACATATAGTTATTCAGATATTTTCATCTCGCTGAATGCTTAGCAAACTAGTTTGAATGTTTTGGCCATGTGTACAACAGGGAAGGTGAAACAAACGAAAAAAAAATGAAAACTGCCAGGAAAAAAGAATAATTAGTTACAGACTCATGGAGGGCTGTATTAAATACACTACTAGCTGGGAATGTTCAAAAGGAATTGTAAAAAACCAGTGTAATAAGTATAAGAAATGAGATTTAAGCCCAAAACAAATATTTTGTTGAAATATCTTTAACTTCGATAGGTTTTGCACATTCATATTCTTCAGATAAAGTGAAAAAGCAGAAACCTTTTTCAGGTCAAGTTCTGTCTTAAGTTTGTTACATTGTGTTAAGACTGATCTTCTGGCTTCTTATGATGACAAACACTGGTGTCTTAACTGGTCACGAACAAGAAGATCACTGGGCATACCAAAAATGTGCATCATGCTGACCTTTGCTAAATTGGCACTTCTGAGCTTCCAGGGACACGACTTGCCTCACAGAGGAAAAGGAATGCTGGCAGTAGTGTATTTAGTTTGAGCCAGCATATACTGTTTCTTTCAAATGTACTTAAAAATGCATATGTTCTTTGTGGAAAATAGTTAGGCATCCAACACTGCTGTTTGCATTCAGTGATAGAAAAGTCAAGCAGTAAAGGAAAAGCTGACCTTCAGTCTGGTTGAGGTACTGCTGCTTTATTTTTCAGTCCTTTTATAGCATCATTTTGTAGAAAGAAACCTTTTTTTATCTTTGTTGTTGTTTCTTAGCCAGAGATTATTTTTTAAATTAGCTTCCCCCAGTAGGCTCAAAATGGCTGCAAATGTTCTGGAGAGGAAAAGCTTAAGGATCGCTTAAGGAGAGTGACTTAGGAGAGTGACTATGGCTCCTTCCATCCTTCAGGAAAGTAGGACAATCAGACATGAAGAGGAGTGCCAAGTAAAAAGAAGAGAGTTAAACAAAAAAGTTTCCAGTAGGAATAAAAATGTTTCCAGAAAGAAGAACCAGAGCAGGGAAGAAGTTCGTCTTGATCATCATGGCTAAACTAAGGTGAGCTTTACATTTTCTGTGACATGGATGAAATGAGTCATATTTCAGATCTCATTTGGACACTGACTACCAGAAACTTCAAATTTACTTCAGCTGTTTGGAAGTACCTTCTGTCCAGATGTGTAATTTCATACTTGATGTATTCCCCTGAAGTGAGACCACTTAAAGTAATTTTCAAACACTGACAGGCCTGTCAAATGCAGAGCATATATAGCTTACAATAACAGTGTTGTTTAAAGATGATGCAGTCTCTCATAAATGGAGCTTATACATGGTATCCATAGAAGTCTTGATAGAATCAGAATTATCTTTCCATGAAGCAAATTGAGAGTCTTTTACCAGAGAATTCGAAAGGAAAAAATTGTGTATATTATCACAAAACTCTGTGATTCCTGTGTTACAGAACTCACAGGCTGTTAATCTCTCTAAGACAAATGCACTGTTGCAAACATAATAATCCTGTCAGAACCACATGCATTCCTTGGATTCTTAAACCTGGAAGTCCTTCCTGTAGGAAAGTGTATTCTTTGTGCCAGAGCACAAGACAAGCTGAAAAACAATGCTGACTTCTTCTGAAGCAGATTATCTTCCCAAATGCTAGGAATGGGACATTTGATAACCTCAAGAATTTCTGGGGGTAGAAATACAAAGCACAGCGAACATCTGCACCTTGAGAAATAAATTCTTCACTGTACCTGTTTATTGTAGTTATCTTCTTTAATATGTGACCAATGTGTATTACAGTCATAAAAACACCTCAGCAACATTCTTGCTTTAACAACTATTCATAAATCCTGGGGCATATTTAAATCCAATTTCTACATCATAAATAATATGACACACACATTATTGAAAAGTAATCCTTTTATACAGCGATGCTGTATTTGACGGCTTACAGGTGTTGAGAGCACAGACGTCCTAGAAGAGACCAGGAGACACTTGCAGATGACGAGGTATTTATACACAGGCGTGAAGCAGCAGGAGTGTGGGACTCTTTATTCTGGCACTCCTATTCCTACAGTGGTGAAGTGAGGCTCTGGCAATTGCCAGTGAATGGCATGCAATAGGGATAAAAGCCTCATTTCCTCTCTCAAAATGGATCACACCCTGGGTAGGTTTGAAGAATAGAACGTGCTGCATAATTTCAGAGTAACATCTGGCAATGTCACCAACGTCCAGCGCTCTCTGCACAGAGAGTGAAGACCTCATGGACTATACCGAGTAAATCCATGAGAACAAAGCATCTGGTTTCTTGAAGTTTCTATGCCGTTCAAGTTGTGATGAACCATATAAGGGAAAGGAAGGCTTTGGGTGTTGGTATGTAAATGTTTATATCCACATTTCAATGATCGTCTTAAGATTTCAACATTCAGACCAGGAATAAGGGAACAAATAACTTCCAAGAGATTGCAACATATCTACGAACAACCTGGAAGGACTACAGCTGAATTTGTCTTAAAAATCTCTCAAAACTATTCGCAGGAGGAAAAAATAAAATGAGTGATTGCATTTCATTTTCAAGGAAAAAATGTAGTAGGAATATACAGACAGAATATTTGGTAATCAACCACCATTTCTATCACAGGGTTTCGATGTTGCTTCCAAAGATAGCGGTAGACACATCTGATCCTTTAGAGGTACAGCTCAAAAAAGACAAGATATTATTCACAAAAGATGAAGCTTTTGCCAGTTGAGATAAAAGTTTAAGTATGTTCCTTAAATTGGGAAATCATGTTACATTTTGAAATAATGTAAAAGGTTTTTATAAGACCATAAAGATGTTTTGGACTGAACATATTTTATCAGTACTTAATCTGTTCTGCCACGTACTTTGCCACTTCTACATTTTTCAGGAGTCAAAATTTTGTATTTCCTCACGTTCATGCTGAGCAAGAGACTATTGGAAATTAAACTAAAAGCAGGATTCCCACTGCTGTCGGTGGGAATGGGACTTATCACTGCATGCATTCATCATGTGAGTCATACTAGCATAACTGTCAGATGACCACATTTCCTTTATGTTTCTCTTTTTAATTTACTAAATTATTAGCATGAAAGGATCATAGGATAATTCAAGCAGGAAAGGACTTTGGGAGGTCTCTAGTCCAGTCTACTTAAAGAAGCTTAAGCTCTTAGGTCAGACCAGATTTCTTAGGGTTTTATACAACCAAGTCTTGAAAACTTCTGATGATGTAGACTGGGCAACCCCACTGGGCAAAAGGGGATGGGTAATGGAAAGGTGTTGGGTTGGGGTTTTTTTGTTCTGTTTCTCACTGCCCAAATCTATTTTAGTTGGCAATAAATTAAATTATTTTTCCCCAAGTCAAGTCTGTTTTGCCTATGACAGTAACTGGTAAGCAATCTTTCTGTCTTTACCTTGACCGCACAAGATTTTTCATCCTATTTACTCCTCCTGTTCCACTGAGGGGGGGAGTGAGTGAGTGGCTGGGTGGGGGGCTGCAGGCCAAGGCTAACCCACCACACCAGTCCAGACCCCTCTGATTCTTCCCTTCTTACCAGCCTTCATATTGATTATGACCCATTCACCACCATGCTCTGAGCCCGATCATCTAGCCAGGTTTTTATCCATCCTAATATGCGTATAACATCCTAACATGTTAATTATTTCAATACTATTCTTAAACTTTTTTATTAATGCCTATTTATATTTTATGGCATTTTTTAACTTGATAGTGGGCTTTATATATTTTACATAATATCCAGTAGATCAAAAATATCAACTGCTGCCTGAAACAGTGTGGAGATTCATAAATGTATGAAAAATTGTCTGGATTATAGATAAGGATTGAGCCAGAGACTTACGAAGACAGGAAAAATGCTCAGCTCTTATCTGGAAGAGACTAATCTCTTTTATGGATGAATTACAGGTAAGGATACACTTTGGACCTTACAATAGCCCATCAATGCTTTAAATGGACACATCCAAACTGTTATTTTGTGAAATTTCGACACAGACCAGCATTAATTGCAATACTTAAACCAACAGTTTTGTGACAAACACAGCATTTTACATTAAGGGTTTTCCAAAGTCCAATCCACTTCAGATTTAAGAATGCTAAACTTTGATATTAAACCCCTGCAGCAAACAAATGGTGAGTTTAGGAAATTGAATTGCCAGAAGTTAAGGGCATGAGTAGGAGTGTTTCATGACATGCATGTTTCACAAGACATGCCTGGGTTAACTCAGGGAGATTACAGGTAGGAAAGCAGCCAGAGGATTTAACTGATACAAGTACTTGTACCTTATTTATGTCTTGCAAAGAACTGAACGACTCAAACTTAGCTCTGTAAGTAGCTGCTTTATAGAACCACACAGCCCAAATAAAGTGGCAATCTCTTTCTTTTCCATACTCGCTGTTTGTAACACTCAGATGCTGTGCATCTGATGAATCTTCACTGCAGGAGTCTTCTCTTGTGTGGTTATACAGCTGGCAATACTTCCAAGTGAAGCATATTACACTCTCTTTTACCCTCCCATCTCCTTTAACTCCTCTCAATCAGCTGTAGGCTTTCATGACGAAGCAAAGACCAATTTATTTAATTGCTCTCACGCTTCACTTGATTTCAATTCATTTTTCTAATCATTTTATATTCCAGCAACTCTTATTCCTTGCCTGTGAAAAAATTTAGATCCCAGCTAATAGGAAAATGCAGTTAGTATGGAGTGAGCATGTACAATAGATAAATACGATAAAAAAGCTGGAGCATTTTTATGCTTGTAGCATTTTGGCTGCATTGAGGTAGTAATTGTGTCTAACTTTGTAAGAAACGGCAAACTGTGCTCTGTCACATCTGATTAGCTACACAAGCGGCTTTAAAATGAAGTGCAGTGATCACTGTAGGAAGCTGTATTTGCATCTCAGCTGCAAGGTGCTCAGCCCAGAGCAGAATATTCTGTAGGTTTTGAGGGCATTCAGACACAGTCTTTGAGATGGCTGCTTTGTATTCATAAATGTAATTCCAAGTCAATGGCCCCAAAAGAGCTGAAACCAATCTCTCATGCCTGAGAAAATATGTTATAGGAAAAAAAAAAGAACAGGGGGCTAGAACATGGCACCGTGCTTAGGCTGTAACAATCCATCAGTTTTGCTCCTGCGTGACAGCTGAAAGTGAAACGCCTGAAGGATTTAGAGAACAACAGCCTTAGTTTTGTACCTCGCTTCGCTACCTGTGCAATCGGGATGTTAATTGGACTTGTGTAAATCTCAGGAGCGTGCAGGCTCCCGAAGGCTGCAGCCTCCGAAGGAGATAGGTACGCCAGCGCTGCTGTGCTTGACGTCTGGAGGTCTGGAAAGCAGTTCAAATCTAGGAATTGATATCTAGGCCCAGGGAAAATTTAGCCTATGCCTTGTCTGGGCTGTGGCTCCTGGTCTTCTGCGTACGTCCCATCTGCATGTCTGCGTCATGCTGAGCCGAGACCTGTGCGCACGCCATGTCCCGGCTGAGCAGACTGGAAGGGAAGCACGATGCCTTTTGGCATCTTCTGGGTTTGAACAGCCAAGAGGTTGAGACTGCAGTCCTGGTGTAGGCTTAGACACCTCTGAATAAGATTCACGTGTGTAAGTGTATATATATATGTGTAAGTATCCTATGGCAGTCTGTTCTCTCTAAAAACTTAGCAACGCTGTTAACTGTCCAGGTGAGAAGTATTTGTTTTGCAACACGTTTTATATATAAGCTTGGGAAGATGAAGTGAAATTTAAAGCAAGAGAAGCGTACATACAAACTGTAGGGGAGAGCAGCATTGTCATTGCTGCATTTCACTAATCATTCAGCGTCACTGATGGTGGCACTTAGGAGGACCACAGTCTCCATTCTAGAGAAAACACTACTGTCTTTTTCTTGATCTGCCTTCCCTTTTCAATTTTTACAGTTGTATCTCTGTTCTCTAGGTGCTTGTATCAAACGAACAAAAGTACAGAGGAAATAATTGACCTGCATACTGGAGACCGAGTCCCCCTTCACCCACCAGGCCATCCAAGTCAAGGTTTGCTTCCCACTGGCTGCCTTTGTCTCAGCATCAACACGCAGGAGCTTTTATTATCACCTGTGGTTAACGGGGAGCATCTGACCTGTTCTGGTGGAAATTATCTGTACCAGAAAATCATAGCACGTTAATAGGTTTCCAGCCCTCATTAGAACCACAGGTGCTAAAGTTAAAAAGGACAAAGCTGCCAAACATACACAGTGAACATATTTTACAAATAATGTAAAAATGTCTAAGAAACTGTGAAGAATGTTAAAGCTTCAGGGAGCAGCTCCAAAAAATACAATTTGCCTGTTCCTCTCAGCAAGGGCCCTTGATCATAGTTCAGATGCTGCTATTGTGAACTTCACCATTCCTCAACGAGCAAAAGAGAAGGCCAAAAACGATACCATTTTCTGTGAGTCAAGTCTTGTATTGTTGGCCCAGCTGAGTCAGTGTCATTTATTCCACTCCCTCACGCTGTTGAAGAGGTAGGTAGGACCTGGAAAGTTTTCATACCCACCTCAAGGACCCCAGATGAACTCACACAAGCATGTCATGGACACAAAGACTATTTGGTAGAAACCACCTTGTTTCGATGCTTGGGTAGATGAAGTAACCAAGGTGTCCCCTTTTTTTTCTCATTACATCTATATGTCAAGCACCTAAAATATCGTTATCTTCCTGATGAAAGTTTGCAGTTAGGTTAGGGTACACCTATGTCATATTCCCTTACAATGAGGAAGATGCGTATTCTGTAATCTTTGTAAACCTTTTTTCTGTTTTTAATGCTGTATGTTAAAACACCACAGAGATTTTTACTAAGTCCATCCAGCAAGTCTATTATTTAAAATTATATTAAATTAAATTAATCATAACAGATTCTCAACTGATGAAACTTCATTGAGAAGTTTTTAACTATAACATAGGTTTATTATTCATAAATAAGATAATAATATAATGTAATAATAACAACAAATATAATTGCTAGCCATAAAAATATTTATTGAATGGTTATATCAAGTTTTCCTTAACTATTCTCTACTTTTTTGATCTTTCATAAACATTCATTCTTTGGACAATGAGTGTTTGTTGTTTCACGTCTCCATACTCAGGATTTTGTTGCTGACTTTGAGATTTTCCTCAAGAGCAAGGATCTCCTAAACCAAACAATTTTTAATTACAAGCATTATGCATTTTCCAAATTTGAGGTTTCATTTCAGTAAAACAAAGTAAATTTAGGATGAAAACAAAGTAACTGGGAAAACCAGGTAAAGGTAAAAACTTTGTGCAAATGCTTCTGTTTGTTTAGAATAGATGAAGAAAAATATTTAAATTCTTTCACAGAACCAGGCAGATGCAACCATGACACTGTCAGCAGCTTCTAGCATAAATAGGCTAAAAACACGTCTCAGACCTGAAGTGTGTTGCTTAAATTCAGGTTTCCTCTGTAGATTTCTATAGTCAAAGGAGAGAGGTAGGCACCCTGGGAGGATATCTCTCTGAGGAAAAGATAAATCACTCTTTGGCAGTGTCCGTCCACTAGTTCTTTACTAGATTTTGTTTAGTGAAATCATTTTGAATAAAAAAAAAAAGTGTGGACTTCGGAATATTTATGCTACAGTACTAGGAAAACTATGTAACAATATTTTTTTCAGGTACTTTAAAACTGCCAGGCTTGACTAGACATTCAAAAAGCAATAAATTTTGCCTTCTTCAAGATAATTATTGACGTATTGGCTGTAGTGTTTATCTTCTGTCTGTGAGTTCTGTCAGCTCTCTCTTGGAGAAGCAATCTAGGCTTGGGCAAATAAAGTTGCATTTGCAGCAGTGATTTTGAGGACAGACCGTCCCTTGGACTGCTGTTACTGAAACACTTGTCTGCTTTCCAATTGTCATAACAGCGACAGTCTGGAAAAGTCTCCAGAGAGTTTTTGAACCCAAGATCACAATTTGCATTCCTGGCTGAACTATATGCCACCATAAAACTCAGAGAAAAGCATCCAAAGGCATAAGTAGTTTAGAGCAGGTCTACATTTCCTTGGCATTAAGGTCCTGGCTGTGACCACTGTTAGAGAAGTGCAAAGCTGGCTAAAATGCACCTTTTCCCCATGCTTTCCTTTGTCTCAAATTCCATCTAAATATCTAGTTAGGAAGCACTGCTTGTGATTGCAATTTAACATTCTTTGCAGCTAATTGTGGATGTGAACACACCATCCCTGGATTTTCTTAACTATTGTCAGTTCAGGAAATTCCAGGGCTGCAAGGCAAGGTCTGCAAAATGAAGATGCCTTTTGGCTTACCTTTCTGCTCCCTATTAATTTATCTTACTTCATGAACAAGTGCAGTTGCCAATAAAAAGCTTCACAATCTGTCTTTTGATTTACATGAAGTTCTGACAGAATTTCTCTTGGAAAGATGCCTGTCATTTGACGTCAGAGCTCTTAATACATTTGCTTTTCATCTAGTGGTTGGGTTAAGCAAGCTGCCATCCGCTGACGCCTCTGCTTCCCCCCATCACATTTCTTGAATGTTTGATTCCAATGATACAAGCTGGAGCGTTCCTTTCTCAAAGGAATGGCATTCACAGCAGGACGTGGGAAATTTAAGTAAAGGGTACAAATATGGTCTTTCCAAATCAGCTTTTTTAAGGGAATGGTGAACATTTCTGGGAGCTTTTAAGAAACCATCTTTTGAATGCTGATGTGGTTCTGTTGACTCCTTTTAGCTTCCAAAATCCTTCCAGTATGGGCTTTTGTCAGGGATTATAGATCTGTGTTCTTTTCAGAAGGGGTGTTCACGCTCTCAGTGGTAATTATGGTAGGCATTTAACCAAAGACCCATAAAATAAGGTGGAGGTGCTTACTGCTATCCATTGATTCTATAGGGAGCTAGATGCCTACACCTTACCCTTAGAACCGTAATTGTACTCGAGGCCATGTCAGTCCCTCCCTTGATTCTCAGGATACATGTGTCTTAGGTGGTCCAGCTTCCTTGTGCTAAAAGGAATGAACAGAACACCGTGCTCTGTACACAGACATTGCAAATATAAGGGTTAGATTTATTTTCATTATACATGTAAAAGGCCAAAATCCAAGTAGCTCACATGGCAAATGCACAGGGATGTGATATGCTGGAACATATCTTGACAATCTTTCTGAAGGCACAGAGGGATTCTCAGTTGAAATCAGTTACACCTACAAAACTAAATGAAGCCTGTCTGATTCAATGCTACCATTTCATATATATTGACAGATTTTTAGGAAAAATTCCAGTAATCATTTCAGTATCACACTGCATTTCATCATTGTGTTACATTGCCTTGTAGTGGCTTGTGCCCCTATCTTCTTCAAAAGTCTGTTTTTCTTGCCTAGACTTCATCTCCCTTAATGTAACGTGGAGGTCATGTGGCCTCAGATACATTATAAAAGGCACAGTCTTGTTAATATGAAAAGAGTGAGAAGTGACAAATCTGAATTACAGCTCCTTTGTGGCCAAATCATCACAAGAGAGAATTAAAGAAATGAAGAGAGTTCAGGGTTTATCACTTCCAGTCTCCTTCTCTGAGGTAGTGTCAAACACAGCCAGATCAATCCTGACATGTTCGCTCTGAAAACTGCCTGCTGAAGAAAATGTTACTTATTCTCTGATCCACTTACTCGCCTGCCCACTGAGTCTGCAGATAAAAATGTCCAGACTAACTAGACTATCTACACTTCTGCAAAGTACAGCTCTGTCTGTGCTGTGTAGCAATATTGTCACCAGCACCACACAAACCAGCAAATTTATCTTTCCTGCCTAACATGAGGCTGATGAATGTAATTTGACATCCACCTACATTTATATTTATATAAGTACATATGTTTGGTTTCAACACATCAAAAATGTGATCTTACTCCAAAAAAGGGCAAATACATAAGACTATCATGTATGAGATCGCAAAATTAATATTTTGCTATCCTCAGAACTGGTATGACCTCAGTTGAAAAATAATTTTCATTTTTAGAGACTGAGACTTCAGAAGAGATGCAGATATGTGAAAAGAATGTAGAGAGGATCCAGGAAAAAAAAAAGATACAGTTTTGTTTACATATGTTGAAAATTCATGAATAAGTGTACATGTCAGAGTGTGGAGCAGCCATTGAAAAAGAGCTCCCCTGAATGACTGTAAGATACTTAAGGTTTCTAAGACCTTCTAGAAAAACTTTGTCAAATACTTTTTCCTAGTTTCCTCCAAAACTTTGCTATGGCCACAGTTTATGCAGTGGAAAATCCCTTGTGTGAGTTTGTTCATGGGCAAAAATGTTCCCTTATTTGCTTCTAGGAGCCCATCACTCTTCAGATAAGCTCTTTAACATTATAGAGCTGAGGAGCTGTTTTCAGGTATCTATTGCCTTTAAAAAGTGAAATAATCCTTAAAAGGCAAAAAAAGCTTTTAAAAGGCAATTAAGTTTTAACTATACATGATTTCTCATGTTAGTGCTTTCTTTTATTTAAGGCTACTAAGGAGTATTTTGTTATCACTTCTTTCACAAACATTCTTTTTGAAAGATCTCAGTATTTTAGTTCTAATAATCTAAACAAATAACAATGAACACAACTGGGAGCATGTTTCTTTATTTGCATTTGTGGCTGGAAAATTAGAGAGAAGAAACCCTGCAGAGTTAAAAAGTTATTGGGAAGCTGCAGTTGAGCACAACCCATTAGAAAGAAAATGTGGGTCTTTTTGACATTTTGGCACTATTTCATGCGTATAGGAAAAACCAGCAGAGGCTGCAGTAGAAGTGTCAGCTATAATTTGTGGTGCCGTTAACATGAAGAATTATGCAAGTAGACTTTCAGCCAGTTACCAAGGCCCTTTGCAGGTTAAAAATACCTCTACACTTTTTTGCTACGTGTCTACGAAAAGTAACGTGTTCCTAAAGTATTTAGGTCTTTTGCCACTATTTCATTGACAAGATAATTCATGACTTTGAGTCTCAGCCTACTATTTCTGGAAATACGTAGTTTGTGCTTCTAGAAGACCATGACTTAATCTTGACTGAAGTGGTTGCAGGGATTTGTTTGTTTCCTTTGTGTCAGTGTGTCAGTACAACTATAGGTGACATTCAGCTGTGCTTTAATAGCTGAAGGAATAAAGCACCGGCCATCACTGTGTCATTACCTTTTGTAAAGCTGCAGGGTAAGTGAAGACAGCAGGCGGTTAAACCCACATCAGGTGTTTAGGAGGTGTAAAGGAATACAGTCTAAGATATATATTTGTGCTACTGGTAGAAAAGTAAACATCCCCTGAATTTGGTCAAAGTATAGGAGCTTCAGATTTTGCAATTTATTTTGATTATGATTTAATGACCAATGTCTGTCTTTAAATTCCAGGAATAGCTTATTTAGTATGCTAAAAGATACATTACAGTAATTTAAGAATGTAGAACTCTCTTCAACTCGCTTTATGAAAGCTTTTGAAAGCAATATAGAAAATTAGTACCTCCTTTGCTGTTGTCTGTGTCTCATACTCTCACAAACCCTCACAAACTTGTAATTTTGAGCTCCTGGCTGCGTCTCCGTACAACGGTGCATCGGCATGTGGTCAGCCTGATTTCTCAATACGCATAGTTTCAAAGTCCAAATCTGGCTCAGGAAAATGTGTTCTAGGGTTCATTTGATTGCACTGCCCAAGTCACTATCAAATGACAGCTTCAGTGCTAAAACGGAGACCATCGACTTGTGCTTGAGCTGAGAAAGGACAGTCGTGGAGATGGAGAGGTGTCGCTGCCTTCCTTTAAAGATCAGGGAAGTACAGATTCACCTTCCTCCTTAAAGTCCTTTTCTGATAAGCTTTTCCAAAGGGCAACCCCTTCCCTGGCACGCTTTCTGGGAGCTCTGAGGACGTGTGAGGAACAGCGGCCGTCGGGAGAGAGAGGAGGCACATCTGGAAATGCCGTTAGCCCAGCCAGCAAGCTGGCTCCAAGTGAGCTGGGGGCCAGCGTACATGTTGACCAAGAATAGGAGATTAACCCCAGGCAGCTCTTCCACTCTGCTGCTGCTTTATGTGGAAAATATCACAGCTGATTTTCTGAAGGAAGAAAAAAAACCAAAAAGAGGAGGTAGTCCAAATGCTTTTAAATGGTCAGCAGTGGGAGCTGATTAAATGATGAAATTTGAAATGTTATGTAATGGTGATTGTCTCCTTTTTTCATGTCCATATAATTGCCATGAACAAATTATACAGACAGAAAAAAACTTTGCAGTTAAAGTGGAGGGACAGCATCAAACTGGCCACACTCTCTGTTACTGAGTTCTGGGGTTGTCTGACATGCTTTTGCTGGGCAGACAATGTAGGTGAGCATGCCCCCTTACTCTTAGGGTGTTTGTTGCTTGTCTGAGAGGAAAAGAAGTACAGTAGCAGAGGATTTTCTTTTGCTGGTCCTTCAGGCTTATAGGCTGTAGGGTAAAGAGGAAAGCAGGAGATTTGTGCCTTTAATCTCCTGGCACAAAGTCAGCCAGGAGATTAAAGGAAAGACATGGTCCCTGTTCAGGCCAGGGGCCCATTGCAGTGCACTTCTCCAGGAAAAATGTCAGCATGAGGTGCAAAGAAACAGCAAACTAGAGTGCTTCTTCCCAGGAGGCATCACCTGCCTCTGCTCTCAGAAACTGCAAAAAAAGAGAGAGATGTGGTTGAAGTAACTCTTCGTTCACCCAGTGAAGAACCACGCTGTCTCCGGCAGCAGGGGAGCACACAAACTTGGCTCTTGTCGCGCTGCACCCCACGGCAGCCCCCAGCATCCACCGCCGCTGGATTAGCAATGATCGGGATATCGCATTCCCGCTGGTATCTCTCAGCCTGACACCCCAACATCTACTCATTTATTTCTTGAACCTTCTGACACTGTCTGCCTCCATGATCTCGTCCAGCAGCGGGGGCAGCCCCGGGCATGGGGCATCTCCTGAGGATGAGGATGGGCTGAGGCTTGGCACCAGAACCGCACACAGCGTTGAAGGTGTGAGTGCAGAGCGGTTTTATCTGATTGGAGATGAGGTTTTCTGTTGCTGTGGGTTTATTTTCATGGAGGTTTTTTTCTTTTTTTCTCCTCAGTGGTCCTCTTGATATGTCCAGCTCTTTATTGGCTTTTTTTGGATGCCTTTGCACTTTGAAATGACGTTTATAGATAATTGTCAATGATAATTCTGAGGTCTGTTTCCTGCATTGCAACTGCCAGTTATGAGCTCAGTGTCACCTAAGCATAGTTGAGATTATTTTCTCTAGGTGCATTTTGAAGTGAATAACTGATTCTTTGGACCTGAAGACAGATGAAGCCATTTTGTGTACATAGATTCCTTTCAGCTTAAGTGAGAAGGTAACATACTACTTTCTTCTTCATTCTTTCTTACCTCTTCCAGGTCTATAGAAGCAGGTGTAGTCCATTCGCACATCTGACTACTGTAAAGAGGTACGGTAAAGAAATCTGAGACAATGTTAAATTGTGTACAATACTGTGGCAAGTAAGGAGATGCAAAATTTTGCAGCAAAGAAATTTTAAAATAAACAGTAATTAGCTTTATTTGGGTTCTTCTGTGTTAAGGATACTTTAATATAGGCAGCTGGATGCTAATGATATTGTAACCAAGAGTAAAACCACAGTAAAATGAGAGGCTGAGCGAAACCAGGTGGGAACTGAAGACTGAAGAACCACCTAGTGAGTTACAGGAATCGCCCTGACCTGTGACTGAAAGTCTGACAAAATGGTAATGAAGAAGAAGCTGTTCCTTGCTTGTGCAACACAAATTGCTTTGTTACTCTGTTTTATTTCCCGTAACAATAAATCAGTGTACTACATATAGCTGGAAAGATCAGAGGTCTTATTATTACTACTTGTCCACCTAGAATTGGTGATACAACACACTGTCCTTCAAGGAATGTCCTACATGTGGTGTGTATCAATCAAGGAAAGGCTATAGATAGGATAAAGCCTATTTATGTGACACATTAATGTATGCTGAAGTCTTCTTTCTACTATTTTGGTGGTGCCAATAGACTTCTAAAGGAGCTGAGAAGATTCTGGCTTTTAGGGAAGTCCTTGACTAGTTAAACATACCTTCCCTGGCCCAAATGCAGACCCTGAGAACAAATTCTACTGGAGTAAGTCTCATGCAGTCCCTCTGTTCTTCCCAGCCAGCCAACTTTCAGGAAAGAGACTGAAATAGGGAACCAGGCAATCAGCTTCAGCAGGGATCTTCAGGCACTGCTGCCCCTGTAGGTTTCATGCTCAGCATGCCAGACCTTGTGCCATTTTCTTTTTCCTGTCTTTCTTCATCTCCAACGCCTTCCCCTACCTTCCCGCTAACAAAGCACAACCTTGTCTTACAAGGTAAACTACAAAACCAAAAGCAAATTAGTTAATGCACTGAAGCTGGGTGTTTGAAGCTGATCTGCTCATATGTTCCGTCCATCAGCCATTTCTTTATCTTAAGGGGGTTTTGTTTCATCTTTTTAGAGAATTAGCTTTTCAGGGTAGAAACTCTTATCTCCATTTGTCTAGTACTTGTCTGGTCCTTTTCTTGGCTTCGTCCTAGTCATTTACAGACTGAATACAAAAAATAAATGAAAAGGAAGAGGAGAAATGCTGTGGGCAAAATGACGTAGAGCCCTGCTTATAGACAACAATATATGCGATTACTTAACCTGGATGTGGGAACGTCATCTGTTTTCTCAGAGGTGTGCAAACACATGTCTGTAATTCAAAGATGTATGACTAACACATGTGTATGTTTCTCTTTAGACCTGGTTGACATCTAAAAAAGCTGATGCTTGGACTTGATTTATGCATTGCACATCTTTGTCTCTTCATTATGGTAATCCTTGTTGTCAGACTGCAATGATTTAAATGTTAATCATATTTAGTATCATCTGCACTATATATTACACTACCTCATAATTTCCAAAAAACTACTCCTCATATAAAGAAAAGTAATAAACATTTTAAAGAACGGGTGCAGACACTGATATATGTAGTCAAATGCGCTCACTTCCCCCAAACACACTCCGGTGAGTGGAGAACACCAAAAACATGTGTTTTCTCCAGGGAATGCAGCACAACTGTAATATTCATTTACTCTCATGATTTTTCTCAGGTCGTCTGTCTTTCCGTGAGTCGATGTGGTAGGAATGTACTATGGAGTCATCAGCTTCTTTAAAAAATAGGAGAAAGCAGTTTTCTGACACCTGTACCGTCTTTGGGACACTTGCTACCCATTGCTTTGGAAAAATCTGAAAGCAGTTCTGCCTCAGATTTGCTTTCCTAGGCTACACAGCCACTGCTGCGTGCCCTGTGACTAGACTAAAAAGCTTAGTCAAGACTGGATGGATCTTCAGCACAGACACCCACCTGTCTGGGAAGCTTAACTTCATTTCTGCAAAAAAGATTTGATGTTTTGAAAAGGCTTTTTTGGAGGATGAAAAGCCAAAATTTCTGTTTTGACTACAGGAACATGTCCGTGTTCCTGAAACTCATCGTGCTCTGAAGGCTCCCTCGCTCTACGACAGCCTGCTGAGGAGCACAGGAGCCTGGGAGCTGGTGAAGCGCCCTGGGGGTGGCTGCCTGCGGCTGCCTGGGGGTGTCACAGGACCAGGGAACTGCAGGGATAGCCCAAATATCAGACTCCGTCACATAAGCCGCTAGGGAAGAAGGCGGTCGTGAATCCCCATTTCCCTGTGGGAAAACTACCCGTCACAAAATTTCCTAGTATATCTTCCTAGAAGAAAAATTCTTTAGTTTTTCTGCCGAGACAAGAAAGGGATACAGATTTTTTTTTCTGCCTAGAGTCCATCTTCATTAATAGAGGAAAGGAAAACATAGCTACAGCTCTATGTTACTGGGTCACACTCCCAGGATTACATGCAGAAATCTTTCTATTACCATTAGTAAAAAGACAATACAGTTGATATGTGAGTATTTTACAAATGAAGTGATGGTGTGGTGGGTTGACCCTGCCTGGACACCAGGTGCCCACCAAAGCCGCTCTATCAGTCCCCCTCCTCACCTGGACAGGGGAGAGAAAATATAACGAAAGGCTCGTGGGTCAAGATAAGGACAGGGAGATCACTCACTAATTACCATCATGGGCAAAACAGACTCAACGTGGGGAAAATTAATTTATTACCAATCAAATCAGGTTAGGGTAATGAGAAATAAAACCAAATCTTAAAAACACCTGCCTCCCCCTTCCTTTTTACTGGGCTGAACTTCACTCCTGATTTCTCTGCCTCCTCCCCCTGAGTAGTGCAGGGGGACGGGGAACGGGGGTTGGGGTCAGTTCATCCCACCTTGTCTCTGCCGCTCCTTCCTCCTCAGGGGCAGGACTCCTCGCTCTTCCCCTGCTCCAGCGTGGGGTCCCTCCCACGGGAGACAGTCCTCCATGAACTTCTCCAACCTGGGTCCTTCCCACGGGCTGCAGTCCTTCAGGCTCAGCCTGCTCCAGTGTGGTGTTCCCACGGGGTCACAGCCTCCTTCGGGCACCCACCTGCTCCGGCGTGGGCTCCTCTCTCCCCAAGCTGCAGGTGGAGATCTGCTCCCCCGTGGAGCTCCCTGGGCTGCAGGGGGACAGCCTGCCTCACCGTGGTCTTCATCACCACGGGCTGCAGGGGAATCTCTGCTCCGGTGCCTGGAGCATCTCCTGCCCTCCTGCTGCACCGACCTGGGGGGCTGCAGGGCTGGGGCTCTCACACCTTCTCACTCCTCTCTCTGGTTGCCATTGCACAGGTTTCCCCCCTTTTTAAATCTCTTCTCCTAGAGGCACTGCCACCGTTGCTGATGGGCTCGGCCTTGGCCAGCAGCGGGTCCGTCTTGGAGCCGGCTGGCTTTGGCTCTGTCAGACATGGGGGAAGCTTCCAGCAGCTTCTCACAGAAGCCACCCCTGTAACTCTCTGCTGCCAAAATCTTGCCACACTAACCCAGTACAGATGGGTTCTGTTCAGTATAATTGCTGGAGCCACCATTTGCATTACTTGGATAGTTGGTGGCTATTTGCAAGTTCCAGAACGTTTAATGAATTTTCCAAAAACTTTCAAATTGTAGAATCTTCCTTTTCAAATGTAAAGTCATTTGTCTGCTTTCAAAACAATGCTTTCTTCCTCAGGCAACATTCGGACTACGTTTGGAGATAAAGGAAAGCAAAATTATTAATACTGACTTTAATCATTACTTCCTCAGTATTAACAACATTCTCTTGTAAATAGGAAAGTGTCACTAGAAGGCATTAAAAAGGTCCAGACAGAACCACAGAATTGTTTATATAGCAGCCAGAAAGAACTTCTGAAGCAGGGCCAGCTTTGAAGCTAGATCCACCTAGTTGGATCAGGTTGCTCAGTCACCTCCAATTGCATTGTGATTGCCCTTGAGGGTGGACGTTCTACAACCTCTCTGGGTGATTAATTTCCATTCTTGACTATCTTTATTGTGAAAAATTGTTTCCCAATAGCTAACTGGAATTTACAGCTTGTCACCATCGTCCCTCATTATTTTGCTGTACACCTTCTACAAGAGTCTGGCTTCCTCTTCTGTATAACCTCCAATTAGATAGATGGGGTCAGCATTAAGATTCCCCCCTTAACCTTGTCTTCTCCAAAGAAGCCCAAACTCAGCTCTTTCAATCCCTTTGTATGTGTCACGTGCTCCTAATCTTCACAGTGACCTTGCCCTGGACCCTCCAGTTTGCCCTAGGCACTCGGTGTCTTTCTTGTACTGGGGAGTCCAAACCTGGACACTCCCAGATGTAGCTCACAAGGGCCGAATAGAGGGAAATAAAAAAAATAATCATTTTCCTTATCTGCTGGCTACACTCTTGCAAACATCGCTCAGTATGATATTAGTCTTCATTGCTGCAAAGGCAGACTGCTGATTAATATTTGGCTTGTTGACTGCCAGGAGCCCAGATCGTCTTCTCCATAACTGCTTTTTTCCCAGTCAGACCCCAGCCTGCACTGCTGCATGGGGTTATTCTATCCCAGATGCAGGACTTTGTATTTGCTTCTTTTTTAACGACATGAGGTTCTTGTCTGCCCATTTCTCCAGCCTGTCCAGGTCTGTCTGAGCAGCAGCCCTGGCCTCCTTTGTGCTGGCTGCTGCCCATGCTGTAGTTTTGCCCAGAGAGTTGCAGGGGGTGTATTCCATCCCTGCAGCCGCTGAACAGTATCAGCCTCCGGGCAACACCATTTGGAACTGGCTTCTGGTTGGACTTCATATTGCAAAACCTTCTGTGCCTGTCAAGTACTCATACACCAGTCTGTAGGAAGTATAGTGTTCAGGGTTATCTGTCCACTATTGCTATTTAACAGAAACTGATTAAAATGGGGTTTTTTTCCCAGTTCCTCACTGATTTCTGTTCCTGAAAATATTCTCCACTCACATCAAGTGACCCTCCAGTGTAACCAACTCTGTCGACACATGCTTTTGAACACTTCTCTTATCTGACCTTCAGCTTCCTATCTTACTAGCTGAAACAGAACCAAAACCCAAGCACCACTGAAAGTGCAGTTATCGGCTACCACGAGATAGCAGGGGGCACATATACGCATAGTAGGAGAGAGGAGAAGCAAGATCTTCTGGCTGTTTACAAACTCAATGTCTCTTAGAGGCTTGCATTTGCTCTGCCAATTTAAGCATGAATGACAAAGAGGAACAGAAAGCATTACATTACACTGTATTCTCAAATGTTAAATACATATATGGATTTCATTAGGTTTTCATTAGTTCAGTGGAAAGCCCATCTGTGAACTCCAGTGAACACAATGCAGTAACGTGGAATCCAAACAGAACATCTGGTAAACTCTCGAGAAAGTTCAAACAGAAACTAGTCTGTGATTGACTTTGGAAAAAGAAAATTTTAACGTGAAGAAAAAGCACTCTTCCAATTCATGACTCAATAAAAAACCACCTTGTTCATTAGCATGCGCTTAGCATAATAGAAATTGTACAGTACAAAGAGAAACTGTTTACATTCATTAGGAATAAGATCTGAGTATTTCATTTTAGTAATGCACTCCGTTATGAAAAATAAGTTGCTATATTTCACTGAGAAACCCAGCATCCATTTATATGAGAATCCAATTAATTTCCACTTTTAAAGCAGTACTCTCACTGATTTTACTGTGTTACAGACATACTTGCACCAAAACGCCTGCAGGTTTTTAAAAAGCACTTCAAGGCAATTCCAACCGAATACCTTAGGGCCTGCTGATTCTCTGTGATAGAGCATAAATTGGACCAAGAAACTGTTGTCAGTGGTGACAGGGACTGCTGAGCACTGAGGTGACAAATGTAGCCGTTAACCAAATTTCGTTATACACTTCTCTGTTCCATGAAGCGACCCAAGACCACGTAGCTGCCCTGGGCCACTCTCCCCTACCAAATACCGCTGCTCCCAGCAGGAGAGAACTTGCACTTAGCAGCCTGCTGACAGCCTAAACCAGGAATTGATGCTATTTATTAGGAAACCAGTGGCCTTTATCAAGTCTAGCAGTTTAACAGAATTTTCAGTAACTCAGCCTATGCAAAAGTTGAAGTTAGATGACAATGTCAAAGAATTTGGGTTGTGGATCTTTTTCTTTTCCTGTACGAGGTTCGACTGTTTGCTGGGAAGGCATTTCTTGCTGAAAAACAAAGGGCTTTAAAAATACCAGGTTCGTACAAGCAGTGGAAAGCCAAAAAACATATTTAACTTCTTTTCCACTGCTTACTCTGTGCCTTAAAGTTTTCAGGCTCAGCTAACATGGGAGAACTCCAAAATGTAAGATTTCTCTCACTGGTGTAGACAGATTATAAAGTCAGTTTTAGAACAATGTAACCACAACAATCCTAGCTGTGATGACATCCATAAATCTTCATACCACGGGGAGAATGAGGTGTTAAATCAGGTATATTTATATTGTAATTTGCTCATGAAATCTCAAGTTGGCAACCAAAGGGAACGCTTCATATGTACTTATTTTTCTTAAAATTACAAGAGCAGATATTATCATAAAACTTGAATGTGTGATTTTGCCTCTATTTTTAGATATATTGCAGACCTAAAAAAAGTCAAGAAAATGTATTTTTCTGGAAAAATCTGTGCTGTGGACATGAACAAGTTGAATGAGATTTCCAGAGCACTGGACCAGCTTGTCAGCTGGTGTAAATTAGTGTGATTTTAGCATACTCAAAGAAAGTATGCTAGCATCATCTGATAGTTCTGTGAAATAAAAAAAATAATTTGTAAGAACATTTTTAACTGTTTCTTCTTAGGTTAAAACTTTGACATGAATCAGGTGCACAAGAAGTTTCTTGAGATTTTCCTTTTTTGCCTCATTATCAAGAAATATTCACTGAAGTTAAGTGCCTGAGAAGAATTCTGATTTTCTTTATTCCTAAAATAAAGAAAAGCTGTGTTAGTATCACAACCATTTCAAAAGTTTATTATTTTTTTATCTTTTGGTAAAAATACCAAAAGTAGTTAGAAAGTGGATCCTTTAATCCAGTAACTGCTCTTTAGCAACCGAAAAACTTGTGTAGAGGTTGAGTGTTCAGACACTGAATATCATCATTTTGTAAGAAAACGTTTCTTCCAAACTTCAAGAAGAAAGAGAGGGTTAACTCATGCACCATTCTAGTTGCTCTCTATTACAGCTGAATCAGTGTTTTTTCCTTATCCTGTTACACTTTTCATCTCCAGCTTCTTTTGACAGAGGCCCCCAATGCTGTTTTCTTTTGCCATTTTTTTACTTGCTCCTTTTGTTATATAAGCCCTGCTTCTTGTGTAAAAACCCAATATTCTTCCAATATGGTCACCCACTGAAAAAGGGAAGGAATGTGCACTGGGGAAGGGTTGCTTTGACTGGTAGCTGTCTGAAATAACAACTTCATAATAACCACTACATTATGGCTCCCTGCGAGGACGCTAATTCCGCATAAAAAAAGACTTTAATCTAGAATAATTGCTTTGCAATTAAGACTGTAGAATCAGCTTAGCCGATTTAGCTTTAGCTTGGAATAAGGCTATTTTATTTCTGAAATAATGTTTTCACATGGGAACTTGTCTGGAACAGTTAAATTCTATTGGAATACCTTCCTGGTATGAGCTTCGCTGCTCATTTCCTCCTGTCTAGATGAGGTTTCAGCACGTTTCTTCTACATGGGGGCTGTTATCAAGGCCTGATTCCCATTTTATACCCAAATAACCTTATTGGAGTCATTCCTGATTTAGTCTAGTATGACATCAATATCAGGACTTTATGGTTGTTTGAATAGATGCTTTCTCTGTTTAACAGCCAAGCTGGAAAAAAAGGTTGGATCAAACTATAAATATTTTTGTTTCCCATCCCTGATGAAATGAAAATGAACTAAAAATCATTTAATGTAATAAAACACATTGCATTTGGCCCAAGATGAAATATTTCATGTATTCTAAGTAAAACAAAGAAGGGAGGATTCACAAAATAAAAATTCCTTAAACTGCATCTGTTGTCTTCCTCTCCCTTTTACTTATTAGTTCAAGGTTAGACTTTTCACTCATACCTGGAAAAATAAGTCCAGCTACTACAATTTTGAGTTAATTTCAGGAAAGTGCCTTAACAACCAGGCTATACACCATTCTAAGAGAAAAAGTGATCTTCTTTCTTGTGATGTTTTCACACCCACTTTAAATAGCATTAATCATTACACAAAAACCAGATTCATCTGATTAAATTCAGATGTCTACATCTAGATATCCTCAGCTTCCTTTAAATAACAGCAAGAAATAAGCACTTTGAGGATCTGATTCACCCTTAAGATCTAAAATAAACACGATATCTTCCTTTCACCTTCAAGACCTAAATATGCGTCCTCTCCTTATGCCGGCAAGCTTTTTTACTCTATGCCAGACAACCTTTAATGTCACAGAGGACACTTTTGGCTACCCTGCCCTCTGCAATGCCAGATCTCCACCTGATGCATACAGATCATCCAAGTATTCTATTACTCTTTAAAACCAGTGGATGCTGAGCTGGGTAGATATTGACATTTGTTCAAGTGTCCAAGATATCCAGTTTATATATTTGTCACGCTCTTGCCTGAGGAATATGCCTTGCTACTTTCCAGTTAGACTTAAGCCAAGGCAAATAAAATGCAAATGCAAACATTTATTCATAACATCTAGTATAGACAGCTACAGGTGTTTTTGAGAGACCAAAGTGAGAAAATTAAATACAAATACCACTTATTCTACTTACCTGTATGATCTAAACATCTAAACAGAGCTCGTTTTTGACTCTTAACTAGGACTGGCTAATTGCCATTACACTCTTTTCCACTTTGGGATAACCACAGGGTTGAGGCCTATGTAGCCACCATCTTCCTCTTAGGTATATTGTAGCAACAGTTCAGGTGATTTAAACTTAGGATCTCTATTTCTTTTTCCTGAATGTGGAACAAGTCCTGACAGGAGGCACGGGTGTGACATGGAGACCTGTAGACACAGTGGCTGTTTAAAGCAAAGTGAGAGGAATCTCCAGCATCCCACCAGCCGGACGAACATCTGAAGCACCACAGAAGAGGGCAATTCCTATCCTTACGTGCTTGTGTAACTCTTCTTGTGTTACTCTCTAAATAATTCATGCAAAGCAGAGCAGTTACAACAGGAGTATCCCAATACTCCACCTCACAAAATCTTACAGCTTGATAGCACTCAGGAGGGAGGTGGAAGACGCTGAGTCAAATATTTCGAGTGGACTGAGACTTGAAGGCCCTGCCTGTCAGATGGTTTATGTAGCCACATGGGTATATAAACACGTGGCTATAAAAGCGATGCCTCTGAAGCCCTCGCGTCAGACCTATTCTACTCCATTTTCACGTAGCCCTTGGCAGAAAGCAAGCTGGCGAAGCAATCCTTTTTTTCTGCGAACAATGTCAAAGTATAAATTCAGGCGTCTCAAACATACATTTGAAATCTGTTGGTTAAAGCACATTTTCCCCCTACAATTATGTGGATATAGACATATAAAACAAATTGATTCATAACTAATCAGTAAATTCAAACTAAATTTGTAAATTTTGCAAGAATGACTGAAACCATGTTTAGATTTTAAGACATCCAACACTTGAAAAATAGCTTTAACGTTAAGCATAATTAGTCTGAGATGCACTTAGTAGCTCTGCCAAATAACGGACAAATCTGCTGCCCCCTTTTTGGTTTGTGTCACCCTTAATTCCCTCAGCAGCCTATGGGATTCAGAGCTAGCCTAGATAGCTCTGCACTAGACTATGGTCACATCAGTGACTGCAATAAGGGTATAAATGCCTCCCTGCTTTAATTACCTGGCAAAAGGGGGAGTCCTGCTGTGTAACATAATGCTGCTTTCATATGCTGTGCACTCATTTTTAAGGCATTATCTAATTGCATAAATAGTAACATCTCCTTCCCCCATCTCAGCTTGTATAAATCAGTACTAGAATGAGCCTTTAGGATGACCCAAATGAAAATTCAGGGAGTAAATGAAGCCTCCCTTTCTTTTTCTCTAAGTAGGTCCCAATCTCAGTAGAGAAAGCAGTCCGCCACCGATGCCAGGAAAGAGGAGGAGGGCGAGAATTGTGCTGCAGAGGATTTGTGAGGTGTGGAGCTATTTTAATATTGCTGGATGAAAAATCTGTTACTAAAATAAGAGTAGGGAATGAATCCACCTCCACTAAAGTAGAGGAATGTTGGCTTCAATAGTTTTAAATGCTCCAATAAAAATGCTACTTTTTCATAATTCTGTCTATGTTCACTTTCAACTTGGTCTCCATAAATTGCTGACGCTTGATGAGAGCTTTGCCCTAAGCATTTCATTTTCATTATCAGTGCTTTGTGTTTGGTATGGAGAAGACATTACTACCTGAGCAAAAAAAAGTTACAGAGATGAAGAATACGTGCTATATGTCATGGAATGACATGGTTCTAGGACATTCCAAGTGTGTAAACATAATAAAATAGTCATTAAATGTTAAGGCATAAACCTGATCTGAAATGCCAAAATAATGTGCAATTATTCAAGAATTCTTAATTAAGAACTGTATATTTCATGGTTTAATTTCATGTTCATCTGAAAAAGCAAATATGATAGTGTTTCCAGGAAGAATGCTTTCACTTTATTTAAGTTTTTTAAAAAGGCAAAAAAAAAAAAAAAAGTGTAAATCTTGACTGAATTAATAATACAGAAAGAACATGTTCTTCATTCTGTATAACTTGCTTGGTTTCTCATCAAAGTTGCATACAAAATCCCATCATATAAGAACAGGATCCTTTTAAGCAGGCCTTGCACAGTCTAGCAGCGACAATGTGGGATTGAATGTAGCGGAGAACTCAGTCCACAGTATCAGTTTCCAAAACCAGGTTAGGGTGCGGGAGTGTATTTGAGATCTACAGATGTTTACAGTATACAGTTCTGTTGTATACAGTTCAATACATTTAAGTGCATATTTATACATAGTTTTTCCTCAAGACTGTCTGTTGATTGTACCAGGAGCACCAGTCCTTCCAGGCGAGCATTTGAGAACCTGGCTTTGCCATGGGCCGCCGCGGTGCCAGAACACTCGATAGTCCCTGGGCGTCGAATATTGCAGTATCTTTTGCTGACCTTGGCAGCCTGAGACTGCTCGCATCCAGCCCGTTTGAAAAGCTATATTCTGCCCTGCCTTGTACATTCAGGTTTTTTGTAAAGAATTATCACCTTACGTTTAGATGACATTCCTTTACTTAACTGTCTATTTGCAAGGCAAAAGAGCTATTTTATTTGACTGGAAGAGAACATATCCTCTGCAGTTCATTTCTGCTATCTTATTCGCAGAGGTAGTGGGTGTGTCAGAAACAAGGGTGAGAAAAGGAATGGAAAGAGAAGACCGTGTGTGGCTATTTTGGAACTTTCTTTTCTACCTTCTTTTTTCTCCTTCCCTCTTCATCATTCTTCAGTGCAGCCAGGGGTGCCACTTGAGCAGGAAGGAAAGCAAGAAAGAAAAAAGAGAGAAACAGTGGCTACAGGGATTCAGCAGTTTCTTGCTCACTATACATGAAGTCCCATATATGAAGTTCTTAAAACATGTAGTAGCCCTCCCACTCCATTTTTCCTGGATGCCTTAGAATTAAAAGTTTGTATTTCAAAGGCAAAGGTGTGAATAATATATTCTAAGCACTGTAGAAGGATTGCAAGGAATTGCTGCTCAGAAAGTAAAGGAAAATGTGTATGATATTCATTTTCTCTAGGGCTGAAAGAACGATTAACCATCATCTACTGGGAATGCCAGAAAGTTGAAGCAAACAGTATCATTATCTGTATTTAAGGTAATCAGTATAAAAGGAAAACAGTATATTTCCTTGAACAACAAATGATGCAATTACAGCAGTGAGTAAAACATCAAATGAGCTAGCCTATGTTTGCCAGCAGCGTATGAGTCACATTGTAAAGGGAAGGGGGAGAAAAGAGTATGGAATTGTCATAATTGGTATCAGATGCCAGTCAGATGTGCTTTTTTGGCTGCATTTGGGCTGGTGTTTCAATTTTGACACTGCCTCCAGCCTACTCTTCGTTGATGATCACAACTCCTCCGCTAGAGAATACCACACCAAATCTGTCGGTGTAACAGCATAGGAAATCAATCCCTAATTTAGTTCTGTCAGAACGGTGCGTGTTAGATTAAATAATTTAAAGAGCAGAGCTCTTTCTCTCAAGTGTGCTTAACTAGTTTCATTCTATACGTGGGAAAATGATGTTGCATCCAATCCATTTGGGTTTTAGTGAAGTTGCATCTTCACCTTCCCTTTGCAGGGGAAGCAGAGGTTAAAGGGAGTCTTCCTCATGAACTAAGCGCTGCCAAAGTAGTAACAGCTCTGGGTAATTAATTCCTTGTCTGAAGGATAACACTCGGTAGTAATTATCATCATCTGTGGATTTTAACTTTTGTTCATATATGTAGAAAAATACAACAGCCATGCCTCGAAGAACAAACAGCTTTTCTATGAAAAAAATCTAGGTAGCATTATTGTGATGTTGTTATAATTTAAAATCTTCTACTTGAAAACAGTGAAAAGATCTTAATGCCACCCACCGCCCTTTAGACTAAACAATGTTCTCACAGTAATTCATGATATTCTTCCTACAGTTTCACACTGGCACTTCAAATGACTACGATGATCCCAAAGTGCCTAATCATAAATCACTCGGGTTGTGACAGCGACATAGGCTTGATATTGATTCCTTTTTTAAAAGAAAGACTTTATAAAGCCAGCCTCAAGAGAACTCCTCAGTCTTTCCTCTTCACCAAAGCGTCCTGAGGAAGATGAAATGCATGCCTGTGGTTGGTACTGGTATTTCAACCTTAGCTGAGTTGCCAAGCGTTTCAGCTGGCAATATTTGTTCCTCATAAGCCACGGAGCAATTTAACTCCACTCCAATTTCTGTTGAAATAATTTTAATACTTTCCAGAATGTAAAAAGATGGATTTAATACAGGGCTGTCTTTACAGACAGCACCACTAAGCCCCAGGTTGCATTAAATGTATACAAGTAACGTTAGAGATGCAAACTGTTTCTGTTTTATGTAACAGCAATGGCATCTACTTTGTAAATATTGTAAAACCACACGTACTCCTTGGTATATATACTGAACACCAACACCGTTACATATATTTCCTCATGATTATTCTAACAGTTTAAATGACATGTATTTGTGATGACTCATGGTAAATATGCATATCCCACATGTGCACTACTCACATATTCAAACTTCAAAAGAATATTATTGCCCAGTCAAGCAGTTAAAAGCTATAAAAAGCAGAATTAGGTTTGCTTGTGGATGCAGCCTTTGATATCGTGATCACATGCTGGTTTTTTCCTCAGGATCCTTTTCTCCTTTAGCAAGACAGAGGAGGAGTAATGCTGCCTTATTGAGAATCCATCCTTTAGTCTAGTGAATGATCCTAAGCCTGATTTACTGGCACATATAGCAATGTCCTTGAACACCAAGTGTACCCACTCCTGGGCACAAATCTTTTAGAAATGAAAGTGGGTGAGAAATATAGGGTACATGACTTATTATGTATACCAGCCACCATCCTGGCATTCAGAGTTGCCATTTTTCCAGTTAAGCTAGCATGCTGCCCTTCATTTCCCTAAAGTGGGGATTGTTTTGCCCTTCAATCACACATGAACCCAAAAAGCCTCCACATAGCTTTGCCGTCAAAAGCCACATATAAATAACATCTAATTTGAAACGTCAAGTGGCTGAGAGAACTAAAATACCAAAGTCACTATGAAGAACGTGTGAGATTAGCCTTAGCATAAACTTTCCTTAAAAGGGTCTGAACTTTAATTATTGTTATGACTGCTTGTTGACAACTGAAACACCTTTTTCTATTGACTCAAAGATACGTATTCCGTATCTGGTTACCCCTGCCTATTGAGATGGATGACTGGAACAGCAAGGAAACCTACTCGACTCAGCAGCACAGAATAATAGGAAATTTACTGGAGAAAGCATTACTATTTCCCCAGTCACTCAAGATCCAATTCTTCTGAAGCCGGGAGTTAAGGTGCATCCATACTCAGGTGCAGAGAAACACAGACCAGCTCTTCCAGAATCTCAGCTGGTGGGTCCGAGCCAGCTTTGGTCCAGAAGCTGTTCAGAGGTGTTGGCATGTGGTTGTACAGATACATGCTCCCTCTCAGGAGGGAGAACTGTGTCAACAAAGCTAATCCCTTGCTATTGTGTATGAGTGGTTTCCAGCGCACAGTCAGCTCTATTCCCTGCTAAGAGCCAGGCAGACCTCACGGTGACTGTGTGCATCTGTCAACATAGGCAAGATGCTTCCCGCTGAGCCTGCTAACCAGAACATAATAAAAGCTGGCTTACTGTCCAGCTACACATCCAGGAATTACAACTGAGGAAGCAATATGAAAGAGGAGAAGGGTATGGGTAGTATAAGAAAAACAGCATAGAAGACTTTCTGTGACTGGATTAAGTTATCTGCTCTCACAGGTAATCAAACTGCGTAAGATTTTTCATAGTGCTCTTTCATTTCAGCAACACTTGGCTGCTGAAGTAATCCCATGGGGGCCAGTGAAACCAAGCAGACACTGATGAATTTGTGAAAGCCTGTATTTCTTATGGCAGAAGCCATTTCAGAACCTCTTTTGTTTCTCGCCAAACAGGTCCTGATTATCACTCACCTAATGAGGCACCATGGTACAGCGGTAGGTATGAATGTCCACGATTCCTATATCAGCCTATGTCATTCCTACATCATTCCTACTTCAGTGAGGTTGACTGCAGAACCCCACTTCAAAAGGCACACTGAAAGTTTGCTGTTTCCCTCCTTGGATTCATTCACCATTCTCAAAGGAACATGTGCCCTGTCTTTGTTAGACCACACAGAAATCACTTTGTTGCTAGACTAGACTAGAACACAGGGATATAATAACACTGGTTTTATCAAGGTCATGATTAAAAAATTATTTGCAGATTAGACAGTTCTGAAGGAAAAGAATAAGACATAAACTCATGCCTGTGCTTAAAAATCAGGTATTCTTCTATAGCTGCTTCAGTTAATTATCTTAGAAAAATCAGTGTGCCACCCTTTGAGCTGCTTTGATCAGAATTATTCTTGAGGAATGTCCTTCTTATTATGCTTAAGGGAGCCACTCCATTTCTTTTCTTGGACTGTGGGCTACAAGTGGGAGTTCTGCAGTCCTGCTTTCTCTTCTTGCCCAGGCTGGAAAGATCTCCACCTCTCAAGTAGCCGGTATGGGGCACTGGCACAGCATGGGCAACCAAAGAGGAATGGCTATTTCCTTCCCTGCTTCTGCTTTATTCTTAAGTTGAATTTCTGTTGAGCTCCTTCATTAGCATCTCTCTTTCAGATTCAAGGATACTGCAACAAAATCTTATGAATCAAGAGAGGAAAAAGTATTCAAAGCTCCCATCTCTGTGTGAGTTGGTCTTAGGACAGTTATCACATACTTGTCTATTTTTCATGGTGCTTCTCAATTTTTGAGCATCTATATGTCACAAATAAGAAGGATTTCTAACCTATTCTAGGTTTAAAATCAACTTCTGGCTACCTTGAAGATGAGGTTAGAAGAAAGACACTGTAGAATTGTCTTTGTCTCAGCTTTTGTGCAAATTAGCCCTGCCAGTTTCAAGATCCGGGTTCTCAGTCTCCATATCTGTATGAGAAAATCTCACAACTTGCACTAGGATTGCGTTTCTTTGGCCGCTTATTGGTGAATCCAATCACAGAATGGGAACTGCCATAGAAGAGCTAGATTTGCAGGGTGAGTCACTGTGATGCAGACCAGAAAAAATAATACAAGGTTCAATTCTGGAGAGTCAAAGAATTTAATGTCTCTTGGAAGCAATGGAAAACAAGGTCATGGTTAAAGAGCATTATACAAAAATCTCAGGAAAAGAGAGGTTCGTAGGAAAGTTTAGGCTGCCAGTTATGATTTATTGATGTTATTTTAAGGTATCACGGAAAATAAATCTGAGGATGGCAACACAGGCTGGAGCAGTGCCTGCTTTGTGTTTAGAATGCTTTGTGACCACACCTGCTTACAGTCCCTTTCAACAGCAAATCAAGTGTTGAAGTATTTTAATTTCAGTCAGAAATGGTTTTCTGGGTCGACATA
Source organism: Astur gentilis (assembly GCF_929443795.1). NCBI lineage: Eukaryota > Metazoa > Chordata > Aves > Accipitriformes > Accipitridae > Astur > Astur gentilis. Next base: position 6,490,513 of record NC_064894.1, on the reverse strand, counting down.
GTAGTGGTCATATGCAAGCGTAATTTATAACATTTTGGTATATAATTTAAGAAAATTGTGTTGAAGCACTTATGTGGCAACTGCTGTTATTCTAGAAAGCAGACACCCAGTGCAACACAGTTTTTTGGGATGCGGTAACATTTCCATTCGGCTTCCCACTATTTGAAACTTTGCTTGCTTGGCCATTAAAAAACTTTTGTAGGTAGAAAGCTAGTTTGCAATACTTTCTTAAAAATGCTGAAGTAAATTCTGAACATAAAGTGTTTTTCAAAAATAATTTTAAGAAGAAAGAACAAATTTCCCCCCCTTTAAATGTTTGTTTAAAAAGCCATAGTAAAATTTAAGAAGAAAAAATATAACTAGGTTGAATCTGCAAGCTATTTTTCTTGCTCTCCAGAAGTATGTTATTAACCTTTGAAATTCATTCACTTGAATGGTCGAAGTATTTGAATGGGGCAGCATAGAAGGCATTCTAAATATACATATACTTTTCTTTTATGGATTAATTCACTGATAAGAACAATTTCTTAAACTCACCGGCTCTGAGTGGCTCTGACTATGGAAGGGATTTGGACGAGATGACCTCCAGAGGTCCCTGTGAACCTCAACCACTCTGTGATTCTGTGATAAATATTCAGTTATGAGCAGTCTAGGAAGCTGTATTACTGATTTGTATTCCACTGTCATCTACTGCATATATCACCAGGAATTTTTTGAGTTTTAAATGAGTCAAATATAACATTTATTGGTAACAGTTAAAATTCTTATCAAAAACCAGTGCTGAACGCCCTATTCTTATCACTGCCATAAGTCCCCATAAGGTTTTCATAATACTTTTCAAATGTTTTCATTATTTTTATGATATTTAGTGGTAGACTTGTTAGCATAAATTTCATACAGGATTTAGATTACATTGTCTCTCACAACTGACATTTCTTTTTGCCCCTCACTACTTTGACAGTTCTTTAATCTTGAAAGATTGCAGAACAAATGTAGTTTACAAATACACAGAATTACTACATTACAGTACAAGAAAAGGTAGATCCACCTAAATCTGTGATATGTTTTGTTACAACTCTATGCCATGAATTTCAGTGTTCTTAGAAATATATGAATAGTAGATGCTGAAGTGGGTAAACTAGGAAGACAAACCAGACAATTAGAAGAAAAAGAAATAAAAACCTCAGGCTGTATGTAAATTAGGTAACATAAATTCAGAACTATTATGTAATATTTGAAAGCAATGTTTTCCTAAGTGGAAAAAAACTCTGTCGTGTTATTTACACATCATCGGGCAGGGTTAAGGTCATGTACTCAGTTTAATCTTTGGACATTTCTGATTCTTCTTTAACCTGGTAACTTTATTGGTCTATTATTTGGAGAAGAGAGAGAGAGGAAAAGTTCCTGCTAAAACAGAGCCTTAAACTTTACATTTAGGTTCCAAAATCACTCAAAATTATGAAACGTTGAAAATAGTTGCCTAGTTTATGCTTATATGTTAGGAGGTGACGGTTGATTCAATCATCATTTACTATTTTGCACATAGAATCCCTATCTCATTTAGTGCATAAGGAAGGCTTGCTTTGGTAGAGAAGCAAAATTGAATAATAGAGATTGTTGGCTAAACCCCTGACTTTGCAACTTCAGAGTATTCTTTTAGCATGTTTATGCAATTTCCTTAGGTTGTAAAAAATAAACTGAAAACTATAAATTTCATCGTCTTATATCTGCATGGATTGTCAGAAAAGCTGCAACATTTAGGTCAAAAATTTTAAACCAGCTTCAGCTTGTGAGTCCCCAACATTTTTTCCTAACTGATGTGTAGACTCCTGCATAATGTGTTTTGCCTGCTGGTAATGGGCCTTTTGCTTTTCCCTGTTATCTGTAAATCTGCCCCTAATTCTGATGCTTGAGCTGATGAAGTGAGGGATAGCAATAATATATTGCTATCCTAAGTGTGGACCAGCAGTACAGAAACATGACATACAATGGCGGTGGCCTTGACAGATCACTGTAGGACCTTTTATTCCATGCTGAAAAGGGGACATGGTACTAAAGGAGTTGTTTTCTACTCAGAAACACTATTTTCCTCAGAAGTCTGACTCCTTTATAAGATTTTCATCTAGATTTTCCTATTCATAGACTCCTGCTTTTTAACCCAAACAGCCTTCGATTTGTCCTGCTAATTTTCAGTTACAAGAAATGCAACTCTGCCACCCAGTCTCTTTTACCCCGCATTTCACGTGAATTTTGTTTTGCCTCTAGATTTCCTTCCTTGGTTTCAAGCCATAATTTTTTGCCCAGCCAGTCTGAGCTCCCATCTTCTACTAGTCTCTGCTCTGCACCAGCATCCACCTCTCTCGCTTGTTCCACTTGCACCTCTCTGGTGCCCTACGTTCAGCTCCTGTCCTGTGTGCCTCTGCGTGAAGCATCTTCTCCTTTGACACTTGCTGGATGCCAGCAAGCGGATCATTCACAGAGCAGAAGACACAATTCTTTCTCTCCCTTCTGATGTTTGGCCCCATCGCAGCCTGGAAATAACCATGTTAAGAAAAGTCCAGAATCCTCCAAGTATATATATGGGATGAAAGCACAGTTCCACGCTGGGGTTAGTGAATGAACCATTCAAGTAAGAGGAAAAGCAGCACAGCCTGTTGTTTTTTGGGAATGGCTTATAGACAGACGACTTCAGAAAGAGGGGGAAGCTTGAGTATGCTTGGTAAGAACAGAAGCTTCTGGGATTTTTGTGGTTAAGCTTTAGCAAACTTCGAGTGAGTTCATACGAATTGGAGTTTTCCAAGGTTTACATTATGAGTGGTTTCTCGTACGGTTAGCAAAAGGCACATCAGTGACACACAGACCACCCTTTTGCCAGATGTCAAGTTCCTGCTCCAACATATGAGGAGGGCACAAGAGCCGCCAAAGTAAAGGTTACAGGATTGTTTTTTTAACAGCAAAAAATAGCATGTTTTTCTCTTGCTTCACAGCAGAAACATTTTGGCTGAAATTTTCCAAAAGATTTCTTCATAAGGCAAATGCCATGCATGGAAAATTTCAACCTAAACAGTTAGTTTGGCAAAAGTATAAGCAACTAGGTCTTATAACAGGAAATGTTTGCAGCCTTAATACTAGGCAGTGCTACCAGTTCTGTGTATAATTTACTCAGCACCACCCTATCGCACTGACAAAGATATTCAGCTGCTTGCAAGGCCAAGTTGTGAGCTTGGAAGGCATGAGCGTTAGCTCCCAGTTGATGCTGACTAGTGTTGACTACCCAGATTCTCTTTTAACCACAGACTTTGCCCGTTTTTTGCAGCATAGCTGATTACATTCCACAGCTATGCCATATTTTGGAAAGCCCTTTATCAAGTTTGACGTTCATGGTGATTTTAACAAAGATGAAAAGAAGACAAAGATTGCTTGGGAAGTTTCCATCAAAGTTGTTATGACTGAAGGTAGTTTTTGAATCCTTTTTACTCTTCCATGAGGATGCTTTCTACCTGTGTGGGGTTGCTCTGATGGATTAAGAAAATGATGATATCTGCATCATCAAGTATACGATTCGTGACCATTGCATATCACTGAAGACTCTACAGCAGTGATGCCAAGACTGAACAATGTAGGTTACTGGTATGTAGGTTTCTTCGTCTTTTCCATTAGATGGACAGTGACGATAGGTGCTAAGGGACTTTGCTTTTGGCTTTTATTCACCAGCATAATGCTGCAATAGCACTGTAAGTAGATACACCCCTATGTCACCTGTAATGGGTCTAGAAAAGTCACCTATCTCATAGGATTTTGTCAGCCATGTTACTTGTGCACATGTGTTTTCTACTGGTCCAGACCCAGAAACATGTCAGAAAGGTGTATTTTTCTGGGCAGGCCCTTCTTTCTCTGAGCTTATATTTTAAGCGTAACGAGACACAACACTGACAGTCTTTCAAACTTTTCAAGCTCAGCCACGGACTTGCAGCACTGCTTTCTTGCTGCTTCCCTTGAAGCATTAAGCTTCCAAAACAGAGGGAAGAGGATGCATACCTGTGACTCGCCGTTGCCACCAAGGCTCACTGAGAGAGCTGACTGCAGCAGGCGGAAGGTGGCAGACATCTCTTGGGCTGAAAGCGGTCGTACAGAGCATTTCACTGACACAACATCCCTTCCTGAGCTCCTAGAGATGATACCACCTCTTATCTAGCACTGCTGTGCCATGTCATAGCCAGCTGCTCAAAAACAAGAGCTGAGGGTGAAAGCATGTATCAAGTACTAGAGGGTAAAACGCTTAGGGAAAAATGCAGAAGGAAAGCATGCTATTACAAAGCCAGAGCCTGAAGAATGACCGTTATATTGAAAAGAGATTTAACCATGCTAAATATTTCAAAATTGCAGAAATGCATAGTTGGATAGTCAGATAATCTCACAGCTTCCATATAGAGATAACATGCAATAATTATGTGATTGTGATTAAGGCAAAATGGTGTTGCGGGCAGCAAAAGGACAGTATTGTGGGTCCTTGATTTCTAATGAATCAGTTAGATAGGGACACTATCTTAAAGAAAAAAAAAATCCATTAACTAAGTTTAATTTAATATCTAGGAAAGCACTGAGGAACAAGAATTACTTATTTCATATGCAGGCTAGATCTGTCATTAGAAATGAAGGATTCAAGAAACTAGTCCTCAAAGTGAGGATCCAGTATCCCAGGATTCACTGTAAAAACTCTTAATGCACAGAGTAGAATACAGTTTTCTTCTTTCCCTTTGTCCGAATGGAGTTTACGTGCTGGCAACTCAGCAGACATTGATATAAAACTTTTATATCAAGACAGCACTCAGTGTTTCTACAACTTTCTACTTAAGCATTGGTGGGATTATTTTATTACTAAATATGCTTCCATTTCACCTTTGGCAAAAAGAAGCTGATGATTGACAATAAATTTATAAGGAGACAAAAAGCCAGGAGTAAAAATGAAGAGAGGCAGAGAAGTCAGGAAGTATATCTTTCTATGAGTTCTGAAGACAATTGTTATACTTCCACCTTTTTATGTTTAGACTTGATCCTTGAGAAATTGTGACTAAAAGGAATAATAGAGTTTAAAAAGGAATGTCAGTACTAAATACTGCATTCCATTTACCCTAAATGACCAATTCATTTTCGCTAAGAAGCTAGTGCTGAGCCTCAGCCACAAAGATGCTGTAGAAATACTGATACCAGCTTTGCCAAGAATTTTGTAACTTACTTCATTTCATCTACTCATAAGCAGCATGGCCTAGTGAATCAAATGGCAGCTGGAATGTTCCTGGATGGAAAATAAAAATACTGTTATAAGAAAAATGGTAAAGTTTGAACATTTGGTTTCATTTTATAATAGAATAAAAATGACATCCTTTGAAATATTTAATTCAAAATACAAGAGACAGTTTTGCTTGTTCTCCAAAACAGCCCACACCCCAGTGGTTAGGATGTTGGAGTAAAAGCTGTTTGGAAGATGTTCAGTAAAGTGTATTTTGTTGGAAAACAGCAGTTCATTAAAATGGGAAACAAATCTGTTTATCACAATGTTGTTAAAATAATTTTCAGGCGTAGGGCAACACTTCTCATCCAAGATATAAGAGTGCCATTACAATGAGATTTGAACTTAGTTCTTCTGAGTCCCTAATGAATTCCCACAGAAAGATGACCATTAGGTTTCGACTTGATTTCCTACTCTGCAACAGACTTCCCATGTTATCTTGGACAAGTTGCTTTGGTCCAGATTATTTAAAGGAGTTGAATGTCTAAGCCCACTACGTATGCACATTTTTTCCAGTTTGACTGCATGGTCTAATCTTACAAAGACGCCAGAGCACATGTCAGAACAAGATATGGAAACACCAACTACAGACCATCAGTGGATAAGATAACAGCTTGACATTTAGACATTTAGTAGTGGTGGGAACAACTACGCTGTGATTGAGTACTGGTGGCAAAGGATGCTGAGAAGATGTGGGCAACCAAGTTTCAAATTCTCACTCTGCTCCCATGGCTGCAGACTTTGGAACATTGAATTGAGCACCTTGATAGAGTTGGCAACTCTGGCTTCTGATCTGTTTTATAGAACAATCAAACTATATTTTAAATCTATTTTAACTGAGAGACTATATGACTGGAAAGAGTTCCAAAACCTCACTGCTTTGATTGCCAAACAGGCTTTTTTTATCCATTAATCGAAAAGTATTAATTTACCATTTTACACTCATTTACCAATGCTGTCCTTTGTGTTAAATAGCTTCTTTCTTCACTGGAATTTGTGCACCTGATGTATCTAGGGCTAGCAATCATACCCAATCTAAACTTTGCTTTCTCTAGGTTAGACAACAAATTTCTTTTACTATCCCTTTGTAAATGAAGTTTCTCTCTGTTGCAAATTTCAGTAGCCCTCCTCCACACATCTTCTAGTATGAATTTCTTTTCACCACATAAATACATTAATGCTTCTCTATCTCTTTCCAGTAAGACTTTGCTGGATGGACTTTAGGATCCCTCGGCTTTTCCTGATGTGGAAAATCACTGATGGTGCTGAGCCAGCGTTGTAACTTGTTCGTAGGCCCTGGTCATCTCTTCTTTTTATGCAAGCTGATGGATGAACCCCTGGAAAGGTGAGAAAACCCTTCTGCTTTAGGTCTGCACATGTATACCCTAATTCTCTACTGTCAAATTTAATCCTATTTTTATTACTTCAATTTTCAAGTAATTTGATTTTTCCGGTAATGACAATGCTTGTGTCATCAACAAATTTCATTAGACCATTTTTACTACTTGTGCCAAGTTCAATATTGAAAATGTGAAATAATATTGGCCTGGAGACTGATCCTTGAGGAGCCCCAGCCATAAATTCATTTCAGACCAATCTGCCCTTTTTAACACATGCTGCTTGTGTTTCCCTCACCCACACAGAGTTTTCTGCACCAGTCTTAATTCCTCTTACTTACTCTGTAGCAGTCTCTTCTCTGTACCAACTTCTGCTATGACGACAAGACACGAGCTTCTGCTCCAAGTTTATGTATCAGAGATTTGAATGTCATCTCTCACATCAGAGTGAGTAACAGACCTGGAAGATTACTGTCTTCTCTTTGTAGTTCCCATCTTCTTGTGGTTGCAGAAATATCTGTCTAAGCAGAGGCGATGCCATAAGTATTTAATATCAGGAAAGTGTTTGGAGCTGTGAAGTGCAGGAAAACTCCTGGTGGAAAGGTAAGTGGGGCCTCTATCTGAGAATTAAATTTCCACTGGTCAAACAGCTGTACATTATGTGCAACAAGCACGAACGAGGTGCTTATATGTCTCTAAATATATGTGCCTTAGTCATCCTATGTGGCAGCTGCCATTCTGCAAGGATAAAGTAACTTCCAGTGTATCTTGCTTGTTTGAGTCAGGTATAAACAGCTTTTGAATTTATAATCACGTGCTATATGATCCTCAAGTTGTAGCATACGCAGAATCAGAAATATGGTCAAAATTACGTGCAATTCTGCAAAATATTTTTTTATGTTTGATCACATTCATTGTTTTGTCCTCAAATTTCATACAATAAATGCTAATGAAGTAGTAGAATATCTACTGTTGGCAGCTAGAAAAGCTACTGATATCTGGTTTTCTCTCCTTAATTTTCCTCTCTTTTAACATAAGCATTTTTCTAGCATGAATGGATACAGATTTTCCATTAAAAACTGTTAGCAGTGGATGAGTAAATGTCTGCCAATGTTACAGCCAGTTCACGAAGAATCCAGCTTCACGGTCTCGCCAACACAGCAATTAGGACCACATGTGCTGGAGAGGGAATGGAAGCCTGTGCATAGTGATGACAGTCCCATAAGGCCCAATGGCTGCCTTTCCCGTCCCAAATTTCAGAGACTTTTTAGAACATATCTGCCTATTATAAAGTTTCTGGTGTGTGTATTTAAAATCCACGAGACTTCTTTCTATAGTATTATTCATCTCTTCTTTGACTATTTGTATTTATGTCTTATTATGTCAGGAAAAGAGTGAGTTTTCAAACGATTCAATGCAAGAGCAATGAAAACATACTAATATTGAAGACATATACACGTTGTGTCCATATAGATAGCTATATGTGTATATGTGTGTGTATGTATAAAAATATACAAGAATATTAAGCCTACAAGTGTTTACACCACAAATGACTCATGGGAATGGCACCAGCCTTTGCAAGCTCCTACACCTCAGTCCCGATCAACGGGGGAGACATGTCACTTGTTTAGCAGCCTGTGTGAAATTCATTTGGGGTTATGCCCCAATCTCTTCTCGACAAGTGTGTAAATGATGCTCTAATATCTGGATCTTAGTGATGTGTTTTGCAAAAGGAATTGTAAGCCTGGATGGGTATGGAAACCAAACCATACTACTGCTGGAAAGTTTAATAAAGATTTGAGCAATTAAAATATATTAATGGTAAATACATATACGTAGGTTGTGAATTTGATTTAAGCATAAATACAAGTGCAAATGGTAATCAAATGGTAGCAGCAATCAAGGGGAAAAAAGGATCAGCTTTCCAAAGTAGGATTAGAGGCTGCTGACATACATACAGAGAGCTCTCTCACCTTAAGAGCCGAATTGCATATTTTTCAAAGAACAGCTCAACCTTGCTTGGTGACAGCAGACACAGAAGAAAACATGATTACTGAAGGATGGCACAGTGCCTGAGGTACCAGGGAACAGTGCACGCTTGAGCCAGGATGGAGGCAGAAGCCCAGGCTATCGGTGCAGAGATCAGGAGGATGTCCAGCTCCATGATTCACATCTTAAAAGGCAATTCTAGTCCCTTCTGCATTCCTGGGGTGGGCTACGTGTTAGCTGCCCAGCAGGGACACCTGCCTCTGAAGGGTAGCCTGAGATTTGCAAGGTCAGCGAGGCAAGGTCAGGCACGTCACAGCCCCTGTTAGTAGTTAATTGGGTAAACTCAAAGCACAAGCTCACGTCCTGGCACCTGGCAGAATGGTCTGCGTGCTGCCCGGTCCGTGCCTCCATCCCTCTCCCAGACACCACTGGGCACAGCGGGAGGTGTACCCCCTGCCAGGCTCCATTCCCAGTGTGAGTTTTGGATGGGAACTCCCTGGTTTGGGAGGGGAAGAGAGCTCCGATTTGGGGACAGGAGACAGGTTGGGCTATCGGTCTTATGGCCAGAGAACGGCCCTTGCTCTGTTTTTTACTGGCTGTACTGGGCTCAATGTATCAGAGTACACTCCCCATGAGGCTGTGAGGACCTGGCTGTTGGCTGTCAAAATTTTGTGGGAATTCAGTGCTACAGAGTGAAGGCCTTGCAATATAGGCAAATTCTGGGGTCAAGAATGCTTGCCTAGAGGTGTTTGGTGCACTCTTCAGATAAGTACTGGAGCCACTACAGTTACTGAGGCATGCCGCTGCAAAGAGCTCAGTGTTTTCAATGGCTTTCTTTAGTCAGTTCATGTTATTAAGCACTGTGCTTGAACGTTAAATTTTTGTGTGAAGACTCCTACCTTTTTCACGTATTCAAATAAACAAAACCATTACTTTAACTTTGCACTGATAACATTCGCCAGCATACTCTGTCCATTCATATGGGACCCAAAGCAGATAAGAAACGCCTGCAGGATGCTGAACTACAGAAGCACAATATTTTGGTTAGGATGGGTACTGCCAGAAAAAGCCCTGACATCTAGCGACTAAAGGTTGGTAGGAACTGTAAATCCCCAAAGGGTTGAAACTGGACTCCTATTTTATTTTATTTTTTTTTAAGCCATGGCGCAGTGCCAACAGGATGCCGTTCTGTTACAGCATTGCAGTGAAGTGGTTAGGGTCAGAATTGCATTTAGGCACAGTCATTGTTGGATAACTGCCCGTCCAGCCTCATTCATTCACATACACTACATATGCTTATAATGGATTTCAAGGCCTCTGTAACATGGACTTGAAACCAAGAAAGAGAACAATAAAGATTTAACCAACCAGCATAGCTGGTTCTTTTCCCAGTCTCTGAACTCTATCCAGAAGACACAGCCAGACGTGGCTTGAAGAAAGAGCCCATAATCCAGAGAGTGAAAGAAGAAGGTGGAGAGAAAAGGAGTTTTCAGGACATCAGTTAAGAAAAAAAAGGAAGTCTTGCTTACATATGGGAATAAGGAGTCTACAGATGTGCACAGGATGAAACCTTATCCCCAGCTTCAGGCATACATTTCTCAGGAAATCACTAACTTCCAGCGCGGCCCTCGATATTGGTCTGTTGGATACAGGAGCCCTGAACTTGTACTTCCTCTTCACGTAATGTTCTCCTGATATTTTAAGAAAATGGATTTATAATTTTCTTGTCCATGGATCCTAGCAATTAGGATGTATGTGGCTGCAAAATTAAGGTTCTTGTAAGATACAATTTAAAAAATCTCCTTCGGGGCACAGCTATGCAGTGGAGCACAGCGCAGTGCCGTGCAGAGGTACGTCCTACGAGGAGAGGCAGAGAGAGCTGGGGCTGTTCAGCCTGGAGAAGAGAAGGCTCAGGGTAGGTCTTATGGATGTGACGGTTGGGGACCATAAAGAAGATGGAGTCAGGCTCTTCTCTGGGATTTACAGTGACAGGACAAGAGGCTTTGGGAACTAATTGAAATACAGGAAATTCCATGTAGGTGTAGAGAAAGGTGAGGGTTTTTTAACGTGAAGGTGACTAAGCCCTGGCACAGGTTGCCCAGAGAGGTTGCCGAGTCTCCACCCTTGGAGATATTCAAAACCCAATTGGATACAACCCTGTGCAAGATGCTGTAGCTGCCCCGGGTGGAACTAGACGGTCTCCAGAGGTGTTGGCCAGCCTCAACCTGTATTTCTGCGGTCCATAAACTAGCGGTGATTTTGGCAGCTCTAGGACAGAGCAGCCAGGCTGTGTTGGTGGGATGCTGTGCTCAGCCAGATTAGTTTTCGTTCAGTGCCACCTAACACCAACCACACAGTTACATTAGGGCATTTAGGTCTATCACCTCTTCCTGTTAAAGAGTTTCATTGTTCCATGCTAGTGTCTTACATATGGCCTTGTATTCCTGGAAAATGCTCTCAGTTGGACTTTTCTTCCCCTAGTTTTAACTGCCCTCAAGTTTTGTATGGCATTCTGAAGGTCTGGAGGTCCTATGTGAGAGACCAAGAAATTGGACACTTGGGAATATTATGCCCAAATGTAGTACTATTATCTGATCGTGATACGATTAGTAAAATCATTTTTGTTGACAAGTCTACAAAGCACACATTTGACACTCTTTCTCCATTACAGAAACCTCACTATTTACTGCTGAAATGTCAGCCAAACAATATGAAGTGATGTCTTCCGATTAGAGCTAGATTTTTAAAATAACCCCTCTTTCTATTAATCAGTTTTATGTGTACTTCAGCAAATACTGAGAGAAATATTCTTCTTAACATGGGAAAATTCAGAAAATAGAAACACAGTTTTAATGCAGAAAACTCTTTTTTTCTTTTTTTTCTCCCCCCCCCCCCCCCCCCCTCCCCGCATGACAGCTCTGTGGTATACCTTGGATCAAGTTACAGTATGTCAGGAATATGGGGTGAAACCCTACCCCTATTGAAATCACAAATAGGCCAGGGTTTCATGCATGAACTGTAATTGGCAAGACTTAAATGCCATAAATATTCATTTTGTTTGGAATTAATGATGGAACAAGGATATGCGAAATGCTGGTTTTGAGACACTTTTTGAGAATTTTGAGACCTATTTTAGGAGATACACTCATTTTACCTATTTGGTAAAATTTTTGGCCTTGATTCTTGTCTCACAGTAACCTTGAACAGGATGGGGCTTGCTAGGCCATCAAGTTTAGTCTTCTTTTATAATGACTGACCATTTTATAATAAAACCCTGTATTCATTTACCCAGGGATGTCCTAAATGCTTCTTATTTTTATTAGTCTAAAGCAAAATCTGTTTAGTTACCTAGTTACTGCTGGTATTTTAAGTGCCTTTTGTCACTTCTGCACTAATACACCAGTAGAACTGAAAAAGCAAACTGGCTAGAATAACACAACCTAACACTAAATTAATAGGAAGAGCTGCCCTTCATAAATCACAGCAGTTATCCAGAGAGACTGACCCCAGTTGTGCGTAAACAGGAAAACTCTGCACCTGCTCTCCTGCCCATGATCTACTCTGTGAGTGTGCTGGCTGACTTTAATGGATGAAAGTTTTTCTTAGTGCTTAGCATAAATCTGTACCTGGCCCTCAGCACCACGTCTAAGTACCTTATTGGTTTTCGGCCATCACTGTGGTATTAGCAGATATATTTTCTGTGACTCTTAAATAAATTTTCTTTCTGTTAAAGGAACACTTTTAAACAGCATCAAGGTATTTCTTGTGTGAAAAGTTGTTGCTTACAAGTTGATACCCGCCAAGTATCTTTTAACATGGTATATACCATATGCTATTAAAATATTCACCTGCTAAATTGTGTGCATCTGTCTTCTGATGAAATATCAATAGCATGTTCTGGCCATAATTTGAAATGAAGAGGCTGCTGTAAACACTGATCTTAGCCCTGGCTGGCAGGTTTTCTTGAGACAAATTGCTAGGAGGCTGTATATGTTTTTATAACTTTATGCTACTAAAGAAATCCAAGCAATGACACCATAAGGGGAAAAAAGTACCTATTTTCACAAGGTCAATACATTCGGCTGTTTGGTAGATTTAATTTTTCATGCACCCACGGAACACGTTGTACCCAAGATAGACCCTTGATTAGCATGGCATCACTGGAGGCTTGAGGCATCTTTCTTTGCCTGCAATGTATCTTTTGTGGGTAAGTACTGTGAAAATCATCTTTACAGCTCTTATCAATCTTAGAGCACTCTGGAGAGACATTTTAATCCCCATGTACAGATGGTGCAAATATATCACAGACAACTGAAAGGACCTACTGAAAACTACCCAGCAGGTCAGCAGCAAAATTGGCATCTGTGGATTCCTACTTGAAAATATCCTACTTATCCAGACATACTATTTCCCAAGATGCTGTCACTTTGAAATCATTGCCAAGCATTTCCTTTGCTTACCTTATTGCTCTGATCCTCCTGGGCTAGGTACAAGATTGTCCTTTCAGGCTTAGGCAGCCAGGACTGATACAAATGGACGCATTCCTAAGCATTTCACTGATTTTGTGGCTGTCTGGATTTCTGTGTCTAGGAGACAGAAAAAAGCAACTATAGCGATTGTGCGTGCACTATTCTACGCAGTGGTTAATGAATTGATGTCAATTAGGTATTACTGGCTGGAGTTTACCTTCTCATTTTCTAGATAACTGTATAATTACTTCAGACTGTTGAAACTGCATTTTTTTTTATTTTTTGGCTTGTACTATGTCTGTGCATCTAGCCAGCTATATATCTGTAGTTCAGCGTCGAAGACTAGAGAAAGAAAACCACCACAAACTTTGGTGATGCGATTTTGATAGCCTCAGCTTGACTAACAAACTGCTATCAATGTGACACCCCAATGGTAGGCAAAGGTGGAGAGGAACCTCCCAGCTATACTACTTGTAAATATATGTGGCTATTGTAGCCCAACGGGATTCAAGACAGCTTAAACAATGGCGTGACGTGTTTTCTAGGCTGGAATGCAGTTTGTCAAGAGTTTGGATATTAAAAAAACATAAAAGGTCTAACTATCTGCAATCATTTTACAGGCTTCTATTCTCTTGGTTGTGCCTTCATGCCAGAATTAGCCTGCACTCTTGCTCTACTGCTACTCCTCAGCCTTGCTTTTGCTGCACAGACAGATCTCTCGATCAAATGATCCCTCCGATCAGGCTAAATGGTCCAGCTGAGTACTGCTGTTTTGGTAAGACTTGTAATACTCCCCCATTTTAATGAGGATGCATTAAATTAAGCAAAAGTTACATCTCCAGCATTTTCCCAGAATTTCCAGAACAGAGCAACTCCTCTCACTGTCCACTGGGATAGCAGCAGAGTGGTTCAGGGTATCAATATGGGAAACATTCCCAGAAATCCTACCAGTGCACCTGCATGATAACAGTACTGGCGAGGAGAGGTATGGTTGTCTAGTGCATTAAAGAAGATGCCAGTCACTGACAAGCTCACTAGTCAAGCCATAACTTCAGTGGCACATAATGACTAATAGTACTAGTTAATTAAGAGTGAGCACTTAGGTAAAAGCTGTACTAATTCTATTTATGTCTTAAAAAAACCCAAAACAAAACCAAGAAAGGGAAGTTATGTAGTGTCAGGCATGTGTGTAAAAAAAATGGGATAACTGCTTTATTCTGCTTAAAAGTTATCAGCCAGATTCTCACTTGTAATTTAATGAGGCTGTGGTCATTCATTTTAAAGCAGCTTCAGTAGATGAGGATCTGGTTTTAATACTGAACACAGTAGAAACTGCAAGAAAACGAACAATATCCATGCAGCTGTTGCAGCACAGGGACAAGATTTGAATAATAGAGGTCCAGACTTAGATTCTGATTTTGATACCAAGGTTAAGTGGCCTAATTCTTAAATATCTTGACTGTACAGCAAGTCTTCTGGTGTCAATGTCACATATGGTCTTAGTATATTGCATATCAAGGAGATTCCTTACCAATTGCTTTCATATTTTCTTCAATAAATATATCTGCTGAGTCCTCTGCACTTGCTGACTGCTCTCCTTTTCAAAAACACATCAAAGTTCTTGTGAGTGTTTCAGCCCTTGCCGAGGAATATCTGTATTTGTGCAGAAGTTGTGGTCTGCCTTTGCCACATATCAGATATCATAATGCTCCTAAGGGACGAGGGAAGTTAGTACTTGAGTTTATCAACCAGGGACTCAATAGCTTATAAACATTTTCCACCCACCAGGGAGAATACTATGCTTCATTATGTGACTCAGCTCATTACCTTCTGTTCAGCTGGTGTCAGAATCTGACCCTCCTTCTTTGGGAAACACTGCATTTCCAATTTTTATGTTTACATATTTTCACATCCCTAATGAGTAAATATGATATATTTGGGGGTAACAATAGCATTTCTTGTGGTATCTCAGACAAACCAGAAGTGTTCCACAGGAAAATGGCAGACATGCTGGCAGATGGAAATGATGCTACAACTTGGACTATGGCTCGGGATCAGCAGGAGGAGCATATTAAACAGTTCTCAAACTATGGCAAGGAAATAAAAAAGGAAAATATTGTTCTAGCAAGACTGGAACTTACATACTTGGTGAACAGCATAGTGCAAACTAACCGAAGAATGCGTTCGTCTGAGTGAACGACAAAATAGAGACTAACACAAATAGCAGTACTGCAAATACCAGTACCCAAAGTAGAGAGATTCCTGGAAAAGTTTACATGCTTTTCCATATTATTTGGGATAACAAATTTCCATGGAGACTTCCAAAGGGAATGTTCTCATACACACACAGTTAAGACTCAGTATCATCCTGTTGTGAAGTGATACTTCATAGATTTTGAGATTTTAACACATTTGTCACAAGTTAGTTCATACAATCCTTGAGATCAGAAATAAGTCTCTTCAGAGCTGAGTGATTGTGTCTAATGGCATATGAAATTTTTAAGGACCTCTAAATTTACGCTCTTTACCTCTTTGAACAACCATGATGGGAGAGTATGCCTTATTTATAAGAACAAAAAGAAAGCAAGGGTCAATATAAAAGATCGATTTAATCAAACATAAAATTATTTGTTTTCAAATCTTAATATGCTCACATGCAAACGAGACGGCTGCTGATAATGAACTTGAAGCTACTGAATCCTTCTCCTAAGAAGGTTTGAAGGGATCTCAGGATACTGAGTAGTTCAGCCACCCTGCTCAGAGAAAAGACAACAAGAGCAGCGTACTCAGGACCACGTCCAGTCAGATTTTGAATAACTCCAGTGATGGAGACCCCACAGCCTATCTGGGCAGCCTGTGCCAGTGCTCAGTTACCATCAAAAAAAATGTTTTTCTTGATGTTCAGTAGGAACCTCTTGTGTTTCAGTTTGTACCCACTGCCTCTTGTCCTGTGACCGGCTACCACTGAAAAGAGGTTGGCTCCATCTTCTGTACACCCTCCCTTCCACTATTTATACACATCGATAAGAGCCTCCCTTAACAATCTCTTGTCCAGGCTGAACAGTCCCAGCTCTCTCAGCCTTTCCTCATAGGTGAGATGCTCCAGTTCCTTAATCATCTTAGTGGCCCTTCGCTGGACTCCACATTACACTGGGGAGCCCAGAACTGGACCCAGCAGTCCAGATGGGTCTCACCAGCACTGAGCAGACAGGAGGGATCTCCTTCCTCGACCTGCTGGTGACAGTCCTCCTAATGCAGCCCAGGACACTGTTGGCCAGGGCACATTGCTGGCTCATGTTCAAGCTGATATCCACCAGGTCTTTTGATGTGAAGCTGCTGTCCAGCTGGGCACATCCAGCATGACCTGGTGCCTGGGCTTGTTCCTACCCTTGGGCAGGATTTTGTATTTCCAGTTGTTGAACTTCACAAGATCCCTGCTGATTCATTTCTTCAGCCTGGCAAGGTCCCTTTGAATGACAGCACACCCTATTTGGTGTATCAGCCACTCCTCCCAGTTTTGTATTATCTGCAGACTTGCTGGGGGTGCACTCTGTCCCCTTGTCCACGTCATTAATGAAGAAGTTAACAGTACTGGCCTCAGTATCCATCTAAGTGACTGGCCTCCAGCTGGACTTTGTGCTTCTGATCACAACCCTTGAAGCCCAGCAGTTCAGCCAGTTTCCAGTCCTTCTCATGGTCCACTTACCTAGTTTGTACTTCATCAGTTTGTCAGTGAGAAAGTTATGGGAGACAGCGAGTGACAAAAGCCTTACGAAAGTCAAAGTAAAAAATACCCACGCTCTCACCCCATCCACCAAGCCAGTCATCTCACTATAGAAGGTTTTGAGGTTGGTGAAACAGGATTTCCCCTTCGTAAATCTGTGTTGACTACTTCCAATCACCTCTTTGTCCTTCATGTTTTTAGAAATGGTTTCAAAAAGGTTTTGCTCCATGGACCTTACTGGGGTTTGAAGTAAGGCTTGTGGTTCCTCAGATCCTCTTTCTTTCCCTACTTGAAGTTAGGCGTGACATTTGCTTTCCACTAATCCTTGGGAATCTTCCCCAATTGCCATGACCTTTCAAAGATAATTAAGAGTGGCCCCACAATGGCATCAGCTAGCTCCCTCAGCACTCATGGTTGCATACTATCAGGTCACATGGATGTGCTCATGTCCAGTTTAAATGTTTCCTAGTATGATTCTCTTCTACCAAGGATAAGTCTCCATTGCTCCTGACTCTTCCTCTGATCTCAGGGGTCTGGGATTTCTGAAGGCCTGTGCTACCAGCAAAAATTGAAGCCAAGAATGCATTTACTACCTTGGAATTTTCCAGATCCCTTGTCAGAAGTTCCCCTGTCCCATTCAAATTTCCCTGGTCTTCCTTTTGTGGCTGATGCACTTGTAGAAGCTCTTCTTGTTGCCCTTCACATCCCTCGACATATTCGACTCCAGGTGGACTTTGGCTTTCTAGCTCGCTCTCTGCATACTTGAACAATGTCTCCATGTTCCTTCCTGCCCCTGCTTCCACCTCCACCTATTCCTTTCTGTGTTTGAGTTTTATCAGGAACATCTTGCTCATCCATGCAGGCCACCTTCAGCTTTTGTTTAACTTCCAGTACCTGGGGATGGAAGTTTCTTGAGCTTGAAGAAGGTAACCCTTTACTATTAACCAGCTGTCCAGGACCTCTCTTCTCTCCTGGACTAATTCCCATAGGATTCTTTCAAGCAGGTACCTTAACAGGTCAAATTCTGCTCTCCTGAAGTTCAGGACTACGATCCTGCTTTTTGCCCTGTTCCCTCCTCAGCATCCCAAACTCCACCATGCCATGCTCACTGCAGCCAAGGCTGCCCCCAGCCTTCACATTCCCAAGCAGTTCTTCCTTGTTTGCACGTATGACCAGCAAAGCATGTACCCACGCTTGTTCCTTGATCACCTGTGTCAGGAAGCTGTCACCAATGCACTCCAGAAAACTCCTGGATTCCTTGTGCCCTGATGTCTTCATATCACCCTTTGCTTGCCAAACAGTCCATCACTTTCTTATTCATTGTCGATCATCCTCTCCTTCCCCTGTCACTCCTGGTTTAAAGCTCTCCTCACCAAGGTGGCCAGCCTTTTGTCAGGTCGATCCCTTCTCTTCCAAGTAGTCCTTGGTCCTCAAAGGAGGTCACAAGTTTGTAAAAGCTGAACCCTTGTTGTTAAAACCAGTTATTTACTTGCAGTATCCATCCAGTCCTTCTCAAGCCTTCCACCATCATCAGCAGGACTGAGAAGACACCACATGGGTCCTTCTTAACCTTGACCATCACCTCTGGAGCCAAGCAGTCATGCTTGATATACTCCAGGTTGTCCTTGACAATATCATTGTGGAAAAGCAGCAGGAGACAGCAGCCCCAGGGCTGGACAAACCTCATCAGCCTCTCCAAAACATCCCTGATCCAAGGTCCCAGCATGCAGCAAACCTTCCTAGGCAGGTGGGCAGGCAGGGACCTCTGTCCCATGGCAGGGCATCTGCCACCGCTGCCTCCCAGTGCTGCCGCACGGCTTAGATGTCCCCAGCTCAGAGGCGTCACGGACACAGGTCCCAGCACCAACTCTGCTACCAAGGCACTGACCCCCTTCTGGAAGCTGCATGTTGTAGTTGCACGGATGCGTTGTGTTGCATTATAAACTTCAGTAAAAGCCTACGAAGGCAATGAAAGATGTAATAATCATTAACAATTGTGTTGTGTAGGGAGGTAAGTATAAAAAGGTATTTAAAAAATTAAGTGAAGAATTGAGCCAGAGGTTTCCCGTTACTATTGCTTCTGATCATTTATGGTGGTTTATGATCTTGGGGCCATCCATCCTTGCTACAGGGCGTTACCTCAACAATACAGTCCAATTATCGCTGATGGTTAACAAAACCCCAGAAGTTTATAAGAAACTACCACTAAGTATGTGGTACGTAACTTCTCATTGAAAGCCACATCCAAATGAACTAACCAAACGATGTGCTGTACTCTTTAGTTTGAGAACATTTTGTTTTCTTTGTAACACAGCAGGTACTGAAGACATTTTGGATGTTTTCAAGTGCCCCATTTTCCTTGCCTGAAATGTGGTCTCTTTAGCAACATGAGACTATGAAAACCTCCTGTTTCACAAGAACCGTCCACATGCTGAATTTAAAGGGCCAAAACACAACGTTTTATTGTTAGATTATATTTATCATAGCCCATAGAAAACAGAGGGGAAGAAACCTCATGAAGTCACCGAATCCTTCTCCACAAGAAGGCTGGCTATATCCAAACCATTCTTGGCAGATGATTGTCTAACTCTGATCTTCAAAATCCCAGTGGCAGAGAGTCCACAATGTCCTCGGACAGCCTGTTCCAGTCCTCGCTCTGCTGACTGACAGGGTTTCGTCACTTGGGTCTGAGCTACAGTGCCTACAATCTCAGCCTGCTAAAGACAGAACAGTTTGTTCTATTTATTACCTCTTACATATTTAAAGAGTGTTATCACCCCCTCCAGCCACCCCTTCTCCAGTCTAAACACTCCAAATTCCTTTGGCATATTTTTTTCCATAGATCATACTTTCTACACCTCTGATCATTCTTCTGCTTTGTACTTTTTCCAAAGAGTCTATACATCCCTTGAGTAAAGACCTCAAAAACATAGCATTGTGCTCCTGCTGTGGTCTTATCATATTGCATAGACATACCTTATAGATGAAATTTCTGTTTATATGTCTCAGAATGATAGTTGCCTCTTTCCCCAGCCACATGACGTTGTTTTTTCATGCAGAGTTTGTGATGTATTATAAGCCTCTGGGCTTTTTCTGAAGAATTGCTACCCAACCTGTTGATCAGATTATTTACACAGACTATTCTATATGCCTGAGTATGCTTATTGACCTCCGTCTGGTTTTTTGGACTATGTTTCCAGTTTGTGAGGATTGTACTACTGCCTTCTAGTGTGCTTGAGGGTCATTCCAACTTGGTGTTACCCATAAAAAGAATAATATCACTCTCCATCCAAACCCCTACACTGGCTCTAAGACAAATAGAAACCCTACTTACCATTACGCTTTAGTCTTGCACCGATCTTACTATAGTTTACTAAGACTATACTTCATGAAATTGCTTAGGAGAATGTTAAGTGAGAAACTGTCAAAATTCTGACTGAAGTCAAGAGATATCTGGCATCTATTGACTTTCTTCTGTGCACAAGGCCTCCCACTCCATCATACGTAGAAGTGAAGCTAGTTTGGAGAGGTTTATTCTCAACAAATCCATCTTGGCTCTTACTTGACTCCCTGTTATCTTCCAAGTGCTTACAAATAGCTTAGCTGATTATTGTTCCAGTACTTTTCCAGGAACTGAAGTTAAGATGATTCCTCTGCAAGTGCCTGACTCTTTCTTTTTCCCATTTCTAAAGATAGGCTCTGTATTTGCCATTTTCCAGGCTCTCAGAACTTCACCATTCCCTTGTATGTTCTCAAAGACAATCGCTAGCAGCTTGGAAATTAGTTCAGTCGATTTTGTATGTATCCTCAGGTGAATTACAGCAGGGCCAGCTGATTTGACAACATCCTAGTTGGATGAATATTCATGAATTTTTTTTCTCCTATTCTGTCTTCAACTCGTCTCTTTTTATTACTGATATTAACTGTGATAAACTTCTGACCACAGTTAATCTTTGCATGACAAAGAAAGAAGTGCCGTTGTGGACCCACATTTTCTTGCTGCCACCATTCGTAGCATTTTTACAGTGTTTATCTCCTTTTCAAATGTTTCAGGAGAGATAAGAAAAGTTAATCATTTTACACATAATAGATCGAAACATAATTCTGATGTAATTTACACCAGAACAGATCAAGAGTCATGCTCTCCAGGTCATTGTTGTTAAGGTGAGGGAAAGCAGAAAAGAGCTGCCAGAGAAAGGAAATAAATTTGAATAACAATATCTAGAGCTCTGAATGTGTCGGTTTGGTGCAATTAGTTTTCATTACTGATCAAAATATTATTACTACTGTATGCAGGTTGTGTCAATTAGCAGCTTTTCCAGTAAGAAGTGTTATAACAAGTCTGCAAAAAGTGTTAAATAAAAGGAAAAGATAATGAGCAGGCTTATAATGTGGTCTCATGGACTTCATGAAGCTCACTATTTTTATACTTAGAAAAAAAAAGTTAGTTAAAAATAAAATTTCCAAAAGACAGAGGAATAATACAGATTAAGCCAACTTTTTCAAGATCCATAAATCCTTGCATAAATCCTTCTGATGGGAAAATCTTTAAATCTTCAGCTTCTAGGAAAAGAAAGTATGTTGATTCTGGAACCGACTGTTAACCATCTACCTATCATTTTTCATGAATTACCAAAGATGAAGCCAGTTAGGCACACATGTTAAAATTCCTCCATGTGGAAATGTATAAAAATCTGTCAGGTTTGTTTAGAGACTTTTAGCTTCACCAACCTATTATTTAGCTAACGAGGAAGCCTGCCTTGATTAGTCCTTTGATCTAGTCCTTTCGATTCACAGATGCAGCGCTCACATCCAGATGAAAAAAATGAAGGCATCTTTTGCAAATCTTGTCCTACTGTCGCTCTGAAGTCTGCTTTTAGGATTTGATTCAGCTGAAGATTACCTGTGTGAGAATAACCCCGGCCCTTAGGTTGTGTCAGGCGTCAGTCAGCCTCGGAGCCACGCTCGGGGGTTTCCGACCTGCCCCGGCTGGAAGCGACCGCATCGAACGATGGGGTGGCAGGAGACCCACGCTCGCCGAGCTGTTTAGTCCTTTTGCATCAGAGAGTCATTGGAGGTGGCCTAGATATACTCCTCTGGGAAGCAGGAGCTCTGAGGCTGAGCCCCTTGAAGCTCAGGGAGAAACAAGGTCCGTGACCTAGGACTGAGAGGCTGTTTGCTGAAGTTGACATTCATGTCTTCAGAAGAGGGTGCCCAGCTCCAGGGAGGAGTGTGTCCAGCTACTCTTTTTGCCTACTATTTCCAGTCGACTACCTTTAAGCACCTGCTTTTCCAGGGAGAGAAATACAGACCTGCTCTTCAGTTTGAATCCCATGAACAGCCAGCTTTGTGGGGCTTGACCGGAGAGATGATCTCCAGTCACCTGCTGTCCTGGACAGTTCAGACCAGTGCCTTGAATTGCCAGTAAGAATAGGGCCAGCTAGGATTTCTGCCAGTAAAACTATTTCTTTTGTCAGATCATGTTCAGGAACTCTAAATTTCCAGAATTCACATTTCACAAGCAATTCTGCCATATGGAAGGACTGGGAATTCCTGGGCTTCCAACATCTACCTTCTGCTCCTAGGGCCAGGGCTCTCAAGGCTTCCAAGCGCCTTCGTTGATGAAGAGGAACTGGCTATGGGAAAGACAATGTTATTTCCAGGGAAATATTTTTAAAATTAAGTTTTCTTTCTGCTTTATAGAGAAGACCTTTAAAAACAGTAAAAGGGTTTCCCGAGAGAAGGAAATTCGCTCGAAGTTTTGATCAACACTAACTGGAAGTAAACTCAGAGAGCAGCTAGGGGATGAAAGGTATGGGAGGACTGTCAGATTGTTTGGCACGTTCCATGTTCTGATAGTTAGAGCTTTATAATGTTGGAAATGTAAACCATATATGTGAAATTTTCTGTGACAAGTGTTTTCCTTTGGCTGAATAGTTTTAGAAAATATTGGACAAAATAGTTCAGCTGTTGCCAAAAAAACAGATAGAGAAAAATACTGATTTACATCAATAAAAAAATCAAGGGAAAAACCTCTACCCGCTAGTCTTTCCACAAGAACTTCAAATTTGACAGGAAGGTATTCTTTCCATCAAAAAGAACTAAAAAAATAAAATAAAATAAAAAAGCTTTAAAAGAACTCTCATTTTCATCTCCCCAGGAGAGAGAATGATGAAAAATACTGGATGCTTGTGCATGCTGGTTATACATGATCTATCTTTGCACCCGTCTATCCTGTGTACTGAAAGAGGCAAGATGGTTAAGGGTGGAAGGGGATCAAAATAAAATAATTTGGAGCAGAGAAACAAAGACTCTGACACTGGGCAGGACTGGAAAGAGGCAAAAATGTTCCTTTGGAGTTGAACATCTATCAGCTTGAAAATTTTGTGTGCAGTATGGTGCGTAATGTATGTATGTACCCTGTATCATCAATATATCGCAATCGTTATCTGTAGGCAATGAAACACCAGAAGACTCTGCAAAGGACCCAGGTGTTTTCTAGCCCACAGAAGGACCACAACTGGGGTCTGTGCTCCCTTTTTGCCACAGGCTGTGTTTTGAGAGGTTTTCTTGCAGCCAGGTAGCTGCACACAGCCAGGTCAGGTCCAGCCCTGCTTCAGGCCAGAAGCGGTTCCTTGCGGTGCAGAGCAGGAAAAGAAAAACGCAGGCACGGCTCTTTATCTTCTGTTCTTTATCGAGTTAGCAGGGTCTGGCACGACTGGCATTAAGGCAGAGCTAAAAGCTCAGTCCTACAGAGCTGCCTAGGTCTCTGCACCGAGCTCCTCAGCATTTTTGAGCATTAAATGGGGTAGTGGTTCCACACCGTTAAGTGTTTTGCCCACTTTAAGTTTCCCTGCAAAATTCAGGAATATTCAGGAACCCAACAGCTGCAGCCAGGAGCTCCAGGGCTCAGCTCTGGTCTGTCAGAATTTATTTGCTCGGGATATGGATGCAGGAAGCTCAACGGAGAAGTTTCTGCCAGATTCAGCCTTAATCTGGCCTGGGCAGCATGTTCCACTACCATTCTCCAGGATAACTCAATCTCATAATATATTGGATGACAGAGAATTGACTATAGAGACCTGAAATTAATTTCTTGCTCCATGCTGCTACTTGAAGGACAGTAGAGAAGCAGTAGTTTAATTTATGATCTCATCATCCAGCACTGGAAAGTACTTCTTGTGTCACCGATTCAAGTCCCCTGCTATTTCAGAAACCACTTCATCTAATCCTGTTCATAAATTTATCTCAAAATTGGTTAGATTTCTAGTCCATACTACAGCCCCAGGAAAGCAATTACAGAATAGCATTGCTTTGATTGTTTGAATTATTATGGTTTCCAGAACAAGTTCCTGGCTGGTTGATGCATGATAGTTCTTGTGCCAACATTGTTCTTTAACTTAGATATCCCTTTCCCTTCCACATTATTTAATCTATTGATGTATTCATAGTCAGTAATTAAAAGGACAAAACAAACAACTCTTTTATCTACAATTGTATTTCTCCAAAGATACAGATCCCAATTCAGAGAAAAGCCAAGATAAGCTGATACTTTGGCATCAGGTTAAGAAAATATTCTCATTGTCACACTGGGACAAATAAGTGAAATATGTGGGCTGGCAAACACCTGTTATCTCCCTACCCATGCATATTATCCATCCTACTCATTGTTACCCTGATCCAAAAAGCAATATTTCAGTGCTTCTGAACACTGGGAAGTGCTGCCAGAGAGGATGCTGCAGAAGGTCCTGGAGTTCTTTCTTTCATGGAAGGCAGAGGTGCATTCAGGGTCCATCAGCACATCAAAATGGGGCAGCTGTGGCATTCTAGACCTGTATAAAGTGAATATACCTGTAAGAACTAGTAAAATCTTATCAAGTGGAGGCTATGACATTGTCCTGTCTTTATTTTTTCCTTCTTTTTCATTTTTTCATGTGTGTGTGAAGTAGAGGTTGCAGATGTCATGAGATACCTGGACCAGTCAGGCTCAACTGAGCCAACTGGGAAATTCACCATTGGATTGTTTCCATTTATTTTAGTGGGTTTGGATCAGGCCCCAAAATTACCTGACATGCCAGAGTGACGCGGGTTCTTGGCTCATTGCATAGAGGAATTGTTTCTGGGGTGGGGTTTTTTTCAAAGTATTGGCCAGCTTTCTTCAAGGGAGAAATCCTTCCACCTACTCCCCCCAAACCACAGTGTTCATATTCTTGAAATGTTTTCTTTAACTGTCAGAATCTCTCGTGGAATCTGCAGTGATGCAAGCAGCTCTCTGGGGGGGGTTTACATTTTCCTCAAAGCTTGACCCAATACATCAGTCAGTAGAGAAGTCATTACTTGTAAGTTGATGGCATGTGGGTTAGAAGGGCACATTAGGTAGATTTTCTTTACCATTTGGGGTTAAAACAAACAAGCCAAGTAAACCTTCAAGCAGGGCGAGGAACCCTGGGGTAGAAGACACCTGCTGGTCCAGCTATTGTATCCTTTTGAAAAATCTTTGCAAGTTTGCAAGCTTTGCAAGAGTTTAAATCAAAGCCAGGGAAGAAAGAAGCCTATACCTCAAAACTGCTACAGCGTGATCCTTTAGCCATCTGATTTATGTTAAAATAAAGATTCCGAGGGTGCCCAATTTGGTTCAAAGACCAAAGTGCAAATCTTGGAGTTTTCTCAATGAGTGTCCAAACTTTCCTTGCAGGATTGAAATATAACTTGACTCCTTTATGCAAGGATGCTATTTACATTAACTAATTGCCTGTCTTGGAAAAAAATGTGTTGATACAGGGACTTTGTTTCCTTTTGTTCTTACAACAAATTTTGGTTCTGTAAGGACTTCTTGTAATCTTGACATACTTGCAAGCAGAATGTATGGGCTGCTCACAGCAAGATCTGTAAATGGTCTCCAGTTCCTATTTTTGTTTAAACTGGCATGAGCAGAAGTAAATTATATTCTGCTTTACAAGCTAAATTTTATTTATTGCTTTTAGAAAAATAGCCTTACTATATAAAAATATATTAACTATCTTAGCTCATATTGTGTACAGAAGCTTGAATAGTCTTTGCCACCGACACAGAATGTCAGAAATTAGAAACAGATGGTAATTACTAGGAACAAAGATGAGGTTTCAGAGGAGAATGGATGCAGTGCATTCCAGAGCACATAGAGTATTTTTTTCCATGAAGATTAATGGCTATTATAAAGGCATTGTGTTCAGTGAACTCACATATCACTGACTTACCTCGAAGGTGAAGCAATCCATTTTTACAGGCTGACATAATTTAGAAGTTTGTGAAGGGGTCAGTGTGACTGATAGGAACCTCAGATTATACCAGATATTTTCTTCCACATTTTGTTTTGCAATGTTGTGGCTCTTGCCTTTATCTCTTTCCCTGTTTTTCTCTGCCACCATTAATCATTCGGGTATATATACTTTTTGCTTATTGTGCTTGACACAAATGAAAGTATATTATCTTATCACATTATCAGAAATCATAAATTCCATACTTGCAAATAAGACCTCTGTTAATCATAAGGAAGAATTTCTGCCTGTGTGGTTTCAACCATTTGGCAAGTGACCAGCATTTAAATCCTGCATTTGGCATTTTGATCTAAAAATACATCTTTAAAGGGAAACAATATCAATTTATCTTATTTATCTGTATAGTCTTGCAGAGACGTAAAATTACAGTATATTGGAAAAGGACTATTATTCTACAGATGGTGGCAACATAGTTTCATAACTAATTTTCAGAAAACCTGCTTTCTGTTGAATTGTTATTGCTCTATTCATCTCATAATACTAGAAAAGATAATTTGCCAGTAAAATGTTCTATGAAGCAATAGGATTTTATGACAGGACCTCATAGCGAGTGGATGTGCTAAGAACTGAGATATTCAATTAAATTATTTGAAGCAAGCAATTTTCAGCTTCAGATTTTGAAATATTTCAAACCTTTCATAATTAGGTAAAGGATGTTCTCTAGTGTCTAAATGTAATATAACAAATTTCATAGAGGGTTATTGTTTTGAAGGACTTGAGCTAGAAGTCTGCGTGTGGAAATGGAAAGAATAACACACAATGTTAACCACATCTCTGCTGTGTTCTGATTCAATGACCTAATAATATTGGCTTAAAAGGTCTTTCAAGTGGTTTACACGGAGGCTCTCCAGTGTATTTCACTGGCATGTGTGGCAGATCTCCAGGGGTCAATTATCTAAGATGTATCACTGCAAACCATTTGTTTTACTTTTGTGGAAGTACACACTAAAGGAAGGAAGGCTAAATGAACAAACAGTCCTTTCCCCAGAGACAGATCTATTGCCATCATTACTGGCATCGGACAAGCTGACAGCTGCACTGGTAAACATCTGAAAAACCATGCCAGCTTCTGCTCCACCAGTAACACAGGAAAATGCTTTCTGAATAAAAAGAGACACCAATGCCAGCAGGAAACCATCTATCCTATTCATACTTGTGAGAAGACACAGGGAGCTCTAGAGCCAAAAAAAAGAATCCATAACAAAAATGCTGAACCAGTCTATCGATAACGATGTTTCTTGAAAATCTCCCTTTGGACTGAAAGTCAACTTGCGTTGGCCTCCCTTGATTCTCACCCGTTCCTGCTCCCCTGGACAGTTTGTAAAACCAGGGCAGTGTACGATCAGGTTTGCTTTGACAACCCAACCCTCCATCTCAGGAGCCTTTATGGGTTGTTGTTCAGGCTCGGTTTGCTGGAGGGCAGTCGGGGCTACCACCCCGCTTTGGACTGTTGATCTGCGGCCACTGCCTCCTCCCGGCTCCCTGCCACCGAATCCCCCCTGTCCTGGGGGTGGGAGAGTTTCCCTCGGCAGAGGTGGGGAGGAAGGCCAGTGCATACACACTGTATGAAGGAGAACATACTTTGGACATTCAGTGTGTATTCAAGAGCTAAAAACCCGAGTTCATTTCAGCCAGAAAACTTAAAATCACTTCTTTTGGATTAGACATCAGTTACTGTTGAGGTTAGAGAAGTTAAATGGTAACGTTTTAAGGCACACCTACCAGATACAATTCTGTTGATAAGATGTTTTGCCGGGGAAGGTGTTTGGTTTACTTGTACTTCTTTCAAACACTTTAAAAGTCATAGGGTCTTTCAAACAACTTGATTCAGGAACACTACGAATAGGTGTTCAAAGAAAAAAGGTGAAAAAAACCCCACCTTTCAAGGAGAAGCGTGCTTCTATACATGCTAACCCTGTGTGTATGCAAAATACAAGATGTGTTTGTGTACGCGTACTAGCAGCTACATTATTTTTAGAGAGAAAAAGTTGCTGCAGTGAGGAACAACATTGGTTCTCATCTACACGTCCTTGCCAGTTAAGTTATAAAATATCTCCAGATTTTTCATAATTTTTATTTAAATCCATAATAATTCACCAAAATACAGTTTTGATTGCCTAATTAAAGGAATTGGAACGTGTTTGTATTTTGCAGTTATCGTTGTGTGCTGTATAGATTTTGGAGGCTCGGTAGCTTATGCCCAAATCTGCTGTGTAGGATTGAAAAATGTACTTTAAGACCTGGCATTCGTGACAAGTACGTAACATATCCATGGTGCAGTATAGTTACTGCATTAGTCAGAAAGCTAAACATGTATATAAATGTTTTCAGTCATGGATTGCATATTTATAAATGCCAAAGATTACATTATGCTTCCCCATCTTATTGCTTAGTCCCTGTTGCATTTTTCATTCATATCCACCATATGTTCAATCCACCATATGTTTAAGAACAGTCCTTTATAAAATGATGACTTTTTTTTATTATTATTTAAATGTTAGATATTCTCTTCAGAAGATGCCATCTTGTGGTACCTTTTTCACGCTGAAAAGAACTTTTGTAGAACCCTCTCATGTTTTACAGGGTTCAGCAAAAGCATTTTCAAAAATACAGAATTGACAGTCACTTCTGCTCAGTTCATTCAGATGCTTTACACACACAGATGCTTACAGACATTTCTCAGCCAAAGGGTGTGTTTTTAAAAATAAGATAAAGACTTTTCTCTGTGTATATCTGTAGATTTCAGATGTCTGCAAGGCTTTGGTTCCCTTACTTGTATTGTTTTCTTAGTTTACTGAAAGGTCATTTAGCTTGGCAGGGGATGTTTCTACTACTGAGCATTCACATGAACAAAAAAGAAGGGCCTCTTGGCCTCTGAAAAAACTTCTCACATCATTTAGCCATGATCCAAAAAATTCCTTCCTGGAGGACTTTCTCCAAAAAGCATATATATTCCCATTGGCTTCAAAAACTTATGAATACAATGTGTAATAGAGAAGATAATAAATACTCTTGTTCCATCTTCAATATCGAAATGGAAGAACAGGGTTCTTTGTTCACATTGAAAAGTTCCTCCCCAAATGTGCCTGAGAGTGGAGCACCCACAATTATCCTGTATTTTATTTGGGCTGAAAAAGTACTGCTGCATCCAAATACTTCCCAGAGTTCGGGCATTCAGGAAGTCGAAGCTGGATTTCAATCTTCCACTTCGGCTTTTCCAAAACCCCAAGTCTAAGTCCCTTAAAGCTTCAAGGGGATTCCACTTTTGAGCCAAGTTTCCTGGTCAAATTTGCGCACGCAAAAGTAAAGGCCAAGACTGGATGTAAATGCTGTGTACTGTTTAAACGCCCTGACAGGACTCTACCGTACCCTGCAAAACATCTTACCGCATTAGGGGGGTGTCCTGTGGGAGAAGTTTGCTGTCATCCCCAGGCCTCCATCTTCACATCCCTGCCTACCCCTAGACTGCTGGTTCCTGGGAGTCATGTCTTCTCCTGCCCCGTGTCATAACTCCGCGAGAAACAGCACGCAGATAAAAAAAGGGAAGCAGGAGGAGCCAACCCATCTGTAATTAAAAGCCAAAGGAAAAAGAAGACAAGACATCAAGCTGTTCTCGTACGGTTTTTGACCCGAGTATGTTGCTGGTGATGCTGAGACTATCCCAGTCTCACCCCAGCAGTGATTTGATTTGGATATACCCCAAGGACTCCACAGCCGTGCGATGAAACTGATAGACAAGCGGTACACTTTAATGTGTAAATAGGCCTGGCAGACGTTGCAGGCTTGGACCGTTTTGTTTGGGGATGTGCAGGAGCCAGACTGACGTAAGAGCTCAGCGTGGGCTCCCAGCCCATTTGGCACAGAAGGTGCTGCTGCAGTGGAGAGGCTGGGCCATGCCCTGATGGAGAAATGGTCGGAGGGGCACCTGCAGCACCCTGCTCCGATCCACGCTGCGATAACGTTTGCAACTCTCACAGGGAAGAATTACCTGGGTGAAGGAAAAAGATCTTGGGTAATGCAGGTGCGGTGTCTTTCTGCCTTGGAACAGAGGAGATGCTTTGCTCTCGGCTGCCAGAAGGATTCTGTTTGGACATTTCAACAGTTTGGGCTTCAGAGTGATAGAGTAATCCAGTCCGTGTAATGTGATTTACACAACTGGATTGCCAACACAAACAGGCGCAAGCTAACCTGAAAAGGAAGAGATGGAAGATATCACACATAATTAAAACATGTTTGCAAATGCATTTACAGCTTTTCCTTTTACACTGGCAGATTATCATACTATCAACTCTCCTACTGAGTTGGTCAAGACACTTTTGTTAATACATTAACAATTTTACAGAAATGCCAATCAGTAATGCACAGTTGCTATCTAAACCCTTCATAGCTTTGGATTCAGATGAGGATGAACTGATGTTTGTCATCCCCAACCTTCCAAATTTTCTCTAATAACGGGTGCTTTGCCAGTACCTACCACTGCAAGATAAGACACCTTGGAGGATCTCAGGTTTTGCTGAACTTGTAAGCAAGAATGTTCCTGACCCCTGCCTCTCAGTCAACTGGCCGTGTTACCTCAGAGACCTTGCCCAGCAGTGAGAACAAACAAAATGTCGGTGACAATAAGGTTTGTTGATCTTGTATAACTGTGGTACACACATGGCAGCTGTCAGCAGTGGGCAACGTTCCCCTCAAGAGGAAGGCAGGATGAAAATACGAGGTTCTGGGAGCCTGCGACTGCTCCTGAGGAGAGCTGGAGATGGCGGCAGCAGCGAGACAAAGGCTGCTGGGGTATGTGGCCTCCAACAACTGCTGAACCTGGTTGTGTGTCTTGGAGGCCCAAGACTAGAGGGATTTCTAAAGTTAGAAAAAATTTTGAAGTGAAAGTTCTGGCAAGCTGGAGGCATGCAAGCTTAGTTTCAGTCTGCAGGAAAGGAAGAGATAATTACTTTAGCAAAGGGTAGTGAGAACCCAACTTTAAAAAGACCAGTGCAATACAGTACTATAGGTATGGAGGCCTCACATCAGAGATAGATTCAAAATCCCATTTAATTAAAGTGTATTAAAGCATAATTTTTGACGTATTTTAACAGAAAAAAAAACAAAGAGAGAAAAAAATTGTCTAGATGATAGGAAAATTTTTGTAAGAAAAAATGTTAGTGATAACAGACAGCTGTCCAGGGTTTTGTCTGGAATATTCCTATTAAATCCATGTATGCTAGATTTGGCAAGAGGATGCTCTACACAGTCTAAGTCACAGCTTATGTAGATGTGGCAAAGTGGAATATGGCAACTAAGGACCAGTCCAGTCTGCATCTTGGAAAACAGAAGCTAAATTTATTATAGAGTCCTAACTTAATTACACTAATGAGTTCAATAGATGCAGTGGAAAGGAGGATTCAGGCTGTCTCCTCTCCAGGGTATCACATCCTGGCTCCTCTTCTGTGGAGAGAAGTAGTCCTAGAGGCAAGTTACAACTCGTCATGGACAGCATAAGTAGAGTCCTGAGACCTCAACTCGGCAAAACCCTTCAGCACATGCTTACCTTTATGGTCACTTCCAAGGACCAACACTCAGGTGTTAGAAATAAAGCCTATACTTAAACATTTTGTTGGAGCAGTTCCTAATTTCTTCTTATTGCAAAAACAGTTTCATAAAAAGTCCTTCAGTCCTGAAGGGTCCAAGCAGCAAGAAGGAGGTTTGCTAATTTAGTGCTGGCCTTGCTTTCTGACTCGAAAGCAGTAGGCAAGTTTAGCAAGGCAGAGCCTCAGCGATTATTTTATTTACAGTCTGACCCATGGGATTACGGGGCCAGCTTTAACAAGCTGGTAGTTTTGCCTAAGCAATTTGCATCAGAACTTCAGCACATCCCTGGTGGCCATATTAAAAGAACCGCAGTGATGAAGTCAGCCCTTTCATTAATTTGTTGAAACAAGCAGTAAAGACAAACATACTAAGCAAACCAGCCTCCTAAGTTATGTGAATGGAGGTTCATGCTTAACAGAAACTTATTCTGTCTGCCCTGGGATCACATGCAGCAATAATTTTAGACGCTTTTTCTGGGGATTTAAAAGAATCACTTTTTACTCTGAAGGTCCAAGTATGTCTTACATTAGGAGCCCTCAGTTTCATTACAAATTTCCCTTTACATCTAACAATGGATTCCAGAAAAAATTCCACTTGCAAAAATAGCTGCTGTCGCTAGGTTTAAAACCTTCAAAGATTATGGGTCTTTACAGTGGACTCTTTTCTGCATTCAGACAGGGCAGACGATTAAGGGTAGTCCAGACTACAGTCAGACTCTTTATCCTTTTACCTGTAATATATGATGCCTGCATCTATACTCCCAAGAATGCTTCCCGCCCGGGAAGCCTGGGTTCAGGTATGTGCCTTAACCACATCCTATTTCTGTGATAGACCAAGGTGCTGGTCTATAAGAAGCCTTTCTCGCTCTTTCTTCTCCACACCTCAATTTCTGTGCTAAGGGAAATTAAAATGAAGGGCTCAGAGAGGATCATGTCACGTTCATAACGAAAAGGATTCAGAAGTGCACAACAATGTGCACCAAAAAACAAACCTAGAATTTAAACTAAACACTGCCTGTGAGACCTGGCTTGTCTGCAGTCACCAATTCCATCAGAAACACGAACAACGGTATGATCATTTTTTGGAAGTGAGGTCACCAGTTCAGGGCTCCAGACCACATTTATTGGTGTGTTTATTTTTTTGGCTTTACCTACCTCTTCTTTTTTTTGTTAGCAAATTACCAGTTCTTCTGGCATCACTCACTAGCATGTCAGACATATTTGGTCTTCATTGATCTAATCAAAACATCAGCAGTTGACATAACTTGTGTTATTGGCCCCCTCCCATAATCTTGCAGTACTAAGCAGAAATTCAGGTCTGATGTTATTGTCTTTCCCAGTCGAGGTTTTAGCATTTCAATTTCACTTTCCAATGCTAAGTCTAAGTGAATATATTTCTTGTGAACAACTACATGCAGACATATTTAAAGTTCATAATCCAAACTAGTATCAGTTTATATTACCTATTTGCTTTGGTGACACTCTAGTTCATCTCATATTGCGTCCTTTCATCATTTCCGAAATTATTAGTAAATCCATGTGTGGCCTCTATGTCACATCCACCTGCCTTTGAGTGACATAGTTCATTCCTTTGTCTTGCATTAAGAAGTTGTACAACACGGAGTTATACTACTACTACTACTAATTTTGCTTGCAAAAAACCCACAACACAGCTTGCAGGAAGACAAACAGATACATTTTAATTTTGTATTCAGCTTCAATTTGCAAGTGAAGTGGGAAGACTGGGAGCACGAGAGGACCCAGTTAGTTTTAGTGTACCTTATGCAAAAGACGCTTCAGTCTTTGATTGTTTATGTTGATTTGTGACAGGCAGAGTGAGGAGCTACACTCACATGGACACACGGAAATACATAGAGAAGGTCAGTCGTTAACGTGTTGTTCCCTTGAGCTGGCTCATCCAGTTACTTCAGCTGTGCAAGTGTTCCCTCGAGGAAACAGCTGGGCATACTCACACACACGAAAATGATATTGAAATAGCAGCAAGACCCTTAGCTAAAATAATCTTTGACATTCGGGGTTAACGCCATCATCACTAGACAAGCCAAGGCATTTCAGGCACCTACTGGCAGATGGCATTATTATTTTTCCTACTGGACTTTGCTTTCATGACTCTGCTTACAGATGAAAGCAGCTACAGTGCCTGAAGTTGTAACTATGATACACTCAAAATGCTGTTTGGAAACCTGTAGTCTAACCAGACAGCCTTCATTCCAAGGTTTTGTTAAAGTAATAATATAACTTCCCTTTCAGTGACTTCGTAGCTGACCATGTATCCCACATTACTGGGAGTCCTAGAATATTTCATGATAATATTCATTAATGAACTGCATTATAGCACTTCCAGAACAAATTTTTTTTTGAGGTGTTTGTTCGTTTTAATGTGTTTCTAGTTGGTAGCTACGGATCTTTCAGCATTTCCACTTACTTTTCAGACTATATTTTTCTAGGCATAGATGTTATATTGAAGTGTAAATTAATTTCTTTCTGCCACAAGCTGAGCTTTCTGCCACAAGCTGGATTCCTTTTAGGTATACAAGTAGGTACATTTTTTTCCAAAACAAAACCTGCATGTGAACCGTGAAAATAGCTTATTTTAAGCTAGAATGAGTTACAAGCAACCAAATATCTGAGAAATCATCCTTCTTAACTATACCCTCAAAACTTGTTTGAAAGGAATATGGTTCCTAGCAGACATAAACTCCTTTAAGGGCACAAAAAGCAACTTAAAACTTTCTGTAAGATATATTGACTTTCTTTTTTTGCTCCAAACCAAATTTTCTTTTTCATATACTTTTCAAAACTCATATCTGATTCCCCATCTTCTTAGGTGTCCCTAAGCCATAATGAATCTTTTCAAATGATATTTTAACATCCTACTAAAGACTCAGCGTTGATGATACTTATGTCAAAAATTGTAGGTATTTGAAATGGAGACGGTCATGTACTTCATCCTCCTCTCAAAATTAAACTGTTCTCTACACTAAATCTCTTAGCACTTTATTCATCTTAATTTAAAAT
Source organism: Astur gentilis (assembly GCF_929443795.1). NCBI lineage: Eukaryota > Metazoa > Chordata > Aves > Accipitriformes > Accipitridae > Astur > Astur gentilis. The sequence goes on along the minus strand of NC_064894.1, from coordinate 6,455,766 downwards.
TGCTGAATAATGGAGTTTTCACCACTTCCTCTGGGCAACTGAGTACTGAAAATAATATTAAACTCTCCAATGATTGCCTTTGTGAAACATTTATGAAATACTGTAGGGAAACATTACTGCTGTTATTTGAGTATGTTTTATTTTTTCTTTTGAAAAGTTCTGCTTGCAGAGGTATTTGGGCTGAGCACAGCACACATCCTTATGGCTGTGACATACAGAGGAATTGGGCAATAAATATCCATCCATATGCCAAAATGTGTTTTCTCCATGGCTACCTGGGAGCAGGAGAGAAGGTCTCAGAGCATTCTCCCATAGACATGAGGCTCGTGATTACAACACACAAAGGCTGCCCAAATAAAATAATTCTGCCTTGGCTGGGGAACTGGCAAGAGGACGTTGAACACCTACCCCTGCTTGGGGGTGCATGGTGAGGAAACTCAGAAGCCTGAGGGCTGTGAAAAAGGCAGTTTTCCTTCAGCAAGGAACTGCAGACTGGAGGAATTATTCCATGGAGGGCAAACCAGACAGCAATGGGTCCCGTTGCTCCTGGTCTAGCTAAAGGAAGACATCCAGCACCTCTTCTGATACTGGGACTCCAAAGAGAGGATCATCTGATGAGTTCTTTTTTAATGAAGCTTGGGGTTGAACACATAAAATTGACTGATTGTCAACAAATGTGTAGACTGTTGTTTTATAAGCATATATAATGTTTAAACATTTTGTCCGTTTCTTAACAGAGCTTTTTATTTAAAGGAGGTTGCTGGTGCAATAGCACTTACCACAAACTTCTCCAAGAAAGAAATTGTTGTAGCATTGCGTAGTACTGAACTGCTTGCCACAAATAGGCAATTCCAATCAGGTTTTAATCAAACTTCAGTCCAGAAGAGGGAAAGCTGTGAAATTCCAGATTGGCGTGAGTGGGGGCAGAAAACTCCACTGCTTGGAGGGACCTGGATGGAGGCAGAAGGCAAATCTGTAAAAGTGCCACTTTCTGTCATCCCAGTGGTAACAGCTGGGCTTGGACTCTTCACATAGTCAAAAGTATTGGAAACACACAATGACTATGTCAATAGCAGTAAATTAAAGGTGCTTGGGATTGTTCTTTTGGCAATGGGGCCAGCTGGTTTTCAATAGCCCGTGTCCAAAACTGCCTATGAGGAATTACGTAGCCGGACACAAACAACCTGTTTGGAATGATCCTTGGTCTGTCTAGCCGCTGAGCCTCACCAGGAGCTCTCAGAAAGTGAGCTAGCTATTGTGGACCAAAAATACGCCATGGACCTTTCTAACAACTTAGCTATAGAGACAGCCTAGTTTCAGTAACTGGGAATGTTTCCTGGCACTCTTTATTTAACTCTACAGATATAACCATCATAGTTCTATTACAAAAGACCTGAGTGATCTAAACAATTACAAATAATAGTCACAATATCACTTCAACATTCTAACATAGAATTTTTAAAGTAGAGGTACATTGTCTTAAGGGCTGTAATGATAGTTTTGTTCTAATGTCTGGACATTTTTTTAAAAAATGTTTTGCGTTTTTAGAAAATGATGCATCCAATTAAAATTTCATGAGATTCTATTTCAGAGGAGTCTCTAGAGGGCAAAAGCAGGTCATCTGCTCAAATGTCTTGTGAAATATTTTTAAGGAAAATCTTCATTCTCTTGTTAAACAGGCAGAATTTTTTCCAGTCCTCTTCTGTTTCTACTTTGCATTTAACTTTTTATTTCCCTACTTCATGATCCACAGAGGAAGTTCTGACACTCTCCATCTGTTAATTCAATTACCCCATGTTTCATTCCTGTTTTCAGTATTGTTTTTGCCTGTTTTATGAGGCTGAGGCCTGTCGTTGAGCATGCATAAGAGAAACATACAGAAAGCATTCTGGCCACCTAGCTTGTTTCAAGCAAAACAACGTGTGATTGTATTTTGCAACTGCTAAGTCAGCTGTTTCCACAGTAAAGTTATTACTATCCATAGTCCAATAAAAGACCTTGTTAAGAATTTTGGAAAGGCTTATTATGCTGTATTGTTTACTGCATTAACTCTTCTACATGTCATGTTATGCAATGCAATTATTTTTACCTGAAAAAGATGACTGACAAATTGAGATGTAAATTGTAAATTCCTCAGTGAGAATTCTAATAATTTAACTACAATTTTTTAACCTGAAAAACTGTTTCATCATACTTTGCTATTTATTATATGTTTTACTGTAGTTCTGACACATTTACTGCCAAGGATGCAGGGGCAAATGACAGGAAACCAAGAGATAAAGAAAGAAAAAAATAAACACAGTCATAAATCATTACATACAGACTGCATTCTTGCATAATCATTCTCATCAAATGCAAGACACATAACTGGCTTTGATCTTTGAGTTAGCAACATAAAGTCTATTTGAATAATAATAACAGAGTAAATCTTTTATGATTGCCATAGCTTGGTTTAAGAATGATTGTTACCTAAATTACTGTAGTAGCATATAATTGCTCCTCTCTTGATCCATGTTGTTCTGAGAGAGGCAAGAATAAAGAGTAGGGGCAGCAAATGCAAAGGAACAGTGAGATGAGTACTGGAAATGCAGTCGTAAAAAAAATCTCAATGAGAAAAAAGGTTTGGAAGCATGAGCAAAGACACTGCTTCTTGTTGTCCAGTTCATACTGCATTTACAGAACCTGAACTTTATAAAATGTTTGTAAGATACAGTATCACATGAAATACAGATGTTTCCTTACTGAGAAAACCTGCTGGAATCCATTGTTCCAGATGAAATAAATAGAAATGTTCTTGCTTCGTCTTTTGACCTACTTATTTTACACATTAGTTTTAAAAATTCTAGATAGCAAGAGAGAGATGAAGCAACACTAATGCCATAATCTGTATCACTAAGACCTGTGATAACTTCAGGACTTTTTTTCCTGCAAGTTCACTTCAGAAACTCAGACCAAAGGACACTAGGGAAGGTCCCAAAACAGGACATCTCCAGTCCACAAACCTTCCTCAAAAAAGTGAAGGATGAGAATGATGAGAAAAAAATGAAGGATCAGGCTTTTCCAGATGTTGATGTAGGTACAAAATGGTCTTTCATGGAAATAATCTCATTGCAGTCCATGACTTACATTTTTATAATTGATACTAGTGCTGTTGTCAGTGGAGACTGTTTCTTCCATACTATCCTAGGCATTAGGCTGCATATCCAGGGTTTGGGTCCTCTTCAAGCCTTGTAGCGACCTTGAAGAAGCATTGTCATCTTGTCTTCCGGAGGGGAATACCACAACAAATTTGGCTTGTCTGGAAACTCCCAAGGTTTCAGAAACTCTGGGAAAAGCAAACCTTAAAAACCATAGTGCACTAATACAGACTCAGGTCAGGAAAGACGTCTAAGTCAACTTACATCAAATTGCCATCTCTTTCCAACTGCAAAACCCACCAACGATTTATTGTAAAACTATGACACTTCCATTTTGCTTTATCTTTAGCTCTTCAGATATTTATTAGGAAGAAGATAAAATCAAAGGATGAAAGGAAACAAAATAAAGAGCGAAATCTTCATACAGGTGCAGAATCTCCCCAGAACATTGCCAGGGAGCATGACATTGCTACAACCTAAGAAGATGCTCAAGCAAATCAGAATCAGTTTTCTCTCCCAAATTCAGCTGAAAAAACCCAAACACTTCAGGTATACCCTAGAGATCAGCTTAAGATAGAGCAGCCCAGCCCAGCCGTAGGATAGAAAAGTCTTACCGGAGAGCAAGGGCTCTCTTTCAGAGCATATGTTCATCTGCGGTCAGGGGACTGGTCTCTTCTGTATGTCTCTACCTGTGCAAACCCATGGTCCTAAATATAATTTTCTGGCACTCTAAGCACACTGTTGCTCAACAGTATTTTTAGAAGGTTTTTTTCCCCTGGCTTTTGAATGCCATTCCTACAGACATGGGGCATACACTTGTCTCTACAAAGGACCTGTATTTGTGCTTAGTGACTCCTCTTCTGGAAAATTCTTCTCCATATCAATATATTAAAAGGAGAGGTGTTGTCGGTAGAGATGGAATCTCCATTTTTTTGGCAAGGTAGGTGTTTTCTTTTGTAAATAATGCCTCCTATTTTATGAATGTCTCTGTAGGGCGGGATGATGTCCTTTAGCATTTCAACACGTCTCAAAAATAATTAGAAATAGGCTAGAGTAAGTGGATATTAATGCCCAAGTCCCTGTTATTAGGTCACATATGGTCTAAATTGCAAGACTTCAAATAATAATCAACATGCTTTGCAAGTGTTCACTTGACAAATTGTATAATTATAATACACTTCACTACACCTTATTAAATATGTCATAAACATACACTATGTTTCACAAATGCTTGTTCTGCTTCAGGACCTGGCCAAAGCCCAGAAGAGGAAAGACAAACAAAAATGACAAAGCAGATTAAAAAGACATTTTAAAATCTCAGAGCAGTTTCAGTGGATTTGAATTCTGCTGAAAGCTGGTGTTTCATTCTATTTTTTCTCAGTGACCCTGTATTAATTTCTCAAGATTTTTATCTCTTTATCTCAAGTTCTGAAAAGCTTCGGAGATGTATGATAGCAAAATTAAAAGGGTTACACATAGATTGAGGTAATGGGTGAGATAATGAAATTGCATAGAACCTTGCAGATTTCTGACATGAAGACTTTTTTTTTTTAGGTCAGTTTATATTAACAGATGAATTCAAGTCTGCTCCTGTATCAGAAGACAGAATTTGGTAGTTTCACTATTGTAATATTTTTACAATTAGATCTTACCCATATTTTTATTTCTTAAGTAATCTTTAACTTTCCGACTCCTTAATCTGAGTCTTTGCCACAATGGGACTCTGACTTGTGAGATTTATTTAAGAATATAAGGATTTCTTCATAATATGGTCTGTTTAAATAAAGACAGAGTGACTCTCTAAGAGCTACAGTTTTGGTTCAAACAGAATTTATGGTCTTAATATAGAAACACTAGGAAGAATTCTTTGATCTGTTTTATTGCCTTAAAAATTTATGAATCTATAAGAGGCCATCTTTCTTTATCTTAGGGTTAAATTCTACAGATCCTGTGGGAAGTTTAGGGACAGATGAGTACAAAAGCTGCTTTATTCATTCCTCTGTAGGAGAGGTAGGATACTGATGAACAGAAAGAAGACTGAGGAGGTATGGGACTCCTCACGACTAGCTGCTTCTCGGTGGGAGTTAGAGCTGTCGAATTTGCCTTTTGATTTCGTATTCCAGCGGTGCTGAATATTGACATGAAAAGATAGTGGTAACATTATCTCACAATTTTTTATTAGAACTTGGTATTAAATCTTCCTGAAGATTACACTTGCCAACTGCATTGACCACAAAGTACTTCAAAGACAAAGTCTTTATTTCATTGAATTGGTGAGGGAAGCCCAGTGCGGAATGGTGAAATGACTTGCCAGAAATACTGCTGGATCCATCACTCCTTTTAATACTCTCTTCCTTAGGTTTGGGATGATAAAGTGTTGAACAGGAAAATGTTGGGTGTTTTTTCAGCATAAATACCAAGTCTTCTAACGATTATGTTGTTATTCTACTGGTAAAGAGTGTCTGATCCTAACATGATTTTTTGAGTTGTTTTGAAGTGTTACATATTGCATATAGGTGGCTTCGTAACACTGGTATGTCCATACATGCGCTATCCTTACTGTTCTTTTTTTAATCAATTGACAGTTATATTAGAGGTTACATAACATCGACTGTATGTTATCAAACCAACGCATCACTTCAAATGAAGGAGCAAGTCTGCTACTTGTGCTATTTTAGGCCTTTAAGCACACACATTTCTCCAGGTAGTTTACAATCTAACAAAGCAGTTTGTTCATCATAAAGAAGTATACGACCCTAACTTTGCTCCTAGGGGTGCACTGGACAAAAATAATAGCAGTACAAAAAAAAAAAATGGAACTACCTAGAAAATGCATAGAGTTGGCTTCCAAGTACAAAAGGGGTTTTGCTACTAAAAGTACAGTGTTCTTGTTTGTTAAATAACAAAAAGTCTAACATGCAGCATCTCTGGATATTAGTCATAAATATTGTAAAAGAAACCTACTGAAAAGGTAATATCAGCATAGAATTTCCCCATTATTATTTCTAGACATCTATGAAAAAATCTTTGAATCCAAGACCAGAGGAAGCACAATACTCAACTATCCAACATGCAACGGAATGAAAGAGTTTTCCAGAGCCAGACTTTCTTTTTGTCTTTTCTTACCCACCTTTACCATATTGAGTCTTTAGCCCAAATAATCTATACAGTAAAAAAAGCATAGGTAGGGAGGGGTAGGTAGACCCTTTATTAGTCATGTTGATTTTGTCTTTTGCTTAGATATATTTCACATTCTCTTTACTCAAAATAGGATTTTTTGGATTCCTAATTACTTTACAATAAAAAAGTCTGTCCCTGGCAGTAGAAGAAGGTATCTGTTTTTATCTCGCTGCTGGGCATTAATCATGTTCCCTGTGGGATCCCTTTTCACTCTTGCTAAAATAATATCATAAAAATTGGGAGATAAATTTCTGATCACTTTTTGTTCTTTTCTATGTTTGGATACGTATCAAAGTCAGGCATATGCCCCTTATCTGTTTCTCCTGTAAAAATTTCCTTATTTTCTTTGGTGAATATGGTATACATATCCTGAACTAGCTGGAAGACCACTATCTTTATCCCAATCTTAAACCTTGTGGTGGTGTTAGCTCAAATTTGAAAGAATCTGAGGTTATCTGTGACACTTAACTTATATCCACGTAACATAGGAAATAGTAATTTTAAACTAGTTTAATATTAATCTTTGTCTTTCCTTATAATGCTGTCAAATGGGTATATTCAGGAATAACTCAGGGTCTGATTCAAATTTCACTGAAGACCCTGCCACGTTCCCACTGACTTTGATGAGTTTCAGGCCCGATCTGTAGAGAAATCCCTGTATTAATTGTGACACTGCCTTTAGGAAAGGGCACTTATGATTGCTCACCCAAATTCTATCTGGGGTGTGGATGCACCAATGGAGCTGGGACCCGTAATTACTTCTGGTAAACTGTCATGGTCTTCACCTATCCAAGAATCTTGCTGGTGCTGTGCGGTTCCCAGTGACACCTTTCTCTGTTAACTGGGCTAGAAAAAAAATCAAAGCTAAGTGTCAGGGTTGCAATCCCTTCTCTGAGTGGAGTGCATTTTGAAAGCATTAAATCATTGTCCTTCTCTTCATCTATGGTGTTTTCCTTGCTGATCAGGAAGGATATAGAGAGAAACAGTTCAGAGAAAAGTACATGAAAATATATTTCAATGTCCGGAAGGAGAGAATTTAAAAGGAAAGAGCAATACAACAGAACAGTTATACTAAGTAAATGAGAACATGACAGTAACATGAATAAATACCAAGGACAGAGGGCTGTACATGTGGCATAATGGCTATGGACAAACAAAGGCACAATATAGACCAAGTATCAGCCTACAGCTCTTTTCATTGTGTTATGAACGTCTAACACAGTATCGCTGAGAGCATCTGATAGTATACTTGCTGGCATGTTAATGTTAATTCCCTAATCTTGATCCTCAGCTGCAACAATTGAGAGTAGTTCTGCTGAAGTCTATAATGATTATATGGATAAATTTCAGTGTCAATAAAATGGTTTAGATGATTTAATAAGGCTGAGCAAATACCACAAAATATTTTCCAGAAATACTTAGTTAAAAAAACTGAGTTCATTTTGGCTTCATTTCTCCCCCTTTCTCATTCTTTTTCTGGGAAATGGTATATTTATGAAGGGGGAGCTCCCACTGCACCAGCCAAAGAGAAGGAAGAATTATGGAGAAGTACAGGTTCCTGGACCACACGGAACTGCATTCCTTTATATTCTTTTCATTGTTTAACCCCTGATCTTAACAAACATTTATTCTGGAAGCAGTAGTCATGGAAACAACACATTTCAAATTACGATTTTGAAGTGTCTGCTTGATGTGACTGTTGAGAAAATAAATATACTTATCAGCTGGTGTAGAGTGACATTCTTCCAGCTGAAGAAGAAAATCTGTACTGTGTAACACATGTGTGGCTAATTACAATTCATCAGCATTCAAGCCAGTTGAAAACAAATCCAACTTCCATTCACAGAAATTAGAGCTGACACCCATATTAAAAAAAGAAACAACAACAACAACAACAAAAAACCCACCACAAAAAACCCAACAAGATTATTAATCGAAAAAACCTACCACAACCACCACCAAAAACCAGGCTGCTAGAGCCTTGATTCTGCAGTGAAATCAGAAGACAGTGCTAAAGCAGCTTCACGCTTCACTGGACAGTTAGGAAGAAGCTCACAGAACTTAACTTTGGGGCAGTTTGGGTAGCTCAGTGACTTGGAAGTGCCTAAACCCAAGTTTCAGAAGCCAGCCTGGGGTCCAGTTCTGCATCTTCGAACAGGGCAATACCAAAAGTAGCAACTGGCTTTCTCAGGATTTCCAGATCCCTGCTAACGAGCCAAATGATGAGCCAGGAGCCAAACCCTGTTTAGTGCCTCAAACCCTACAGCACACACACGCACAAATAAATAACATATTTTTGCGGCCACTATCTGCCCTAAAGACAACTGCTATAACCTGGCTCTCTTCCATCCGGACAGCTGAGCTTTCTTACCTGCTGAAACAGGTTATTCACACCTAAACTACCTGCTAGAAAACAACCCATAGTCCATGTAGCCAGACATTAAAAACTTAACTGGGCTAGACCAAACTAAGCTACCAATTTTTTCATGTGGACATCTGTGTGCCGGTGAACAGTCCTTTCCTCTGATTGTTTTGTTTATTGTTCGTAGAAAAGAACAACCAATGTTTTCCAAGGAATATGAGAGAAATCCTGAAGTTCCAAGAACACTTGTAAACAAAAAAATAAGGAAGATTTTAGTTCTTTTAATGAAATGACATGTGGGGTGGAATGGACCATGTTACAGAAAGGCACTCACTGGTCTGGATAGTAGATGGATTTATTTTATTCCAGGTTTTTTGTGTTGTCATGTTTTTCATTTGCATTTGTATTGCTTCTTTTCCCATATTTCACAGCTATCTTTCTTTGTGAATACTGTTTTGATTCTTTACTGACCAGAAATATCTCATGTTCATGTCAAATTATTCTCAATTGATCTATATATAAGCAGCCTGACATTCCACTAAACAAATTCAATATGTGGCCCCAAAATAGATCCAATGTCTCATTAGCCGTATAGTAATGTGAAAATAAATGTCTCATATGACATGGTTTTATGTATAGGACAAGAGGAATCAACAACACATTTTGGTAAAGCTCAGGAATTTTCCAAAATGTGTTTCATTTGTGTACAGGCATGTTTATTTTCTGCTCCAGAGTGTTTCAAATACAAATCACAGGGTATATGAAATAAGATACATCCATGTGTTTTTTTCTCATAATACTTTTTGATTCTATGCTATCTAACATTTTAGAAAATCATGAGTTTGCTTGAGTCTTGCCTGCTTTGGGACTATCCCTGTCTGTAACTGACCTGATGGCTCTTTCCAGGCCCACTTGACCATGTGGGACCTTTACAGATCATCTGGTCTAATCCTCCTGCCATGGGCAGAGACATTTTTTCACTAGATCACAATGCTCAAAGCCACATCCAGGCTGCCCTTGAACACTTCCAATGATGGGGCAGCCACAACTTTCTGGGCAACCTGTTCCAATGGCTAATCACCCTCATGATAAAAAGTTTCTTCCTTATGTCCAGTGGCTCTCCATCTTTCTTATAAGCCCCCTTTAAGTAATGAAATGCCACAACGAGGTCTCCATGGAGTTTCTCTTCTCCAGGCTGAACAACCCCACCTCTCTCAGCCTTTCCCCATAGGAGAGGTGTTCCAGTCCTCTGATCAGTTTTGTGACTGCCAGGAAAAAAGAGACAACTCCTGCTTCTGAAACAACATAGTTAAAATTAACGGGAAATCCTATTGACTTTTCCTCCTCTGCAGGACGGAGGTAAGGGGTGCTAACATTGGCAGAGACAGCCTCAGCAGAGCTAGAGAGAAACAAGGGTAACATGTCCTGTACTCTGGTTTTGAAGGAGAAGAGTGCATTTCTCATAAGTAGAACAATATTATTGGTCTCCAGGATTCAAAACCTATTTAGTGACTAGCCTGCACTTGAAAAATGGTACCAATGCAGCAATCGGAAGACTTTACTGTAAAACTTTGTGTAGCAGCCTGAACATGATGCTAATAGTGTCATACAGTAATCGGTTTGAGGGATTACAGAGAATGGAGCAAATGGTGGGAAAGTTCAGGGAAAGAAAGAGAGGGTGAAGATCAGAAGGAAGCAAACAAAATTTCAGAATACTCTGTTAGTTAATTTTCCACTTCCAAGTGTCTTCCCAAATGAAACCACAAGTCATGACCCAGGTTGCTTATATAGGCTTGTACTTCTTAGGTTTTATTCTTTTTTTTGTCCCTGAGACTTGGGGAAGAATTATGGAAACGTTATGACTACATAAACTACAAAGGAAAAGAATAGGAAACAGAGCTACTGAAAAGCCCAGTGTTGGTTAGGTAAGACACACCACAGGTTTTTTTACCCAAAAAGAGAAAACCAGTTGCTTTATTTTAACCTCCCGCAAAGAACAGTATTCATTCCAAGAAACAATACATAGAGAGCAGATAAAATAATGCTAGTGAAGTACTGACGACAGATGTGTTTCAACAGTATATTAGAAATTACCCAAATAAAGGGTTTGGAACCTAAGAAGTTGTCTGTGTGATGAGTTCTGCCTTTCACCATCTCTGATATAAAAGTGGTTGATGACACTGGAAGTGGCTTGCTCTCTCTGATTTATAGCCACATAAGAATTTTTAAAAGTAGAGCATTAATGCTTTAGGCAGCATCACCTCCCACCTCGTACCAGGTGTCTTATCTCTTTAGAAGTAGTGTTGAGGAGAAACAAATAAATGCAAATTGTCTCCTGGCTCTGCAGCGGCCGCCAGTGGAAGTGAGTAGCAAGGGTGCACAGCAGTGGGCAAAGGGAGTCCCATGAGACACCTAAGAATGGTTTGCTGAATTATTGGCTAGTCCCCTCGGGAAGCAATCTTTGGATTCCAGGGAATAGTAAAAAAAAAAAAAAAAAAAAACAAAAAAAAAAAAGGGAAAAGTGTAAAGTTCTACACTGTGCTAAACTCTTGCAAGTGTCTTCTCCATTCTTGGCTGTATATACAGAAGTAGAACCAAAGATAATGAACGTCTACTTCATCGCACTGAAAAGAACACATCGGTAAATGTATTGGCTACCGAGAACCAAGAAATACATTCCCTCAACATTTATAGGGTCCAAAATGCCTGCATATCACAGATCGTGCTATTCACAGCTCCCTGCCCTTAGTGTACATGAGGATTTGGCCTATTTTCATAGTCCTTTTCATGTTAGTATTTTTATAAAGATGCAACTGAAGTCACACATGCTCAAATTAGTTTTGAAAGAAGGCCTTCCTTATAAAAACAGCCTTATAAAAGCAGGCACGCAGAGGTTTCTAACATGCAATCACAAGAGTAGAACAGCTGGCTGTGAAAGACTAAGATTACTTCAATGTTCAGATTATATTTCCCTTGATTTTCAAGTATTTAGGATTAGCCAGCCACTGGACAAGTAGTCATGATCCCTCTTTCACCTTACTCAGACAAGTTGATGATGAAAGCATGACTTGTAATGAAGGCAAAACATGGGTTTATGCCAGAAAACATTGCAATGGAAGTGCTCAATTTTTAATGCAGTTTTGTGTATTAGTAATTAACACCTAGTAGATTAGTAGCTGACTTTTTACTTAGCTTTCCTTTTTTTTTTTTTCCAAAGTTCCTTGATTTAACAGCTTATTATTTTAGCAGTTTCTTTAGTGATAAACCCAAGTCAGTCTGCTGCCTCTTCTGAGAAACGCTGGGATTAGTTTAGAAGGAGCAACAGCAAATTGGAAAAAGCATTGCAAGCAAGGAGAGTCAAATTCAAATGCAACTCATCCACATGGTTTAGAAAACAGACTACTCAGATCATTATCAAATGGTCCAGAAAAATCCTAAGCCTAGTCATTTTCCAAGGTTTAAATTACCTGACCTTACTCTGAACTCCAGTGATAATTATGAATTTCTGTTCCTGACAACTACAGCAAAAATGACAGTGCAGGATTTTCTTCATATTATTCTATGTGGTAACATACATTAAAAAAAAAAAAAAGAGAAAAAAAGAAAAATGAAGATTTTAAGACTGCAAGTTATGGACACAACCGATGTAGAAGTTTGGATTATCAGAACGGGTAATGCTTTTTGTAACTGGAACATCTATTTATGGTAAAATTCTGGGTTGAAATAAACAGAACTCTTCCTAAATACTCTGAATAGTCAGACAGCCTTCGTTTTCCTTGACTAAACAACTAAATCTTTGAAGTCTGCATAAATGCCACAATATGTAACTGGCCCTCCAAGGCATTTCTAGTCTAATTGAAATTTACCAAATATCCCATCTGAAAGTTCTTTTCAAATTGCCAGTGAATAGAGGGTTTGTAAATTGTTGCTGTGCACAAAGTAGGTAATTATGAATTAGGCATACTCTGATGCTAATATCACTTACAGTCATTCACATTTTCCACTGATGTGAACTTTTAAAGATAGTGAAACTTAAGAGGGCACTAAAAATTAGGTTTTGGTAGTTTCTATTACACGCTATATTTTTGTTGCTACATTTATAAGGTTTGGAGAAGCCATTTCATTACCTGGCAAGGTCAGTAGTTTTACAAGCTTCCAGTCTTCCGCTTGAGAAGAAAATCTTCCTGTTTGCTAGAGATGTTATCGTGAGCTTTGAAAATACAATAACAGCACTTGTTAGTGCAGGTCTCTACGTCCCATACAGACCAGAGGATGAATTAAAAGCACTCCTTCCCTGCAGTCCTCAAGGAATATCTGAGAAAATTTAATTCTCTATTAGAGGCTACAGAGCTGATTGCCTCCCCGCCCTCCCCCCCCCCCCCCCAATATACCATGATTTGAGTCCCTGTTGTTATGTCTTTTTAGCAGCTGTTCCTCATCATTTTGGTTTTTGCATTTTGGGATTTTCTAGAAATAAAATGAACTGGGCCTAGAAAAAAAATCCATGTTTTCAACATGCTGTACAGCTTAAATAACATTTAGCAGTTTCTGCAGTTTACAAATTATAATGCCTATTTTACAGATAAGCAAAACAGAAAAATTACTTGTAAAAACAGAAATGAGAAACAAAAATTAAAATCCCCCAAGACTGGAAAAGTTTTTACTGCAAAACAGTAGCAACAATTTGGCCTATTAGCCAAACCTACCCAAAAAGGCATAAACAAATGGCCTGTCAAACCATGAAACTGTTGGAGCGAGGAGCTGTGATGCTCATCACCCCAGTGATTCCTACACAAAATGGGTCTTTGCTAGCAGCTCATTTGCTCTATTTTTTTTTTTCTTCCTGTATAGTCTTCATAGGTGAAAAATTCAACAGCTCCTTACGCAATTACTAATACTCTAGAAATGAGTCTTCTTGTGAATGATCATTTTAAAGGTCAGGAATTTATTATGCTATATATCTTTATTATCAGGAACATTGGTAGCACAATACCATGAACACTCGTAACGGTTCATAAATCATAAATAACAGGTTACAATTCATATTCCTTCCAGTATGTGCCTAGAAACAATTAATCACTGAAGAAATAATCTTAGTGAAAGCACTGCACTATTTGATGCCTGTTTGTATATTAATCAGGGGAAGGAATATATTTTTATTACATTACGTGCCCCTTTTGGTTCACATATTCTGAAAGATTAATTGTCCTCATTATTTCAATTCCTAATGGCATAAAGCCAAAAGAAATAAGATTTGCAAAAGGGTGCTAGCTAGAAATGTCACAAAGAGATAACTCTGATTTTTAGGATTTTTCTTACCACCATTTTACACGGGGTTTCACAGTGCATGCCTGCTGAGACTCATGCTGCTACTAAGACCACGGTCAAAAGTCACTGCAGAAAAAAGCCACATTGGTTTATGTTATGCCTGTGCTCTGAACCTTCAGCAGTTTTTTTTAATCACATCTCTGCTGGAGACAAGCCCCTTTGCAGATCAAGCTATGAGCAATTCTCCTCCACGTCAGTGAAAAATTCATTTCCTTAATTGAACTTGCTTCTGAAGGCCCTGTAAAATAAAGCGGTTGAGTCTGTATCTGGCTGAAGGAGCTGAGACAATTCCTTCCACTGACCCTGCTGCGGGAGCGATAGCTTCCAGCAAGGGAGTGATAGCAAAATTCTGGCAGACAGAGGCAGGGGAAAGGCATCACCCTCAGCCCTCGCAGTATTTCTGCACTGACTGCCTAGCCATCGCCTGACGCTTCTGCACACTGAGGAGTGAAGGGTTTGCCTTACCTTTCTTGTCCACGTCGGTCTATTTGTAGGGGCCACGCAATAAATAACTCAGTAAAAAAAGATTAGCTGGTCACTGCCTTGACCTTCCTATCCCTCTGCTGCAGCATTTCCCAGTACCGAGGAAGGGGTGGGATATTTGTGCATCACTCAGCTCTGGACTCTGCCTATATTCTAGCTCACTCCCTGTTATATGAAAGTAGATTAATTTTTCGTTGTTTTTCACATGTATGCACTGTGTTATTTTAGACAGATTTCTACAAAGGAATCTTCCTGTGATAGACTATTTGCCCACGATTCTTTTCTTTCTTTATTGGGATTTTTTGTATTGCTCTTGATTTTCTTCAACTTAACTGCCTCAACCTGTTCCACTGAAATCAATGGAAAGTCTAAAATTAATTTAAATAGATGCTTTCAAAAAAGTAGCCAAGAAGACAAGAGCAGGCCTATGTTCTCAGCACCATCTGATGTATAAAAGCCTCCAAAATAATAGGTCTCAAATGTTCTCAGAACTCCGGTGTAAAATTGACATTTGCATCAGCTGTACTATCAATGTCAGCAGCTCATCCACTGGAAATTTCAGATCACCCAAGTCTTCCTTAAAATTGGAGTGAAATGTAACCCTCCCCAAGAAAAATATTTTCCATCTGATTTGTGCTTTCCATTTAGAATGTGTAAGCAGTATAGTGTCCTTAAGACCTTCTGATTTAAGTTCAAACTATGCACTGTCTTGAGAAATACCCAATTTATTTATTTTTTAATTTTTTGTCAGTCCTTGGCACTAATCCTTGGTAACCTGGATATTCTGCATGAAAAAGGCATGCAGGCAGGCTTACACTGCTCATAGGGATTTTTAAGTAACAGATTTGCTATTCAGTTACAAAGTTTGAAATTCATTGTTTTGCCTGAGGTCCTTCTCTGACTGCATATCTAATATTGCAATTTGGAAAAGCCTTTGAAAACAATGTACTTTCAATGTCAGTGGTATGAATAACTCAAAAAGTAAAGACATTTTGAAATATATAAAATATGGAAAGATTTTGTTACACATTGTATTGGGTTTGAGTGGCAAGGTTTTGGTAGCAGAGGGTTACAGGGGTAGCTTCTGTGAGAAGCTGCTGGAAGCTTCCCCCATGTCCAACAGAGCCAATGCTGTGCAACATCAGCCGGAGAGAGGAGTGAGAAGGTGTGAGAGCCCCAGCCCTGCAGCCCCCCAGGTCAGTGCAGAAGGAGGGCAGGAGATGCTCCAGGCGCCGGAGCAGAGATTCCCCTGCAGCCCGTGGGGATGAAGACCACGGTGAGGCAGGCTGTCCCCCTGCAGCCCAGGGAGGTCCTCGGGGGAGCAGATCTCCACCGGCAGCCCGGGGAGAGAGGAGCCCACGCCGGAGCAGGGGGATGCCCGAAGGAGGCTGGGACCCCGTGGGAACACCACACTGGAGCAGGCTGTGCCTGAAGGACTGCAGCCCGTGGGAAGGACCCAGGTTGGAGAAGTTCATGGAGGACTGTCTCCCGTGGGAGGGACCCCACGGTGGAGCAGGGGACGAGTGAGGAGTCCTGCCCCTGAGGAGGAAGGAGCGGCAGAGACAAGGTGGGATGAACTGACCCCAACGCCCATTCCCCGTCCCCCTGCACTACTCAGGGGGAGGAGGGAGAGAAATTGGGATTGAAGCTGTGCTCAGGAAGAAGGTAGGGTGTGGGAAGGTGTTTTTAAGATTTGGGTTTGTTTTTCATTATCTTACTCTGATTTAATTGGTAATAAATTAAGTTAATTTTCCCCAAGTTGAGTCTGTTTTGCCCATGATGGTAATTAGTGAGTGATCTCTCCCTGTCCTTATCCTGACCCACGAGCCTTTCGTTATATTTTCTCTCCCCTGTCCCGCTGAGGAAGGGGACTGATAGAGCGGCTTTGGTGGGCACCTGGTGTCCAGGCAGGGTCAACCCACCACACACATTTTAAATGTCAGGGCAAGTTTTGGACTGTCTGTGTAGGGCCTTAAGAAATGTTCTGGAAGATATATTTTAACCTAGCATAACAAAGTACTGTTGCTTGAATTTTACAGCAAGGGTTGCCATGTTAGCAAGATTTTAAAATACTAGGTTTGAAAGCTTCCCATTGCAGCTTTTCGGCTATCACTTGCAATTTTGGATTAGATCTACTGCTGAATCTCGTATTCTGATTCTTTTGACTTAATGACATGCTGAGCGGATTTCAAAACTCGAAATAATTTAATGGAAAATGTGGATATCTAATACATAGAGTTCAGCACATGCTTAAGCACTTAAAAAAAACCAACAAAACTATCTCGGGATCTTATGCTTGTGCTTTGCTCTTATTATGCACTGGAAAACCCTCACGGTAATGTTGGAAGTGAAACTAAATAATCACAATACAGCAGAATGACCTTACAGAAAGGACTGATAAAAGATAAAACCACTCAGCTATCAGCAAGGGAACAGTTTCCACTGCTCCACCGCAGGTCTCTCACCTCTAGCCCTTAAAGGAGAGTAAAAAACACCTTCTAAAAACTAATCATAGAACCATAGAACGGTTTGGGTTGGAAGGGACCTTAAAGATCATCCAGTTCCACCCCCCTGCCATGGGCACGGACACCTCCCACTAGAGCAGGTTGCTCCAAGCCCCATCCGACCTGGCCTTGGACACTGCCAGGGATGGGGCAGCCACAGCTTCTCTGGGCAACCTGTGCCGGTGCCTCACCACCCTCACAAGGGAAGAGTTTCTTCCTTATATCTAGTCTGTCTAGCCTCTTTTAGTTTAAAACCATTATCCTTGCCCTATCGCTTCAGGCCCTATTAAAAAGTCTCTCTACATCTTTCTTATAAGCCCCTCTTAAGAATTGAAAGGCCACAATAAGGTCTCCCTGGAACCTTCTTTTCTCCAGGCTAAATAACCCCAAATCTCTCACCCATCGGAGAGGTGTTCCAGTCCTCTGATCATTTTTGTGGCCCTCCTCTGGACCCGCTCCAACAACTCCATGTCTTCCCTGTGCTGAGGACACACCAGAGCAGAGCAGAGGGGCAGAATCACTTCCCTCGACCTTTTCTTATGCTTCTTTTTATGCAGTCCAGGATACTGTTGGCTTTCTGGGCTGTGAGCTCACAAATGCGTGGGAATAAAATGTGGGGAATAAAAATAAAATGTGGGGAAAATAAAATGCGGGGAATAAAATTCCCAAGTCTACTCAATAGCAAAATGCATAAACTTTGACAGAGCACCCTTCTCTCCACCCACTACTGCGTTCCACACGTTGCAAACGAAATGCATCTCTCTTCTCCCTGGCAATTAACATCTCTTTCTTTCCCACCCCTCCACTTACATCCCTTTTACTGGAAAGGTTTTAACGATGTTTTCTTACAGACATGACATCATAAACACCTAATTAAACTGTGAGCATTACTTCCAGGTTTTATTTGGTTGCTAAGGTTCCTGTTTCTATTTCAGAAATGAGGACAAGAAAGTAACCCTGAAGACAGTAGCTTGACCATGCTAGCTGGTCAAGTAAAAGATTAGTGCCGAAACGTGTCCTTTCAAGTGACTTTTTATGAGCTATCCCTTTTTAATATTATCATTTACATTCAAAGCCATGAAAATGAGGGCTTACAGGGTAAGTTTGACAGGCTAGAACTGGGAAAACCGGTGATGGAAATGTCATTTATAACATTTGCTTTTCTCCCTCTGCTTCTCTTTTGGTTTGTACAACTGCAGGATCTTACTTCAATGGCCTTCTGACCCATCTACTTCCCTTGTCTTCGATCAGACCCCAAATATTTGCAAATCACGTCTATAAAAAAGAAGATATAGAATATCATTTTGTCCCAGTGTGACAAACACGTTAGGTGCACCTGGGCTTCTGACATGGACAGCATGACCTCATAACATATCAGAAATTGCCACATTTCCTGGATACCACTGATCACTGGACCACATTTCCTCCTCACTTGATCTCTGAAATGCCAACAGACAGGTTGGGATGTTCAGCTTGAATGGAGAAGCTTGAATTGGTAGTATGATGGAAAGCCGGCCACTTCTTAATGTGTTCAGTTGTTGGAATTGCCATCATGTGCTTCTGTGAGGAAGCTTTAACGTTGGCTACCCCTTTAAGTCATCTTAAGATAAAATGAAAATACAAAAACTTATTTACGTGACCTATCTTAAGAAGTCTCTCTTAGGAGGACTCACCTTCTAGAGATGACTATTTTTCTCTACTGGCCGTAAAGGGAAATTCAGATGTCTAAGCTAAGACAGATGATCCCACCCTCAATATATACATTTCAATGTGAATGACATCCATCTGTTCAACCTTGTATGTGTATCAACTTGCACATAGACAGATATGCTGCCAACAACGTTGATATCAGAGTAATGCACTTAGCTTATTACTGTTTTTTGATTGAAAGTAGCCATAAATGTAGTCAACTATTTGGGATAATAACAGATTTATTGTGATTGATCCCCCCAATCCTTGGCCTGCATATTCCAGACAGGCCCACCCTTCTCTCCAAGAGAGGAATCCCTATCAATCTTTTTATTCAACACTCATGTTAAATTGTTTCTCTCATTCAGTTGCAGTAAAAGCTTTTCTGTGGTATTTAAGCAATCATTTTCACCAATCAAATACTTAATGTTGATAATCAAATGAGCTCTTACAGTAGTAGCTGCCAAATCCCTTTAGTCCAAAGAATGGTTATAAATACAATCCCTTGAGCAACCATGCATAGAAAGCAAATTAATAACTATCTTGATTGATTTATGGGCAACTTACAGAGAGAAAAAGTCTGTAATGGGATACAATATATACATCATACACTATGAATTGCTGAAGGACTGCCAGATCATCTACTCTGGCCACCTGCAAACCATAGGCATCAGTATCATATTGCAGCAACAACCCATGGAGAAGAATTTATATCCTAAACCAGCAGGTTGGATTAGAAGACTCCATAGAACAATTCAGTTTTCTCGCATGTTCATTGAGGAGACATCTAGAGTCAGATGTTGGGAAAAGCTAAATACATTTTTATATCTGAATTCTCTCCTCTTTTGAGGTTTACTTCATTACCCATGATTTTATGCTATTCCCTTGAGACAGAGCCCAAGGTTCTCTCCTGAGGCAAGGCATCTACCTCAAAGAAGCTCATTCTTGAAAAACATAGCCAACCTGGTGGCAGCTCTTTGCCACTTTTCCTGTTACCCATTTCTTCCAACTTTAAAGCTATGTATTTTGCCACCTGGTAGGAAAATCTAGTGAGTACTGGGTGTAGGAGAGACAGTGGTAGCTAAGCTCCTCTTTCTTCTATTTTCATGTTACAGCATATGGTAGAAAATCGGATGTTGAGAGCTAATAAACATTTAGAAGGGCCTGACCGACTTATTTTCAAGTGTCCTGTATATTTCATGTGGTCTATTGTTTAATTGAAATGACATTAATAACATCCTCAGGTTCTGTTTAATATTACAGAGTAGTTTCCCTGACTTATTCAGAGAGAAGAATAAAGAAATAATTGGGGTGATGTTAAATCATGGTACTCTGGTCTACATCTATACTGGGCTATTAGTAGGCTCTGCAAGAGTGTGACAGCTAATCAGCATGTGCCAGAATGATGGTCTCAATGTGTTAATGACTGCATCTTCATTTAATGCAGCAGATGCAACAAGAATGCCTACAGACCACAGTTGCTACATACGTATAATATAAAGCTCTCTCATCTACCAAACTCTTTACATCTATACTAAACGACTAATCAAAATAAGACTTCTGTGAAGTATAAACCAAAATGAACCTTCTCCAGTAAACCAAAAAAATAATTCGCTCCCATCAAATTAAAATTTTATTGGAAGTTTGAGACTTTGGGAATGAATTTCCAATATCTATTTATTACAGCAAAGGATGATGTAAGAGAACATAATTGTAATATTCCTCCAAGTCCATGAAATCTATAAAAATGTGACTCAAAATTTAATTTTTTTGCTATTTTAATAGCCACACAAATACAATATGATAATGTAATTGAGTAGCAGGGACAATACCATATAAGAGAAAGGGTTCAGTTTTGACTTCTTTGCAGGAGAAGTGAACCTTATCACATCCTTATCACCCATACCAGTTCTCTGCTATTGTCTCCAAGCCAACCATCTTTAGCTATTGCTTTTGCTTCAGGCTTATTAATGTTTACCAATACTGTGTCCAGTATTTTACTCTAAGGGATTTTTAGATAAAGGATTGAATACATTCAGATGTGTGATGTGTAAGACCCCTGTAAAGTCTGATTTGGCCCTCATGTCAATCTGGCATCTGAACCACACCTCTCATTTGCTGCAGAAGATGAGAAAATGGTTTGAAACATCTCTTAGCTAAGGGCAATAGAAAGGAAAAGGGTTTAGTCAAAGTCATTATTTACTGTGAAGGTGACTGTGATCGGGATTGAGTCATGGTGGTAATTTCTAAGAGGATTGTGAATACTTGGTAGCTAGATGGAAAGCAGCACCATGTTGTAGGTAGCCTGCTATCAATCCCTAAAATGAGCTCAGGTGCTTCCTTGCCCTTTTTACCTTAACATTATCCCTGGACAAATGACAATTAGCAACAGAGTGAGTAAAGAAGCAAACCTAACTTCCCGTGATTTTACATGAGAATTTCAGACAGCCACAGGGCTAGCTGTCAGAGTCCGCACCCAGACGTCTTGCCCCATGACTTCATTGGAAATGGGTGTGATATTAGTGCCATATAATTTTCTGGTTTCTCTTAACTCAAGCAATTTGGACTAATCCAGCCTCCACTGAAGCTAAAGAAGTGAATTGGTAAACTGTGCCTAGGATAGCACTCACTTCCCCGCTACACTCAATCATTTCACATATAACAGAGACTAACAGGCCTTTAGATTTCTCTTCTGCTTTGCCAAGTTCTCCGAGCTATAAACTGGATTAAGCTGTATCAGCTGTAAAAATGATTAGCAAATTGGCTTTCAGCACTTTAAGAACATAAAAATGAACTTTTAAGGACTTTTTAACAATCCCCACTTACTTAGAAAGAGCATTTTTCTTTTCTTCTGTATTGTGGGTAAATGATCCAGAATGAAAGCTTAAAAATTTTCCTCAGTTTCTGGTCAGAGTTCTCAAAATCTATATTTCTCAGATGGGAATTCAGGTGTACACTCTTCAAAACCAAAGGTGGTCTGATACTTCAGGTTGATTTCTATGGCCAGAAATATTTTGGGTAAATATCACACAAACGACCGATCACTTTATGAAGCATGGTCCCTTCCAACCTATAGGATTCCTCCGAGGATCCCTGGATGCTCAGAAAAGAACTACTTCAAAATCTTGTTTTATCCATGAGCAAAAAAATTTTATATTACTAGACTAATCCTGTCAGTCAACCAGCCAGTCATCCCTGTTTGCCAGCAAAAGAAAGGTTTCCATATTCAGTTATTCCTTAGACTCAACATGAAAACCATACAGGTTTCCTTTGGTCAGTCACCCCAGTAAGTCACTAAGTTTGTTTTACTGATGAAACTTTGCCCCAAAACACTGTGTTCAGAGCATATGTTTTGAATTGCCTGTATATGTTGTATAGTAATAAAATGTTCCTTCATTCCTAATCAAAACACGTACTAGTACATTTTAGGACACTCTTCTTCTTAGCCAGCTTGAGAGTTGATTTATATTTAGCTAAATGTTCCTTTCCATAGGAATTCCAATTCAATTCTGAAGAGGCAAGTATCTCTGCATTCTTCAGATAGTGTACATGGCAGAAATATCAGAAATGTGTAGCATTATTTAGGAATGTGTGCATCCAGCAGACTGCGCGTGCTTTCCATGCCTGAGTAATCTAAACCAGAATATACAATATGAAATGTTCGTCCCCGTTCCCCCCACAGTGCTGGCGCAACACAATGGCTTTCTGAATCCTTGGCACTCCAGGAACAGTTTCTTTGTTCTCATTCATCCTGGGGCTGACAGGGCTGTCTCTGAATGCTGGGATTCAGCAAGCACCTACTTTCATGCCTGGCTTTTGCTGGCTGCTACCCGCAGCTGGTAGAAAGTGGTGATCGGGCAGAACCACCAAGTTTGTATGTGGGGACTGGCTCAGTCCCTTAAAGAAACTGAGCTTAATTGGGAAAACTGAAATAAAAAGCAAGGGCTGTAAACAGGCATCTCTAAACCCCAAAGGAAAGAGCTGTAGAACTTAGTCCCTAAGTAAATTCACTGACTTGCTTTGACATGAAGCTGACTGGTAAACACGGTTCTTTAGCTTCTGTGTATCATTAATTGGCATTTGCATTGGACGAGGTTTTGAGAGAAAGGAGAAGTTTTGTCATTAAAGCTGTGGATTGGTATACAGTAAACATAGGCCGATTTCCCAATTCTGCCACAGACACCTTACGATATAAATGGCATATTATTCAATTTCTTTGCATCCTTATTCCCCAAATAGGGGATGATATTATTAAAATGCTGCAACCCTCAGTTCTATGTTTTTAATATATACAGCTATTATGATGACGAAGGATAGTAAATAAACAGACAGTGCAAATATCCTTACCATGAAGAAATATCCACTGAGTGTGAATTTTGCTCATCTAACAGTAAACTGGCAATCTGTGACGATTCCAGCGGCTGGCCACGTGGTAGTAAAACCATCAGGCCTACAATATGGGCAAATGCCTCTATAGTTATTTTTTCATGCAGCTGAGATCAGGGTTTGGCCTTTACATTTAAATTGCCCTGATGACTTCCACTTCTAAAAATAACCTAGAAACAGATTGCAGAGGGTGAACGGTATGCCGAAGTACTAGCTCATCTATGAAATCTTCTTTTGTTACGAAGACTTAAAAGAGCATTTGCCACACTGTCTCCCTTTTCTACTTTAGCTCCAGCAGTCTACAGCAAGTGGTGGCGGTGAATAAAATCGTTTGCCAGATGATCTGAAAAGAGACTTAGCCTAATGCTGGTTACGGCCTATTTGCAATGCTGGCTGCAAAACTCAACCCACCCCTACCACTCCTTAAGCCTAAGAGAACAGTTTTACTTAGACTATGGAAAAGTGATATTTTTCAAAGCACTCGTCCAAACAGAGATCTGGTTGCAAGGGATATTGTGGGCAATAGCACGTTGTGCCCTTTCATGAATATTTCTAATAATGGTACTTTTTGTTCTTGCCGTGGCTTTTGGCAGAAGATTCGCCTTTTTGAGGTTGAAAATAATTCCAACAGCAGTATTTGTGTGACATGAGTGTGAGCTGTGAGCTTTGCATTGTACCTCGGCGTGAGAACTTATGTTGCCTTTGAGGAGCTCATGTATATTAGCACGACATGGAGGTTCTGCTGTGAACACCAAACTTTTACAAACCTAAGTGGGTTTGAGATTTTACTGACTTGCAGACACACTGCAGCATCTCTGATTAATCCATCCCTTCCCTCTCTTAACGCTCATTTTTTGTAGCAGGGGTATGCAACCCAGGCTGTGCTCTGGACTCCCTCTTCTATGTTCTTGCTCTCTCCTAACTGTTGTCTTAAGACAGTATTTCACCCTTCAAGGAGCTCCCGTGGTCTCAGTCTGGTTATTTTTTCCAGAGTGTTAAAGATAGTAGGGATGGGACCCACAACCTCCCTGAGAGCAGCAGAAAAAGTAAAAATGACTGGGCAGGGCAGATGGCCCATGGGGTTTTTTAGCTAACAAACCAGAAATTGGGAGAATGTTTTAGTTCTGATTCATGGAGGTGTTTGTGGAGAGGCTGTGCATAATAGATATTTTCACCATCCTTCAGTACCTTTGGGAGGCATCAGAGCTAGAGTTATACACTTTCTGAAGCTGCCACGTAGGGTGATGGGCTTCCCAGTAAACTTGCATAGAAAAGAGTCTTCTCCTTCCTGAGGGTGGCCGGGAGGACACCACATGAATGGCAGAAGTTAGGAGGGAACATCATGGGGGTAGGTTAAGCTAGAGGGGAGAAGTAGGGCCTTCCCTGAGCATCCAGTTTGTAGAATATAAATTCACACCCAATTACTCCTATAATGGTCTTTGACACATGCATTACTTGTAATTCGAGTGTTGAAAGCTGTGGATGTTTTTTTCAGTCTCACTATGACGGCATCAGAAGGATCAAATCCAGTATACAGATCAAAAATCCCTATTCCTTAGTCTGGCCGAGTTGCATAAAGAAGACAAAAGAAGGCAGCGTGCAATTCAATATAATATTGAGAGTTTATATGAAAGTGTGCTCAGCCAACATGCACTTGGCCTGGAGTAAATAAAACAAGTTAATTCCATTAGAGTCGGGAAGGGACTTCTGAAGCTGTTGACAATTGTTTTCAAGCACTTATAAACAAAGAAGGTGTAAATCCAGTGGTTGTGGGATGAGGCAAATATTCTAATGGGTCTCTAAGCATCAATGTAGAGTCTCTAAAATAGTACAACAGGCTACAACTGAGTCTTCACAAAGCTGAACTTTCAAGAATGATGCAAATACAAAGAGTTTCAGAGCTGTGGGTGTTCTCTAAGTACCTAAACCCGGACTAAATTCATGTGGCCGAGCAGAGCAAAAGGTCTTTGCTTTGGCCTGACAGGCTAATGGAGCGAAACTTCAGTGATCTTCACTAAGACGTGTATAGATTAAAAGCTTACTACTGTTCTTCCTGCTGAAGCCCAGCCAGGAACAACAGAGGAAAGCACAGTGCTGATGTCATTGTCTGGAGCTTTTGGGACCACATGTATCCAACCAGACGGGCTAGGGAGGCTAAATAACGGGTTGCAAGTATTGAGGGCTTTAAATCTAAAAAGCTTGATGCTGTTTTGATAGCTTCAGATAAAGATCCACTTAAACTGGCAGTGAACCTAGAGAAAAATCCTCTATGCTGACTGCGCTTGAGTCTCTGACACTGTTTTTCAGCAGCATGAAAAAAGTATGTGAATTCATGCACTGGGAACGTGTGGAGACAAGAGGCTTCTAGCCATACTTCTGCTAGTACCAGAGGTAATAGGTTGGTTTGAAAACAAATATTTGTTTTCAATGACACATAGACACCATTTGATATTAATCTGGAGTGGTTTAAATAGCTATTCATATGCATCGCCTAAAAGATTGTCAGTGCAAATGAGCTGTTCTTAAACCCCAAATGCACCAAAAGATAACTGATGTACACAGATAAACGTCAATGCATGGG
Organism: Astur gentilis; assembly: GCF_929443795.1. NCBI lineage: Eukaryota > Metazoa > Chordata > Aves > Accipitriformes > Accipitridae > Astur > Astur gentilis. Next base: position 6,430,116 of record NC_064894.1, on the reverse strand, counting down.
TGGAAAGAAAGCAGCTAGCCAATTTTTATTTTGAAGTCTTATCCACTCAAGAAATACTTTATAGCTTATCCATAACATGGTTTTCATTTTGTACAGATTTTTATTTTAATTCTCTAAAATTCTGCCTTTGTTTATCTCTCTATATGAAGCAAGTTCTTTGTTCTTCCCAATGAAGACAACAAAGCAAAAATGTACGGTTTTCTTCCCACTCCTTTAGTGCTTCTAAATGCCATAGAAGAGCTAATGGCAAATTCCTTACACTATTACACATACTACACATACCGCAAACTGCCTGCATCGTTACGTGTGGCATGGGCAGTCATCTGTAATACAGTTATATACCTTAAAGGCGAGCCAACCAATTGATCCTACTGATTACTTCTAGGCAAATAAACTGCATCATATCAGTTAAAATATGCCTTCTCATTACTTCAGGTAAAAAAAGAGAGACTAATTTTAAAATTGTCATGGCTATTTCTAAGAAGTTGTTTAGTGCATATAGAGACAAGTCCTAAAAAAAATCAATTTTCAGTTTGTTTTGGGGGCTCAGTGATGAAATATTAATGGTCTAAGCTGAAAGACATTCTGGACATTATGTAAACAAACATGAAAAGCATCCTGTTGAAATTTAGATTTTCTTCAACAAGCAGTAGCAAAACGAGTAGATTTTAAACTGACCTGTTCAATTATTAATTTCAGCAAAACCATCAACTGTAGAAAGATGTAAATTTTATACTGTATGACAGAGTCTAAAATTATTAAGAAATGAAACTAACTGACAAAAATTATTTCCACAGCTCTGGATTGCAAAATGTTAAAAAGTCTTTTCTCATGATTCCTAGGAGAGACACACCAGCATTAGAATTTCATTTTGTTAGAAGGAAGATAACAGTTCATTAGGATACTTTTTCTTCCTGTTTGAATCTGCTTCCTATCCTTCATTTACTGCGAAGTAGTGAAGCTGTTTTATTAAATGTACACATTAAAAGAAAGTCTGCATGGCAGTTACATTCACTGACTAATTATAAACATAGCTTCCCAGCAGGTGTTTACACTTGGAGTCGTACCTGCTGAACAGCAGTTTTTAAACTCTATTCCTGAGGCAACTGTGTAAAATGGAATCTCATCTGGATTACAGCTGGTTGCAATTTTCTGGGGGAAAAAAAAAAAATTCTTTGGGAAAAAAAGAAAGTTGCTTACTTGTAACCCTTCTTCTTTGATATATGTTCTCAAAATGCTCACTCTCGCTAGCTGTATATAAGCTCTGCAGCTGAATGATGTCCTACCATAATGATCCCTAGTGGAATACGAATAAAGCTGGTGCCCTTCCCATGCGTACAAAAAGGTTGGAGGATGGTTGCACCTCCAACCTCCTCTCAGACACAGAATTCCTGTGTCTTCCACAGGGACTTGAAGAAGAAGAGGTGTGACAGAGGGTACCTATAGGTGGGCAGGCAGGGTATAGGGACCGGTAGTCAGGGGGCCGCAATGCGTAGGGGAGATGAGTGCCGGGCTGGCCCACCGCCCCACAGAGGCAACCACTGCTCCAGGGACCGTGCTCACCGCACAGCCTGGAGCCTCGGGGTGGCTGAAATCAAACGTTTTGAGTTCAGTCAACAGTCAGAGACAACACAGTTGTATTCAGAAATGAATAGTAAACCGGTAGCTTTTAAATCCAAACTTCTACTCTGGTGATATTTCAGATTTTGAGCCTGATTTAGCTCTAGAACCACATAGTCAATACTAGAACTTTCCCCCGGGTAGATATTAGTTATCATTTCTCCTTACAGCCTATTTAAAACCCTTTGCTTCCATGTTACCAATGCCCCTTGCTAGTTGGTCTTCAAATAGCAGCATGACAATCTCTACCGTAAAACTAGGTACCCAGAAAAAAGCCAAGTAGCTGTGCAAAGGATTTGCTTCAGGTGCAAATAAAGGAGTAATTTAAAATACTTCTGTGCTTACAGGAACACCTTGGTGATCAGAGGGTAGAAGATGGAGCTGTTTTGCTGGTGAGGCAGATCCTCTTGCAGAGCCCAGCGCAAAGCAAATTCTGGCAGTGAGAAAGTGGCTGCTTCTTAAGGACTCTTGCATTTCCAGAAAAAATCTCACCGGTGGACTATTCTGGTTAACTGTTTGTTCTGACTTTAGCGTCTTCATTTTGGGTTGACCATCAGTGCATCGCCTGAACTTAACGCTTCATTGAACTGGTGATCTGTGCTGCGGGAAGCTCTGTTTCCAGTCCTGTGTTGCTTGAGCCATCCTGGTGGGAAGCAAGGGTCCTTTATTTTCATTGCATTCCCTAGGAGCTTAGAGCCTTAGCTTCCGCAGGGCTAAGTGCAATTACTTTGAACTTCCAGATGTCAGGAAGAAAGAAATTAGTTAAAAGGTGCAGATGTTCAGTTTACATTGGACTAAGTATCTATATACATCAGTTTTCTTTAGGAGTTATTTGCTTACAGCTCACTACCAAACTCTGAAAAATTTCCCCTTAATCCTACCAGGATATGCGCATAACATCTGCAGCTTTATTTAAGTGGTGCTCTAAAATGTCATTGCTTGGGAATTATCTCCTTTCTCTTGCCTAGAAGGTGAGTGCAGCTTTTGCTGCTGAAATTTCAGTGTGGCTAGAGATCTTAATGAAACACGCTTTGGAATAATCAAAACAAACTTCTCCTAAATAAACGGTTATTGACACCGACGTGCTCATCCAGATATTGTCCTTTTTCTTCTGAATAGACAATACCACTGTCAGTAACAGCATCCCAGAACTCCAATACAAAGTATAGGCAAAGCTTTAGGGACAGTTTATTGGGAAAATGGAGGACAATCTCATCTGTCTACATAAGTAGCAGGTGGGACAGCGTGTAGGTCTGGTTCTTTTAGAAAGTAGAGGCATAATGTGTCCAGCAGTTATAAGCTGTTAATGAAATACAGTTTTTATTTCCCTTCTCTTGTCATTTTAGATTCTGAGAAGTATCTTTGAGTAGCATTGCAATTTGTGATTCATGTGGAAGGAAGACTGGCTAGAATGAGGATTAAAAATTAGGTACATATTTATTTCAATTACATTACTTTCCTGTATTGTAACATTCACATTTGTCTTCAGAATATTTGAATTAAGCTCATTATTTAAGCTCATTATACGTCCTTATAATCTTTTTCCCTTAAAATTGGTAAAACTGATGAAGAAGACTAAATCTTTAATAACGTAAAGTTCTCTAAAATGGCAACATTACTCTATTAAAAAACTTTCAAGCTTGCCCAAGTGAGCATAACAAGCACATTCTTAAAGCCACATTTATGGAACAAGTGCTGCATAATGGACAACCACACCGATCATTCTCTGTGAGATCATTTTTATTAGTGTCATTATAATGCTCTGAGATAACTGACTCTAAACAGTTTAATCTTACAAATCAGACATATTCTGGCTACTGTGATGGAAATCTTTAACCATTCTCCAAAACAGCTTAGAACCACCAGAATAAATAGCAATTGTGAAATATTGTTCCTTCAATTTAATTAGGTGGCAGATTCTTGTGGGAGCCTTTTAGAATTCTAATACACAATTTACAGAAAGAATAAAGTAATTTTTCAGCTGCTGACATCACAGAATGATATTACTGCTGTATCTCTTAAAAATAATTGGAAATGTAGTGTCAACTGATAGGAGAGAGACTGCTTGCTTTTTTCCCCCCTCCCCCCAAAAAAATAACTCTTCAGGACATAGGGAGTGTTTCTGAAGAGCTCTCAATTTCTTATACCCTTGAAGTGTCCTAAATTGTAAAAGACTCATTTTTAAAAGTTCAATGTACTCAAGGCCCTCTTATAATACCATCATTCTGTGGCTTCTAAGTAGCATCAGACATTGGGAGAGATGGATTTATTGGAGCATCACAAGGAAATGTAAGAGGGGGCAGTTGCTCCACTGTGCAGCCCACAAATTAACCCCACGGGTGCTTCCAGCGTTAGCCCGTCTATCAGTAGGCCAAGTACGTGGTTGGTTGTTTTTTTTTCAGAAGCGTAGCATAAGTGTTTCCAGAGAAATTCAAGCAAGCGTGAAGTTTCCTAGCCAAGTTACGTTGCTGCTCTCTGAATTTACAATTCTGAGAAAGTATTCTACTTAAATGGAAAAACAAACAGATTCTCCCAGTCGTAGCCCCTTCTTCCATGTGCACAGACATCTGGCATGGGAAGTTTTTACAAGGTAAGAGGGAGAACGTGGGACCCTGATACTGACACTTGCCCTCTCTTCTCCGTCTGAAGGGCTCTCTCAAGAATCCTTTTGCCCATTATTTGGTAAAAATCATTAAAAGCAGTTTGTTTTGGCTGAGTTTGGGACTGATTCAGTCCATTTTGAGCCATTTTTTAGTGGTTTCATTATCCAAACTTGTATGCATCTTTTGGGCTTGGGAAATATTGGCACCAGTGCAGTGTTCTTAGTTTCAAAAGTATTAAAACATCTTTCCCTTTCACCAAGGTTTTATTTCTATCATTACACCATACAAAAAGAAGCAAGAGCTCCTCATTCTGCTGCCAGATTTTATTCTCATAATAATAACAAGAAGCAAACTGAAACAAACAATACAAAATAGTAATTTTTTTTTCTACCTAGCACATGCTCATATAATTAAAAAAGGGTTACAAAACAACTGACTTTCTTCTACAAAATCTGTCAAAGTGCCAAAAGTTAATTCTTATTTCAAGATATTCAGAAAGGTATAACAAATCAGAAGGAGTGATTATAGTTGATGATAAACACAGCAGAAATATTGAAGAGAATAATGAAAGTTTGAGTACTTAAAATTGTTTGATCTTTTATTTTGTTGGAACATGATCTGTTTGTAAATGGTGGAACGTCTTGTATTACAATGAAAGACTAATGAGAAGCATGCTTAAAATTAGTTTCTATGAAGCTGAGGATTAAATTAACTAAGAATAAAATATACCTATGTCATTAAGAGATTTACAAAAATCTGTGGCATGTTACAAGCAATGGCAATACCATATTCACTGGGCTACAAAGCTACAGATTGTTGGTATAGACTCGCGGATTTTTGGACTCTTCATATTCTCTAGCATTCAGATTGATCAATTGTTCTATATACCTGTCTTCTGAAATTTCATTCCCACACAAGAGTTCTTCAACTTCTATTGTTTTGTGAAGTGTTTCTCTATCTCTCCTCATTTCTAATACAGCCCTGCTCTGTACTTGCCCTGTCTGCTATAACCACACTACTTGACAAAATTGAACTCAGAATTGAAGGGGAGATTGCATCACGAGTTTATATGATGACTAATATTTGCAGTGTTGAAATCTGAGTATCATCTTCACACTCAGTCAGTATCCAGAAGAGGACTGCAAAATTTTTCTTTCTTTAAATATAAGGAGGTTTTGCATTATTAATTTTTCTTGCACGAAGATAGGTAATGATTCACTAAATAGATGACTCTTGATATTCAGATTTTGGGTTGAATCATCTACTGGATACAAAATAGTGTTTCTAACTAGGTGAACATGAGTCAATTTGGCAATAATATGCTCATTTAAAGTCCTATTTCCATCACGAATGGTATAAAAGTTATTTTTCATTAAATTTTAAAGCTTGGCAAGAATGAACATTTGGAGAGTTTTCAGAAAGTATAATATCAGAAAGTGTGGGCATTGGTAGAATGAATTTACTTAGTATTTCAGAAAATATTCAGTCAGAATTCAATCAGAAATTTATGCTAATGGATTTCTCCTTATCTTTCTGAATATTGTCCAATCTAGCTGTAATATCGAGCAATTTATTCAATACTCCTGTTTCAAATAGACCTGATAGCACATAGTCTACTTTCCACAAGAATTGCTGTCCATCCTGATTGATACCATCACCAACAGCAATAGATATGTAGCAAAGGGTAGAAGATCATTTTCCCCAAAATACGCTAATTTGCAGCCATCTGTGATTCACCAGCTCTGTCATTAATAGTCCTTAAATTGTCCTTTGGGCTTTAAACGGCCTCCAGCTTGCCTTTGATGGATTTATTCTGTGTATGAATCGGTGTACTTGCATTTTGAAGCAACATGAATTTTTGACATCCACATTGTCTTGAGGAAATAAATTCCATCATCTTGACACTTGCTGTTGTCCATTTTGCACCTTGACAGCTGATAAGCTGATTTGACGGCTCTTAGTTCCCATATTATGAAAAAAAAAAGGAACAACTGTTTTCTGTTCCTGCTTTCTGTGCCTTCTAGGATTGTACAGCTCCCTCTCACGTCCTTGCCCCGGCTGTCTCTTTTCCTGGCTGAGGAGAACCTACCTTACTGAATCCCTCCTTACACGGCACCTTTCCAGACCCTTTGTCACCCTCGCCTCCTTTCTCTGAACCCTTTTCAATTCTGCCTCAGCGGTTTTTGAGATGTGGAGAGGAGAAGAGTACCCTGTAGTCAAGACAGGGCTGCACTGTGGACTCAGAGTCACGTTAATGAAACTGTTTTTCGCTCCGTGCCTTTCCCTGTAACTCCTACTACTTGGGCTGCTTCCATGGCTGCTACTAAACTATTCATAGAAATATGAATTATAACTCCAAGATCTCTTTCCTGAATAGTAATCTCTAATTCAGAGCTCATCACCAAATCTGCATATGTGTGTGTGTGCGTGCATTTGCAGGGAGCTAGTCTAGTTCTTTAGGATATAGTTAGTTATTTTTCTGTCTGTATATTGCCATGCATCCATTATCACTGATTTTCCTAAATTATTTTATTCCCATTATCACACACATGTACTGGTCTACTCAAATGTTGAGTAAATGAAGATTTTAGAGGAACTGGTTTTTATTTTAAAATAGTTCTCACTGAAGTGTTCGTCTTCTTACTTTACCCAGCACTAAGTGACTTCTACCACGCAGGATGAGAATAACTTAATTTTTTTGTTTTGTTTTGTTTTCTAGAGTTGTTTTGTCTTGAGGAATAGCAAGCTTTGCTTTTCCAGTTTTTACAATGTTCTTATGTGATTTCAGGCAGGTCACTTTTCTCTTTGTTCCTCTCCTGTTTATTAGGATTAATAAGTCAGTAAAGGTAAATTGAGAGATAAGATATGCTCATGTGCTAATGGGAACAGGAGCCATTGACACCATGGCAGTGAGAATGAGAGTGTTATTTATTCCACAAGGTAATGAGCATTTGCAGCCATCAATATACGTTTAGATAAATAAATGTTCAGGCAGTGAAGTTAATGTTGATTTTTGTCTTCAGTTGGGTCTTTTTAATTGTTTCCATTTCAATTGCTTATTTCTAGAAACTGTAATCCAATTATTTAAATGCTAGCTCACCGACCAAACATCTGATCAAAACAGCACAGTGATACATGCAATTACTTCTAGGACTTTTGATAGGAGTTTTGATTACTTGGCTGTGTGCTTAGCATAAAGAAGAAAAGGGCATACAAGGCTACAACTCCACGTATTATTGATGCCACAAAACAATTTGAAGGCAACCCTACGTGTTCTTGTTAAAAAATATGTAGAGAACTTCCATGCTAATGAAACATCTTCAGGGTCATCCCACAGTTCATGGAAAAAAAAAAGATAATTCATAATGGATATCAAAGACATTTATGACTGTGACAAAGCGTTTACCACACTAAGGTAAATTTACAGCTGCAGCTGTGTATCACAACTTATTATTTATATGCTAAAAGATAGAAATTGTTCGCTGAAGCGGACCAAGAGGGGAGTCCATCGGTGGCCCAGCTGGGATGGGGAGCCGAGCAAGGGCAGCGTGTAGGCTGCGGTGTGCGAGAAGCAAGACTCTCCTGGTTTGCTTTGGTACTCATCCTGACACAGGGCTGTGAAACCAGCGTGTCCCGCACCAGGCCTGCCATCCACTGGAAGAGGTAGGGGGACAAAATGGGGACCATTCCAGCACTGCAAATGTCATGTGCTTAGGTCAGAAAATTTGCACGTTCCTCTGGATCAGCCAAGGTCTTCAGCAGGAGTGCTGAAACAGCTGAAACAAGGGAGATTTATGAGGTCCAAGCTGCTACCCAGAGACACATGTGGAATTATTCCGAGGTGTTGCTCTCCAGTAACGTGTGGGTGTTTTGTAGGTAGTTTGGAAAGCGGGAGTCTAGCTGGAGGTCTGGCAAAATTTATTAATCTCTGCAGTTTTGTAAAGCTCATTACTGGAACCTCAGTGACCTTTATGAAACTGGTGCCTTTCAACCGTTCCTAATTTAGCCTTGAATGTTCACTTCGATGTTATCCGTTCAATCTCACACATTTTACCTTGCTGTAATCTTTCAGACAGACTTCATTTGAAGTGCAGCTAGCAAGTTGTTTTGTAGATAGGATGTGGCAAAAATGGGTTACAAGGAGCTGTAATTAATGTTTCCTTTTTAAATCGGCTTGTTAAAAGTAACTTGGATCTGTTTTTTAAAGGAACCAACAACTATTTTCTCCTGGCCATGTTCCAGAAGAATACATTTGACACTTAAAAAACTTTTATTCAATGGTAGTGAAAGTCCAAAATTCAGTTTGGAATGGAAACCGTAGGGAAATCACCCTGAACAGGGTTATTACTACTGTTGCTGCTGTACGTAACCCTAGTGTGTATTTAGTTAGAACATGAAATGAGGAGAATGAATACAGATGCTGAAGAAAGATTTAAGGAGAGTTGAGAGATAATCTCTGGACAAAAAAACTTTGAAAATTTAGACAAAGGAGTTAAACTGAAAAAAAAAAAAAATCTGGAGTTTTTTTTATCAAGTTTTACAAATTGTTTATGGCAAAGATGGAGTGGATGCAGAAAAAAAGGGAAAGAAGAGTCTGGCATGTGCCATAGGTGAAGTGAATAGTGCAGTGGTACATATTAATTGGATTATTATCCCTCACACATTAGAGTGTATTTTTTGATATACAGTGAAAAATTGGCACATATGGAGCAAAAGAAAAGTTTATTCATCAGTATTTTATATAAAAAAATTTCTATTGGTTCATAGAAAAACCGAGAGATTTGTCAATCAACCAAGCTGAAAGATTTGGCAATCTAGGAAGTGAAAATGAACCAGCAGAAAAAATTTCTCCGGTATAGGAGAGATATAACACACATTATCCACCTTAATTCCCAAATGCTGGAAATAATATTTGGCACAGAATAACATAAAAACTTCTAGCTGTTTGGTTGAAACAGTATAGCTCAGGTAATCCCATAGGCTTCTCTTTCTGTAATCAGCACATGACAGCACAGATGTGTAGCTGGATTCTGAGCAATGACAATATGAGAACACGCATCTTCATCGTGTGCTGAATTTGTACTAATAAAAGAACAAAGCGTGACAAGAAATATATTACCAACATAAAGACTTTTAAGATTTCTTTCATCTTTGATTCTTTTAGGTAACAGACATTAACTGGAATTCTAATAATGAAAAATTGTCATTGTTATTGTTGGAAACAACTCAGCACTCTACAGCCTTGAAGAGATACATTATTATCTGGGGTAAACTATGGTGGTTTTTTAATTATTATTCTATGAAATTTGGGTTAAAAAAGGTAAATTCACAGGGTGAGAGGACAATTTGAGTCATAGAGACAGAAAATAATTTGGGTTGGACAGGAACTCTGCAGGTCTCCTCATCTAGCCCTGTTCAATAAAGGGCTAACTTCAAAGTTAGATCAAGTTGTTCAGGTCCTTAATACCTTCTGTCATTAGATACAAATAGGTAAGGAATTGTGGGAAAATCAAAGAGCAACAAAACATTTCCATGCCATTTCCTTTCTTATGTTCTGCGTGTTTTAAATGGAGATTTCAGACAAGTTCACACCTCGTATAGCTGCAAAGCTCCATGATATCAGACTCAGTAGCTGAAAGAGGACCGTTACCATCACCTAATCTGACCATATGTGTAACACAAGCGGTAGGTCTTTTCTGACTTATTTATTCAGACCTGCTACCCTCTGGTTATTTGTTTAAAAAAAAAAATATTATTAAGTATTAGAACTAGTTAGGCGTGTTGAAGTACAATGGGCACTTCATCTTAGAAAACTTTCTCTGATGCTGGTCCCTCTTACTTCAGGTTATATTCAGTGAGGGCTATCTGAGGAAATTATTTTTAAAAAATTTCTTTTAGTGCACTGCAGGCTACATGAAATACAGACTATGCACGTGACTGACAGAGCTTTAAGGCTGACCCTCCACTCTTTTTCTTCATAATGACCAATGTACCCAAATGACTTTAAAGCCCTACTACCCTCCAACTCGTAACTTTCAAATCAGAGAAAACTCAGCTCTTCTGGGCAAGCAAGAAGGTTGGAAACCCAGTCTCCCCTCTACATACATACTCCACCATTCAGGACCGGCCCTTCACCCCAGACTTGTCCACAGCCCAGCAACTTTCAGCACCTTCCTGAGCTGTGTCGGCGTTCCCCATGTCCCGCCTGAGCCACGAGGTCGTTTTTTCCAAGCAACCTCCAACGTCTGGCCGTTGGCTCGTGTCCTGCCCACCACCCGCAAGGTCCCAGCCCCAACGCACGTTGCCACCTCTCCTCTTGCTGAGCCCACGGCTTCGCTCCGCGCGCCAACGCTGGGCTGCTCCCCTCCAAGGGGCAACCTCCACCTCCACCAGATGTTTCTACCTGACCCAGAACGGGACAGACGGGATAAGGCCACCTCCTACCTTGTTCGGCAACGTGTCTTTAGTAAAGCAGAACAGATGGTGCACATGGAGTAAACCGAGCACAAACCAAACCCTTATGCCGTCCGTCGCAATGTGTGAAAACATGGAAACTCTGACGTGAGCTAGAACACCTCTTTTAGAAAGAAGATTGGACTGCTAGTGGGATTGGCTTTGGCAGTGATCTTTCAATCCAAAATTACTTTTTTTTCCTTCCTGAAAGAGTGTGGGAGTATTTGGAGCCAACGTTTGGGTTTGGGCTGTACTTGGGTGAGGGGTGGGGAGAGAGAAGAAATCGCTCATTGTTCAGTATAGCGCCTAGCAGTTCTGTCAATAAGCAATGGATGAGAAAAATATATGCTGCTACAAAGAGTTAATCAATTACTGACTAACTCTTATTCAATCTAAAGTTGAATCGAGTGCCTGCAGTTCACAGTTTCACATGGGCCAAGCTATTTGCAAGAGTATGCCTTCATTAGAAAGTGAGAAATGGAGTAGAAAAGTTTTAAAACAAGATTTTAAATTGAGTTTACATATGCTGTTTGCCAGTCATTTTGCATGAATAATCGGATTTTGAGGAAAATGTAATTAAGTAGAGAAACAATTGAACAGTAAGTCTAAGTGAAAGCAAATTCACCGTCCCATAAAACCTTTCAGTTTTCACAAAATTTCATTTTCTGTAGTAGGATGAAACCTGGCGCATAGACACGTAACCAAAAAATGTTCCAGTTGTGAGAGTTTGAGAGGTTACTTCTTCCTAGTTGACTGCAAGGTCATTTCAGGGCTGCCTTGTTTGCTTATCTTAGGTGTGAAGTGAAATTTATGAGTCTATCTCATCTCCAATGCCATTTAAACTACTGCATTTTAACTTACAGCTGGGATGCTCCAACACCACGTTCTGGCATGGGGATATCTCACTAAGGTGAAACAATTTAATTGTGTGTGATGATACGTCTGTACTCTAAGATTATTTTTTGCTATAAAAAGGAGAAACAAGGTGCTGACGGGTGATGCACATCAGCTGGTGCACCACTTTGCCGTGTGGGAGAGCTAAGATCAAGATTCAACATCAGTGCTTGTTCAATCATGTTTGGAAACTGAAATGCCTCCAAAAGACAGAAACAAGGCAGCTGCTTTATAAAAGCCAATCATTACAACAGGCAAGTGTGAACTACAGGATGCCCGAGTCCCAGTCTCCCAGCTGAATGAAGTACAATAAGAATTTCAACCCTTCTCTCAGATGTCAGGAGACTGCTTACCAATTTGGACATAGCATCTCACCTTCCACTTCTTCCCCTCCTCCCCTTTTTCACAAGTTCTTGTCCAAATAGAGCACAGAGCAAAGGTATTGCCTTGGACTTGCACTTTGCAAATGGCTTTTGAAACCTGCAGAAATATAGCCTGAGTTTAAGACTCGGAACAGCATGTGAAAATAGAAGGACGAGTTGCACAATATTTGAGAGGATTTGTTTGGAAAGAAAAAAAAAAACTGCTTGGAAGGCAGAAACAAGCCTTTCCAAACATCAAAATCTGAGAGTTTATCTATAACTCTGATCATGATTCTTTAAAGCATTTCTAAATAAAATGATTCCAGTATTAAATGCTTTAGTAAGTGCCTTACTAAAAACCTAGTTATGTCATGTCATCAGTGAAAGTCAAACTAAAAAAATTGGTGAAGATATTTTTGGGTGAAAGTGACAAAGCATTGAGGTGAACTCCCAAGGGGGATGACGGAATAACCCTCTCTTGGGTCTTCAGCTCAGGACTGAATGTAATTCTGAATACGTGTCAGCCAAACACAGGGAATGCAACAAACAACAACAACAAAAAAAGCAGGGGGTTTTATACATAAGCTTTTGGGTGAAATGTAAAGTCTCTTCACAAACAGGAGGATGGCCTGGATTTTCCAGTGATCCCTTTTGACCTAAATGCTATGAAAGAAAAACAAAACAAAAACAAGCTATGAATCAGATCACTTCTAAGTAATGGTCCCTCAAATGGAATGTTTTCTTAATCTGACTATTTCTGTAGTGCTGTCAAATCAGCCGGTCATATTTTCCTGGTACAGTTTGTCCTTTATTTGCTTTTTACCCTTCTGGAAGTTTTCGATATTAAATTATACCTCCATTTGCATTAATGGAAGTATTTTCCTGAGGAAAGAAATGTGATCGACTGGACACTATTTGTCATGCTGGTCGTCTTCTGTTTTTCAGTTTGATTTACTTCTCCTCAGCCAGCAGGGCTGTTCCAAGAATTTGTAAGTGTTATTATCAGTCATTTGAAAAGGTTATTACTTCACTGTGTAACTACTTAATTTACATACAATCTGGACGGACTGGCTGTGATATATCTAACTGTCTGGTTATTGCCTTTCTTGTTCTTTGACAAATGCCCCACCTCTCAAAAAGGTTTTTCCAACGAAGCAAGAATAAAAAGTGGGTAAGACTCTGACAACTGCGAACATGTGCTGAAAACTATCGCAGAGAAATATGTATTCCCTTTTTGTGCCTCTTCCCTCCATGGTCTGCAGTTTATGTAACACAGTGTCAGATGGACTGTGGTCTGTAGAGACGATTGAACAGCTTCAGGCAAGCCAAAGAGGAGTTCTTATTTCTTAAAAAAAAAAAAAAAAAAGGAAAAAAGCATGACAACAATAGAATCATTTTCTTTAAAAAAGTTTTTTTGAAAGTTTTCTTAAGACACTTCAGTTTTATGACAGTTAGATATTTAGATGAAGAAAAAAGCCAAGCAATTCCGCTTCATTGAAACTGCATTTTTGTTGGGGGGGGGGGGGGGTTGGGGAAATATTGGACTTTTCATAGCCAACTCAGGCCTTCTTAGCAGCGTAAACAAAATTGAATTTGGTCGGTTCAAGATGGAGGGCAAATCTGCAGCCACAAGAAGGGAAGTAGCAGAGAAAGGGACTGGCTGGAGTTGGAGACATCTGGTGAATTGGGTTCGTTGCTCCTTGGAAGGTGGGAAGGAAATCCTCATGGGATGGCTTTCCCTGGGAACTCCTTCCCCTTCATGCTTGGCCATAGTTTCTCCCCTGCATCCTCACGCAGCCCTTCCCACAGCAGTGGCAGCCACCAGCCAACCTTCCACAGCTTTTTGTCTCTCCTGGCTTTTCCCTTGCACCCAGAACCCGTGCCTGGGCACTGCAATACGCATCCCCTCTGGTCCCTGCCATTCAGGTACTCCCCACACCTCGCAAGGAGAGAATTACCCACCTTAGACCAAACGAGGTGGAGGTCGTGATCTTGCTGAGCTCAGTAGCGTGAGCAGAGTGGTGGCAAAGCCATCCTCTAGCTTTGGGCTGTGTCCACTGGCCCCGCCGCGTTGTGAGACTGGGAGCTGACTCTGGCAGGAGGCACAGTTGTGTCGATAGAAGCTCTGTGATTAGCAAACTCACCTAAAATGTAGGACACCTCAGTTAAACTGCCTTCTTTGCCAGAAAGGAAAAAGAAAACAAAACAAAAAAAGTATCATTCCAATAGATAACCCTGTGATACAGGAATTACATGGGACTTCAGTGTACAAACTTTGGTGAGTCTTATACACCTGATTTATTTTACCCTTCATTTAAACGTGAAAATAAAAGGCCACATGAAAATGGCACGGCACAATTTCCTCGTGATTGTCTACTCACAGCAAAAACTAAATTGTGCACTGATCTGCAGATGGCTGCATATCCTTATCATGAATAGTTAATTAATACTTAATAGTGTTTATCTATTTACTACCAAGTCTCCTTGGTTCTCTACCATCTATGGCCAGTGCAGCCCAATTCCAGTCCAATTTATAGGGACTGGAAGGCTCCTCCCAGGTTAAACTGAATTCCCAACTACGACAGGAAACCACAAGCTATGTAAACAAATGGATATTTTGGTAAAGAAGATATCCAATGCTGTATTTAGTAATTGTTAAAACAAGTAAGTACTCTGAGCAATAATAGGCAAAATTAATACAGATGAAGGATTTATGGAAAAGTTGGTTGAAGATGCATTTTTAGTGTCTGATAATAAGGAAAATATTTTGTCATGTATTTGCCAAATTCCTATAGATTTTCTGAGATATCCACACTTACTTCCTCCTTGCACTGAATATTTTGCCTTCTGCAGAGGTTTAATGATTGCAGTGTTAAAATGTTCCCAGTGTTAAATTTGTGATAGTTTTGGCATGTCTGTTTGATGCAGGATTAGCAGTGAGCAATATGAATCGAATCTGTGTTTACATAGCTGGCAAACGTACCATATAACTTCAAAGGAAATCATAGTTATACCACAATTATGCAGAGAATATTAGATCGTACTCTTGGATCTCCTGCTACTTAATCTTTTTTTCCTGATTTCTCTGTTTACATCATACTTCGTAAAGCCGAGAGACACTTATATGCATTTGAAAAGGCCTGAAGCTCAGATTCCTTTTATCAAGGAGCAGCACACACCCTCATATTTCAGCCCTGTGAGAAAAGAAGCTGCGTATCTGTAGCTTTGACCAAGTGCTCTACTTTTGCCATCTGTTCTAGGAGAGGAAACAATAAGAACTTTTTCACGCTTCAGCAAGTAGTACAGATGACACATAAAATTGAAATTCTGTTTCAAAGGAAAGTTGCAGGGTTTTTTTGTTTGTTTAACTGCTTGGACATAGGTTCACATGACAAACCACATGCACAGATCCATTCACAAGACCAGGGCCTTTCTCAGGGGTGTAACCCACAGAAGCAGAGAAAAAGCTGATGTTTTGAACAGATAGCTGACAAAGTACTGAGCATTTGCTCCTTTGCACTGTTGTGTCCTCCCTGCTACCAAACAGCTCTGCAATTGCAGCTGAACCACACTATAGGATTAGTCCTACTGGCTGATGATCTAAAAGATGATACGCAGGCACAGTTATTTAGATCTTTGTCCTTGTTTGGATCCCATAAACGTCTTAGTACTGTGTCCCAGAAAGAGGTACTACAAATGTTAATTTCCATATTCATGTGTCTTTTTCTGACTTCTTCTGAAGTTATCCATATTCTTGCAGAAAATTTCTCTCAAATATACCAATTTCAAGAAGACACTCAGTAGCTTAAAGAATGAAAATTGTAAAGGAAACACCAAAAATATTTTGTACTTTATCATGCATGATTTATTTAACTGAGTACCCAGACAGCTATTTCTGGCTTGAATTATTAAAACCACCCATAACTCTTCAGGCTTCCAAAGACAGCCACAGTAGGAAACATAATGGACCAAATCTCAGCTCTGCACATGTTTAAGTACTAGTTTGTCCTGCTTAAATATTCATCTTTTGAACTGCTGTATCTTCAGACTGTTCCATTTCTCATTTGGTTTGACATTCTCAGATTTCATGAAAGCCTCTTTTTATCAAATGGTTTGGTTGAAGTAGAATTGAAGTAGAATTTCCCTTTTCATTAGGCTTGGGTGACAAGTAGCTTTAATATATTAGAAAATTTCTTTTCCCTCTAGCATGCAAAGGAATTATTGTGCTTGCTTCATCATAAGCATAGTGACTCTGGTATGGAAATCAATGTCCTTGCATTAACTGTACTGTATTAATGCTGAGTATGGTATTAATTAATAGCATACTAATAATAGTCTTAATTCAAGCATCAATATCTGAGTGCATTAAGGTCACGTTCTAGTGTATAACTTGTGTCTCTGTCCACTTTCTTAAGGATCCAGAACACCACAGGAGCCCTAAATCCATTCCCTGGCTCTCCCATGATCGTCTGGCACACAATTAAGACACGAATCTCAGTTTTCAGAGCAATTTCCTAAGGCCCAGCTTTGCAGGTTTCCATATAGGCATCTTTAATAATTGCACTGCTTTGGGGTGATGCTGGTCAGAAGCCATGCTGGAGCTCGGGATGGAGCAGTCTGAGCTGAGCAGATGTCACCAGCTCCTGGAGAAGATAAGGCACCTTCGCAGGTCAGGACAATGTGGGAAAGCTTCCTTTTTGAAAAATAACATCAAACAGAATGATGCTTGTTGTGCTAAAGGCCTTTTCTCATAAATCCTTACCAGTGAAAATCAAGTTTTAGAAAAATACAAAACCAGCCAATGAGAAGAATTTACTCTCATAAGGAAGAAGGCTGAGAGATTTTGAACAGCTCAGTAATCAGCTTCACACTGGCATTGTTTTTATATGGAAAATACACAAGTAGTATAATCCTGCATGGCACTGTAAAACCATCAGATATTAGCTAGGGAGACAGAGAGATAGCTAGTTATTAACCCGAAGGGAGCCAAAGACAAACCTAACTCACATCCTTTTATGCATCTGCAATTATCCCCACATATCTCTACCTCTGTTGACCCATATATATGCTATGTAAGATCCAGGCTTGAACTATGCATTTCTACACAATGCCACACCTTGTACATGGGTATATTCTCATAGACAATAATATTTATCACCTGCTTATACTCTTACTTAAGTACAAGCAACCGTAAAATTTTGAAAAGAGCATACAATACATCTATTTGGCATAGTGCTTTGTAATAATTTCAAGAAATACCAGACAATCAATGGGACAGACTTACAAGGACAGGCCATATGCAGAAGTCATGCCATTTCCTTCTTGTTTGTAACAAACTAAAAGCAGACTGCTTAGTCCTACGCCTAAGAAATAAAATTTAAAAAAAAAAAAAAGAATAAGAAAAAATGCTCAGAGAAAACAGTGAGACCATTTCCCAGCTGTTTCAGATAAGCTTTCTCAGATGACAGAAAGATGACTGCTCTAAAGAAAAGCTGTCATTTAAAAATAATAATATAGTTTCTGTCGTAGGTAATAAATACATCCTGATTGCATTTCCTGTTGGATTGGCAATACTTCATTGGTGGACATGAACTTTAGTTGGTGGTTTGCTAGTGTCTTTTGGCAAAAGGACCTTAAGCTGGAGATCATTCCATGAATTTACTTTGATTGACCAAACACTGTGTGATTTACCTTATTAGGAAAGATGTCTGACAGCGGAGGCCTCGTCAGCATTCCAGATGAGAGCTGTTTGCCACTGACCAGCTTATGGAAATTACAGTACGGAATTTAAAAAGATGAGCATTTCATTTCCAATGCAAATGTCACTGCTTTATTTTAATTGCATCTTGGAAGATTAGCTTTACAGGGGTAGTACACAGGTCCTTTTCCTCCTATATTTAACTTACACGTGTACAGACTTCTTCACACTTAACAGTAAACAACAAATTGTACATAGAAGTACAATATATTAGTGTTTTATGCCAATTCAAATTTTATGAGACCAATCTTTGGCTCCTTACTTATGCGTTACATGTTTAAAATTGCAAAGAGCATGAGCAAAGGCTATGTTACTCTCAGAGAAAACATCCAGTCGTCACAATATTCTGCTACAGAAAACTCAAATAAGAATATATTCACAGTCAATAACCACTTTTTGCAAACTTCCCAGCACACCGAAGTAAGGCAAGTTTGTGTACAGTATTTTAGTAGTAGAATTCCATCACAGAAACATAAATAGAAATGTCACAAGCTTAAATGTTAGCAGACTTTCTAAACAGATAGGAAAAAAAGAATAAATATTCCTTCAAGCACTCATGGGTTTTTGGATTTGAAATGGGGATGAAGCACAGCTTGAACCATCACCAGATGCATGGCACCTCACTGGCTTCTGCTGGCCTTCGAGAAAGTCCTGAAGTGTTTTTTTTTACCATCCTAAAACCCTCTCACGTACCCAGCCAGTTGTTGGCACGCAGCAGGTTTTGGGGGATATCGTACGGGTTCATCTTGCAGAAAGGGCTCAGCCTCCTTGTAAAATTAAGCTGGAAGACGATTAAGAGGAAGAGATCCCCAAAACAAGCTGGGATGCCCCATTGTGCCTGTGTGAGGAAAGGTGCTGGGGGGAATGGGGGAAAGCAGCCATTTATCAAGCAGAAACAGCTCCGTAAGGAAACTTGATCCCCAATGTGAAGGTTAGAGCTCCACGATTCCCAGACAAGTTCAATTATTAAAAGTGTGGCCTAAATAAACCACATCCCTCCACCTTATGTTCTCCTTTCAGGTCCAGGACAATGGGGCCTGTGTGGTGGGCACAGCATAAATGTCACTGGTTTTCATACAATGCTTAAAAAAATACACAAGCTTTTTGCTCCAAAGGACAAGTCAGGTGTTGAATATTTTGAAAGGCAGTAATACTGCCAAATTTAATAACAAGAATTTAGAAGTGATCTAGCTATTTCTACTCAGAAAAATGGAGTATGGAACAATAAGTTTTATTGCACTTATAGATATTAAATCAGAATTTTAAGGCCATTAGCTTCCAACATAGGAAAATGCCTGAGTGGTTTTTTTCTGTGATGTACCTCAGCAAAGTAATGATGAAGTTTGCAGAATAGTATTTTTTTCAGCACAAATCTTTTTCAGCACAAGGCTTTTAAGGAGAGCTGGGAAAGGAACAGCAGAGGAGATGATAGATCTTTTCACCACCAGACTGCCTGACCTGTCCTTTTGCGGGAGGCAGCCTTAGGGATGCGCTGCCGTTCATCTGCTGCTCCAGGCACCAGCAGTGACACCGAGGGCACCCGGTTCCTCCTTTCTCTCCCATGAACCCCATCAGGTGTTTTCTGTCTCCTGCCATCACGCCACTGAAGATTTCCTCAAACCTTCCTGCAAATCTTCAGCAGCGCTCCACCACCATACAGTCCCATCGTGGGAGATTCTGGGTCTCCCACGATGGGACTTCACCTCAAAATGCTAAATGTATAGCAGCTCGGATGTCCATATGGACACACGTCTTGCATGAAATGTCCAGAACCCTGCAACCATCAGCAATTTCAGTAGCTTTCTGCCCAACCCCTCTGAGCCACAGGGCTGGCCGCAGCATCATTCCTGCATTCTCACTAGCACGAGGAGTTGTAATCACCTTCCAGCTAGGGCTTCAGCAACTCTCAGCTCCCTTTTAAAGAAGTATAAAACCTCTCTGTGTAGTTATTGTACCTTCTAGTGGAAAGGTAGGATGTATTTTATCTTGTATTTCATATCTAGCTTTTAGGCTTACAAAATTAAGCTCCCTTGCCTTCCCTGTCCTGCCCCGCCCTGCCCTGTTTTTTGTTCTCTTTTATTTTTTGGCAGGGAAGCTTCAGATCATGTTGAACTCAAAGGATGAAAACCACAAGAACGTAAGAAAATCATGACAATCTTTGTTTAAATCACAGCTGTATGGTGCCAAAAATATTTGCTCCTGGTATTTATTCCCAATTGTCAAAATCATTGCAAACAGCAGTCCATCTGAAACACATGGATTTAGTCACTGGCAGAGAGCAAAGCAAGAGCCTTGTGAGCTGTACAAAGCACGCCACATTAACGATTATCCACTTGCATTGCCTCAAAAATTATTTATATTCATCTCTGCTTCAAAGACACAAGACAAGATGCTGATAAACTGAATAACAATTATCTGACCCGCTATGCAAACAATATGAGTGACTCAAACTAACATTTGAGATTGGCTGTACCGGCCATTTATTTTGGCGGCGCTCAACAACAGAAGAAACTGAAGTGAAATTCATTGAAGGGAAATATCGATTACTCTGCCTTACGCCACCATTTGTGCTGGAATGTCGCAGTCACATAAGAAATTAAATTCCTGCTTGTTCTTTGTCTTCTCTGAATCTGAAACAGGTAATTCTGAAATAAATTATTATAGTTAAAGATTGTGGTATATTTAACACTGAGAATGGACTCATCTGTCAGGTTTATTGCAAAATCCATTCCCAACCAACTCAGATGATCCTGAAGATATCAAGCAGAAAAATACAGACAATACCAAGTGAATGAACTATCCAAACCAGCCCTCCTATACTCTCTTTGCCTCTGTTTTTCAAGGAGACCCTTCTGATCGGTGCAGAGACAGCAAGGACGATCTTTATTTTTTGTGTTGTGTGAGCCTGGGCTGCCAAACTGTGGCACGGCTGGGCTCTCCGCTGATCCTGGGGGCAACAAGTCTCAGGAGCTTGGCTTGAGCATGGGGAGCCCGTCAGTCCCAAAACTTCGAGTTTTAATCCTTGAACTGAATCACCCACTGTTCTGCAACAGGAAAACACTTTAAAAGGTACTTAGCAGTAAGCACATATATGGGCTTCATAGCCTTAAATTACATTATTCGTGTAGGTGCAGTTAAATATTTGCCTAAAAGCTTTGCTCCAAAGAGATGGATTTAGAAACATTAGCTGTATAAGCACTGTAATAACAGAGTCCCTGTATCCTACCTGATTGTCTTCAGAGCTTTAATATTTTAAATGCCAGCCTTTAGCATTTGAGAATAACCCAGCACGTGGTTTATATAAATGACCCAGAGAAGCTGTACTGCATGAGATAGCAACTCTTTTTTTCCACACAAGCAAACAGCTGAAAGGGTGAACCCCCACCTACTTTTGCATGAACTTTTGTCATGAGGCTGGATCTCCAAGACAACAGAGAACTCTGAATCTAATGAAAAAAATGTTTTCTGCACTTCCTTTTACCCTTTCTGTCCTGTTCTGAAAAAAAAAAAATCTTTTAATAAATAGAACTGTATTCTTCCACTGTAAAAATACTGCCTCAGCAATCAAGTAGATTTACCAGTGCCATGTATTCTCATGTAAACAGCAGTATAACAAAAGATTAAATTCTCCCCTCTACTGCCTGGTTTTGCTCAATTAAGATTTGAAACATATTGTCACAACCTGTGTTGTTTTTTTTACTGGGTGTTTATTTTGCAAGCGTTCTTATATCAGTACTGAAAAACATTCTCAAGATGAAAAACTGAAAAAGAGATTAGAAGTACTAATCTCAACTCCTTTCTCAACAGCAAAAAATGCAACATGGCAAAAGAGGAAATTTAATTATTAATAACGACCACATCACGCAAAAAAAAAAAAAAAAAAAAAGCAGCTCTGTTTTTTGTGTCAGAAAATGCTTTCTTGCCGGAGATAAATATTGTCTTGTATTTCGTGTGCTGCTATTCCTTTTTTATTCTTCCAGAACTAAATATGCAGGTCGGGCAGCACAGGAAGATGCGATGCCAATGGCAGAGGAAGAAAAAGCACAAACCTGAAGTACTGGGAGATTCACTACCCTCATTCTCAGAAGGAAAACCAGAACGTAAAAGTAGTTGGTGACTTCCCCCTGCTGGCAGTGAAGAGACCCATCTGTCTCCCAGCTCTGATTATTGCTACCCAAAACGTTATTGACAGCCTGAAGAGGCACATCTGGGCTCCTGGTACACGTTCTCCTTCATGCAAAGACAACCGCCAGCTCCAGAGTGAGCCAGAGCAGACCACAAGTGACTACAGAGCTCTGGGAGCAGCAAGGGTTACCCTCCTCAGCCCTCCCAGGAAAAAAAAAATCAGGGTTCAAACAGGGACAAACACAGCCCGAGGGTCAACATGGCCATGCCAATAACGTCAGCGCGGGGCTTTGCTTTCCTTAACCGTGGGGTGATATTCTGTGAACTGCTGAGTGAGGATGGACTTCCCCAAAGGAAAAGGAGGAAGAGTAGCTTTGCAGCTTTGCAACTGCAGTGGGGAACGTTTTAAATTAGGATTGAGGAGAGAGGGAGCAAATTCCTCCAGGTAAGTATAAACAGAACTTAAAGGAAGCTTAAAAGGTAGCAGGACGAAGTTTGGCACAACAGAATCAAAAGGGAGAGAAACTGCGATAGCGCACCAGCTGCTGATCAGAAATGCCTTTATTCCAACGCAAGAGACGTGGGCAGTAAACTTCAGAAGTAGAAAGTCCTCATACATAATCCAAACCAGGATTTAAATGGTAGAGAAAATTTGATGGGCTATTTCTCTATGCCAGGAATATTAATATGAAAGAAACAGCTTAAATTCATCTAAACATGCTTGTTGGCTACTAACAGATAAGTTAAGAAGTAATGGTCTTATGTTGCGACAGGAAAAAGGGGGGTTAAAAGTGTAACAAAAACCTGGGCACGCTGTGGGCTCTTCAGCATCAGGAATGTTTGGGAACATTTCCAACATCTGTCAAGAATAGCAAAGACAAAACTGATGTTGTCAGAGGCAGCAAGTAGATAAGACAAACTCCTGTGGTCTCTTCCAGCCAACACTTCTGTGATTTTCTGATCCCCATGTAAAACTAAAGTGTGATTAAATAGTTCAGAGAAGCACCAGAAGTATTCAGAAAACAGGAATTTTATTTGGTGAGAAAATTCTAGCTCTAATGTTTTTTTATTTTCCTACCAGATGGAAACCAAATTCACAAGATAAAAAGAGTCAGTTAATTCATGAGCTGATTACCCAGCCAGTGGGGAACTTGTGTAAGGCTACACGCCGCTCAGGAAAAGGGTCTGCTTTGTCTGGTTTGGGGCAAGGTCTTTTTGTCATGATTAGACCACCCTACTTTATTAAATGACCAAAGAACCCCTACCTGGCCCTTCAGACTCGCAATACTGTGTCTGTTTTCAGATGGATTTTTTTGACCAGATATTCTGTCTAGGGCCTGAAGACAACTATTACAGCTCCTGTTGGTTTTGCCATCTAAATAGATGCAGTACAGCAAAAGTTCTGGTTTCTCTCAACTGATGTTTTCTGATATGTAAAGTTTCATTTGAGAATTTCTGTTCCACTCCAGAAGGAGCGTAATATGCTTTTTTGAGTCTATTTCAATGTCTTGTGACTTTAGCATAATAGTATAGGCTAAAGTGTAACACTCTGCGCTCATCCTTTGCTCAACAGTGAAGAGATTTCTTTGCAGCTCAGAGTAGTTTAGTAGTAAGGAGTGTCAAACCTTTCCTCCAGATCTTCAGAAGAAAATACAGTTTCTACAGACTCTGAGTAACTGACTTGAGCAGTTTGCCTTCTGCAGAAGACATTAACTTCTATGGAAATGTGATAATCATCCTCTGAGGCTTGCATGTAATGATTACCGAGTTGTATGCTTGTAACATGAGTGAAGAGAAATGATTCATGTGTCTGTGAGTTGCTATAAAAGCACACAAGGTCAATCAATCTTCTCAATTCATCTATTTTTGATAATAGGTTTCATGCTGCAATATTTAGCTAGCCAATCTTTTGATTTCTGAAAACATAACTCAACCTCTGCCTTTTTTTCATCATGCTTAAATTTCTTCTGTGCTCAGTATGAAAAAATATTTTTATTTGGATCTACATTCTCTCATACCAGTTTAGAAATGTGTCCCCAATATGACGGTGACATATATTCCTATGTTGTTATTTCTCTGGCCCCAAAGCACTTTGCAAATTATTGAGGTGCTGGATGCTATGGGAATCGACTTAATCAGGATATAGAAGAGGCGTTGTGGATGCTGCAGGCTTAGATGGGGGCTGCATTGTGATTATTCCACTGGCACTGAAATTCAGCTCCATATGGAAGGAAATGCAGTAAGTTTGCTGTTTAAAACAGAAAAGGAACATCATGTGCAGCCATAACAAAAGCATCCTTCAGTACAAACAAATGTATCAACAACCATAACAAGACAGTTCAGGGTTTAGCTCGCGAAAGAACTGCTTGTTGAATCTGAATCCAAAAAGATGACATTTTGTTATTGGAAATTTCAAAGAATTTGGAACCACCTGACAATTTCCTTTCGTTGAACGTGCACAGACAGTAAATTCAGTACCAGGGGCTGCTGACATATGTTCCTCACTTCTAGAGACATTTTAGAAATAGTATTTTAATACTTTCTACAGGGTTTTTTGAGAATCCTTCCATGCCTGCCTATCTCAGTAAAACATGCCTTGGTTCCTTCTAGGCTGGCCTGCAGCTATGTGATATGTTTGGGCATGAAGCGTTCAGTATTTAGGAAACTGAACCCAGGGACAAGGTCGTTTGGTATATCTTACCTGCAAATACACCATAGTCATCTTCCATTCCTACTGGCAGCTGTCCGTTGGTTACTGAATCAAATTCAAGTTGAGTTGCCTGTGTTCAAAGACTCAGGGATTAACAGTCGGTTTAACAAAGGTCTGAATATAGTTTTCCTTACAGATGGTAAAATAAAGATTAGCCAGTTAAATACTTCTGATTTAATTAATATCATCTTTCTATATGATCACACAAGTGTGATAAAAGTCACTATATAAAATATCATATGTTTGCACTGCAAAACCAGGAAGAAATACTTCACATTCTTAAGAATACCATATAAATATTCTAGCAAATGTGTACTGATAATTTGTTAGCATAGTCAGAATCCCGATAGTTTAATACAGACAAGATGGATGCTGAATATTTGCAATGTCTTCTTTTGAAAACAGTTAATTCTCTAACTAACTCGGAGCCACTCGAAATATTGGCAACAGTCCCACAGACTCAGATTGCAGAGGACTGGGTCTTTAATGAGGATTGGTACTCATGTTAATGTATGTCACCTATCTTTACTACAAAGGTTTCAATTTTTGTATCAGTGACTCACATATATGCCCACCCAGACAGCTAGTGTGCTGTTAGTGCAGCTTTACTGAAGCCAATAAAGCTAAATTGATCTAAAGCAAATGATCTTAATTAATTTAATCCATCAGAGGGTATGAATCACCTGTATTTAAATTAAAAGTATTTATATGTGACAACGAAAAGCAATGAGCTTAAATGATTTTAAAAGTTCTTTCTGTCCTTCTTTGGAAAAACTGTATTTTATACAATATCCTTCCATCATAATTTTTTTTTTTTTAATAACCTCTCATTTGCTAAATGCCTGCTGTTCCAGCCTCGGTTGTCATCTTCACATAATTTTCAAAACATGTCAAACTGAAATTGTTTCTGATGGAGACAAATGTCCACCTGGGGCTGCAATGAGATCATTGAAGTAATTTCTACTTGTGACCTAAGCAGAAAAACACATTAACTTGCCATTTTTATTACTCCAAGTTTCATTTTCTACAAGCAACATTTATGTGGACTCAGTGAGAGGGTATTAAAGTTTAGATCAAGTTAGGACCACAGGAATCGAATATAAGTGACCTTCCACTTCCTCTCAGCTGAAAACGGACCTTTGTGGAATAACGCAGAAAAACGCCAGAGACCATCGACGTGTACTGTGTAGAGTGCTCGTGGGCTTCATGGTGGACATACCACGAATTAAATTTTACTCACAATTATGATATTTATGCTGTAAAATTTTGCAGTTTTGCATATTTTATCATTTGTGCTTAATTTTAACCTTATCTTAACCTCTTTTAATATCATACGCTATACAAAACGTATGTCCAGTTCTGTGGCATAGAAAACCTGAATTCTGTATGCCATAGAACTATTTTGCATGCTTGCTCCCACACTCCCGTGAAGGAATGAATGCTCCTTCTGCCTGAAATATAACTGAGAACAATCAGAGACGTTCAAGACAAAGTCCCATCAGTCAGCAGAAGACAACTGTTGCTCACTCAGGAAATAAATTAAATATAGCCATACTATGTCCGTCTCCCTGTGACCCCAGCAAGATCCTCCAAAGCTGCCTTACCCCCACAGTCTGGGCAGCACTCACACCTAAAATCCCCATTCCTCTGCTTTGTTTCTCTTCCCCGTTCACCTTTGATAGCCTTCATCTCTCAGGAATTCCTTACTAAAAATTCATGGGCTTGAGCTTCCAGTCAAAGACCTAGGAAATTAAATCATCTGGGTGCTCAGTGAGGCAGTGAGTTCAACAGATGGACTTAAAGAAGCGAGAGGTCATTGGGTCTACAGAGGGCAGAAGGGAAGGAAAAAAAATGCAATAGCATTTCACAAGTGACAAATTACCATCAACCTCAAAAAAGCTCTTTGGGAGTTGTCCAAAGCCAAGTCCTTCTCTGAAAACCGTGTGACTGGGCAGCTGCTTGCTCATCCCTTTCCCTCATACAGCTCACTCACTACTGGCTGCCCTGAGGAAGGGAAAAACCCCAAATTTTGGAGGCCCTCAGCAGCCTGCCCGTTTGAGGCTTCAGGGAGGGGAGAGCCTCGCTGCACGGCTCCCATCCTGATAAACTCTTTGCTGTTCCCGCTCAGACCTGCTGCTCCTGGTTGCTCCCCTTCACCAGTTCCCCACCGATCATCTCTAGCTGAGTTTTTCTGGTATTCCTGCAAATCATATTTGCTTCGAACCACCCTCTCTGGCCATTTACCACCATTTAAATTAGTCAGGTTCACCACACTGCTTTAACATCTACTCCGTTGGCCGGACTCCTGCTCCGCTGCTACCGTGGCTTGCTGAGCCATTCCTTCAGGAGCCTCCGGCAATATTTCAGCTCCTGAGAAAGGAAGCACTGATAGGCATGATCCATTCAGCATCCCTGTCACAGTCGACATGTTCAGTGTGGAGTATTTTCTCTTTTTTTTTTTTCCAAAAAAATAATTCTCAGAATTCTTTGTGCAGTTTTTCTTCAGGCCAGGCTGCAGCCCTAGATCACACTGCAAACCCTCACCCCCTGGAAATTGTTTGCCTATGCTTTTCACAACCTGATTATGAATGACATCATATCATTCCCTCAACTTTATAACAGAACTGTTTTTAATAGAAGTAGTCACATGCCATTGCCGAGCTGTGGCTTGTTTCTGGCTGTGGCTCTAGCCATCCCCCCCCTGCTCCCTGTTTTTCACCATTGCCCTCAGCACCCGTGGGAAAACTGTTTTTCCAGCCTCTGGGTAGCAACAGCTCTTCTCGCTCAGGCTTCAGTCCACCAGCCTGCACAGTGACACGATATAATAGAATAACTCCACTACTGTTGCTACAGTTAGTCTAGACTTTCACCAGTGCATTAAAAAAAAATAAAATCTGGCCTAGAGAGAGTTTGAGATGCTGGGTTAGACGCTCACTGCCAGCCTAATATAGAGCTGTAGTACAAAAACTTAAGGCTTGGTTTGCTATGCTCCAGTTTTAGAGTAGAAGAAAACCTGATCTAAGTTCTACTGCTGCTGTCTATGACACAGAAGAGCTTACTGACCCGTGGATAGTGAATTTAATGGGTTGCAGAAGCAGTTCTTAATGCCTGGTGTAGGCAATCTGCAGATCCTGCTCTCGCTGTGAGGCAAAATAGTTAATGGAACTTCGGTGGTTATAGCTTCAGGTTCATCCAAACCACCCTTTAGACTGCCCTCCCAGTGAAATTAGTTTGGCAATTTTTATTGTTTCTAAGTTGCAAATGTAGAGAACATGCAGAAGGGAAAAAAGTCTATGCCCTCTGTCTCTATTTTTCTTCTGCCTTATGTTTGCAGGCATTTGTTCTTTAATTCCTTACGTAGTAAAAGAAACACCAAATGAGTTCCCAGACAGAGTACATGGAGCTTTTGAAACCTATATACATAGAAATAATGATTTATGGTTTGACACTGTAGCAGACTTATCTGAAAATGGTTTCTATTAAAAGAAAATCTGCGTTACTAAAAATAAGTCTCTTCTGAAGTGAGCGAAGAAAAGAGTTGATGTGGGAGGGAAACCAAAAGCAAACAACAAAAGGAAATGAAAGCCTGGGAAAATAAAACAAATTAAACCAAAACAATCAGGTTCAAGTTTCCAGAGTCGCAGTCTGGATTATTGCTATTATTGTTCTTGAATTTCAGTTTCAGGAATGTTTGACTGGTTAAGTGGTTTCTGCATTTCCCCTCATTAACTTGATTTTTAAAAAGTTCATGAGAACATCTTTCTACTTCATCCTGATTAGCTCGTGCTTCATCTCTGTCCCAGCTGTGATGTGCTAAACCATGCTTTGGTGGCCAAATATCAACACCAATTTGAAAGTCCCAGCTCCAAGACAATACTCATTGTCTCAAACCGTATCACTAGCTCACTTAACTGCGTAGTTAAGAGTAAGGGAAACAGAAACTTGCCTGGATTTGAAGATGGGGGAAAATCACTACTTTGAGCAGATAAGCAAAAAGCAAGATTATATAGCTAGAGAGTGATCCCCTGTGCTTGGTTGAGAACCCCTGTGAAAAGGTAAAAAAAATCCCCTGTAAACTTGTTGTAACATCTCTACTCTCAGTATAATGAACTTCCATGGCCCAGTTCCACTGACTTGTGTAAACAAAGGGAAAATGCCTGCAAAATAGTGTAGAACTTCTACGTACAAGCGTGAAAGTCTCTTCTGCATTTTTTGCCACTTTTCTTGTTTTGATTCCTCAATAATCCATTTCTGGAAGAAGAATCAATTTGTGGATATAATATTTGAAACTGTGGGATGGAAAACCTTGGTTTTGTCTTCGTTAGTCAATCGATTCATCTCTAGCAGTATTCCGAAGCCATTTCACCAAAGGTTAGACCTGCATATGCTGCAAATTTAGAAGGCAGAGCAGCCCTGTCTGTAAGGTCTGGCCCAAAACAAGTAAAACAAAACTCCAATATTGTGGCTTTTATTGTGGAATAATACTAATACAAAACAAAATCTTGACCCTCATGAGAAGTGTAGTGGACAATACTAATTATTTTTTTATAGTAATTGCAATTAAATTTTGAAGAAATGACTGATATTTTCTAAGGAAGATTTAAATAAGACAATGGTGCTCTTTTCATTCTTACTTTTATACTCAGGTAGCTTTTATGTTCCTTTTACCAAGGAAAGTGTTTCATTTGTGCCAAAATGAAAATGAACTCTGTCACGTGCAGAGCCTTCCTTCTCTTTGAATTTGAAAAGGAAGAACATATTTACATTCCTCAGAGAGGTTAAATTACGTTACAGAAGTGTCATGACCATTTAATATATTTATATTCAGCTCCAATTTCTAGTGGCTTGGATGTTGCTATTGCTGTTCTCTGTAGGCAAAATAAATGCATTCAGGGCTCAGGACTGCCACAGAGATTTACTGTTCTCCTAGAGTGTATCTTTTGCTGTTTTCACAGGGAAAAAAAAAAAAAAAAAAAAAAAAAAGCATACACATATCAATGCTTGTTGCTGTACATAATGTGCAATATGTCATTCTGGCATAGTAAAGATATAGAACCATGCAAATCACAAGGTTCATATACACTTATAATAATATGTCCAGAAATCAAGCACTACATTATGCGCATCAGATGGGTTTGTTCACAGGGGTCACAGAAACAAGAAAACAGGGTTGGAGCAGTGGGAGGAGACATTTAGGTGAAAAGGTGAAAAAGAGGTACGGAAAAGGAAAGTAGCAGAGGCAGTGCTGCAATAAAATGGATAATAGGACTGTATATGCCATTTTAGCCTCAAAATATCCATCCAAAGATTTTGTGGGGCAGCAAGTGGATGTGAATACATAGGCTTGTTTATGTAAGGATCTTTCAGATTCTTGCATTTTCAGAGCTTCCCCCATTTGGCTGGTCTTTCACACCCTGTACTCAAAGGCTCTAACTTCAAGTACCACTTCAATGCCCCAGGCATGGGCTGGCACCCTCCCATTATACAGCTCTTCCAAGGAGCCAGGCATCCTTTGGACACCCAAGAAGGCACCTGGGTGCACTGGGAGCTGGGGTAAAGCATCCCAGTGTTCACTCTCTCTTCCAGACAAGGAGCGCTCCAGACCTGCTGTCAGTTCTCTTCAGTGACCTTCAATATTTTCCAAATCCATCGGTCTTAATGCGGCATCTCTTAAGTCTGGGAAAATGGATGGAAGTCACTGCATATTAGGGATGAGGCAGGACATCAGAAGAAAAAGACTTCTCCTCTTCCCCAAAAAACAGAGTAGAAGAGAAACTGGGGGACAGGTAAAGAAGCAAAGAGGCAGTCAACATGAAACTGAAAGTCCTCTGGGGGAAAAAAAAAAAAAGAGACTTCCGTCAATAAGAATATAAGTTAAAAGGTTTCCTCAGTGGTAGAGGCTCAGGAATTTTTCCAGTTGCCTCTCAGCAATTTTACGAGCCAAAAAGAAGTGCCCAATAATACCAGCATGAAAAGATGCTCCTTTTTATTTTCTCTTTCATGAAAATAAAGGTTTGAGTGTTACGGTTTCAACTATTCCTTGCATGGAATAATCTACAGGGAAGATACACAGGCAAAAGTCTATTATGCACTCAGGAAAAGGTAGGCAAATAGAGATGATCTATTTTTAGTCAGCACCTTTAAGAACAAGAAAGCACTGCATGTAAAATCTAGTTTCTATTTAACGTTGTTGAAAGATGCCTCCTGCAAAATTTGAAACATTAATTTTGAGAAAAATTCTGTTGAGAGGCTGTGTTTCTAAATCTAGACTTACCTACACCATTTATCATCAAAGATTGTTGCCTTAAAAGTATGAATTCTGCTTCTTCCCACCTGAAGCCATCAGTTTGTTTGCAACATCACACTTTGTTGCCATGGAGCCATCTGCTATAGCACAGACAGGTATTTGAGCTTGTGATGGGCTGACTACAGAAAGTTCCGCCCTTTAATTTCAGTTTGGATAAATACCAACAGTCAGATGTTAAATTATGCAAATCTTTTCTCAACTAAGTAACTTTCTGGAAGTTGCTTGCTCTCTCCCTTTGACCCTTCATCATTTTCTCCTTCCCTACAATCACTCATCCATGCCAGCACGCTGTAAGACAGCAGCGTGCTGCAGTGCCTCCTCCCTAATTTGTCATTTTACCACAAGCTGCCCGCACTTGGACGGCTCCCAAAAGCTCTGTGAGCCCTGACAGCCCGCTGCAGCTCTGCTAAGCCCTTTCTTCTTTCACTGCTCTGATCCCGCTCAATGCCGAGAATTTTATGTACCCTCAGAAGAATCTTCCTGTAATTAGTTATAGTTTGTCTTATTAGAGGCAGCCACAGCATTATAAGCACTGACTATTTAATCATGACTTTTGTGGCATTTGCTATCACTAAAGACCCAACTACTTGAGTACAATGATTGTAAATGAGTCTCTGATGTCATTAAAAGGTCGTCGCACTTCTAAGTCTATGATTTCAAAGAGAATCTGAACGGTACGAGCATGTGCCCTCTGAAAAGCTCAGTAGTCAAAGATAATTTTTTTTAATATAATCCAAAATATCTTTCATTTTAAAAGCCTCATGGTTTCGGGGTCGCGTGTCCTAATATTTATTTTTTTTTAATCTCCAACACTGAACATACTATGGTCAGATTTGGATCAAAAGAAGGTTAGCAGCAGGACCACAACTTACATTTAATATCACCAAGAATGTTGCAAGAGATGAAAACATAGCCTACAGCAATGCACGCAGGGTGAGCTTAAGGGTTCCTGTGGAATTGCTAGGCTGCACAGTCTACTGGAGAGTCAGGGAAAGGAAAGAGTTAAACAAAAATGGACTTTGCTGGAATCAGAAAAAAGCAAGAAGCAGAAGGGATCTGCTTCCATGAAGACTTATCTGATGTTTAATTAAGAGCTAAACTATGTTGAAGGTTTTATGTAAAGATTGATGACATCAACAGATGAATACTGAAAGCAATAAAGATCTTAGATCATTTTTTGTGCTTGTGCATCATTTATAGCTCATGCTATCCTACCAAAATCATCAGCATGTTCAAGTAGATGTTTGGCAAAAAAATTACAGAAATATCACCACAATATGCAACAGTGGGACTATGGAGATCAATATCAATGGAAAGGAAAGAGCGAGCCCTAAATGTCAGTACATTTCGGCGACTCCAAACTCCTTGCAAAAGGATCTTTAAGTGGAAGCGGCCCACTGTTTTCTCACACTTTTATTTTTTTTCTTTTTTTCTTTACTTAAAACAATCATTCAACATTATAAAACTTTTGAAATAGTTTCATTAGAAGCTCCATAACAGAGAGTACAGAAATGAACCTGATTTTCATTAGACATATGCTGTTGCCCTTTCAAAGGATGATATTTTGCTTTCATCAGCAACCAAAGAACAGCATAATGGATAAAAGAAAGGGGTTATGATATTTTTCTGCTAACTTTCATAGGTATGTGATGCACATCAAGGGAAAATAGCTCTATAAAATATTTGGGTTTTTTCTTTTCATAAACCAGACAAGATATTTTCTCATCAAGTTTGCAACATATGCATGCTGTTCCAACAAGTTTACATATACATTAATTCTAAATCTTATCCTCTGCCAATGGCAGTAAGATCACAATAGACCTAAAGGAAATGTAGAAAGTGGCTAAACCAGGAAATGTAAACAAAATGCTCCAACACATACTGCTCAGCCCCACAAGCCAGAAAACTCAACTTTTGTTTTCATCTTTTTTGCTGAACTATTATTCTATTTAAAGAAAATTGACTAGATTTCAACTTTGTACTCCACATGGTGGAAATTTGTGTCAGTATTAGACAAGACTTTGGTTTCAAGACAATTATTTCCAGAATCTGGAATTATTCCTCACTGTACTTTTGGGACAAAAAGATAACGTACAGAAGAAGACACTGTCATGAACAGCAGTTTGTTTCTTATTAAAATGACTTGGACCTAACTCCTCTGACATTTTGTTTTCACTAATAACTTTCACCGGATGAATGTTTTTTCCAGCTTTTTATCCCCAGTGTTGACATGTCTCACATCTGTGAGCAGTCCTTTTTGACCCATCTTCACTTCTTCTCATATATTACACTCATATTTTCCCAAAAGCTAGCTTGTGTCTGAATCGTGGTTTCTTTCAAAATAATCTGGCTTACTTTCATACTTATATGTTCCATTATTTTATTGTGTGAAAGGACAAATAAATGTATCTGCAGTTATACAAGACAGACTTCACTGAAATTCAAAATTGTTTTAAAATTGTTAATGAAAAATGGGGAAATCATTAAACAATGCACACTTTTGCAGTTTCTTTAAAACTGATTGTTAGATTTTTAATATATAATCAAAGTCTAACTACAGAGAATTTATTTGTACTCTCCCATCAGCTATTTATAAACATCGATGAGCTCCCCCACGAGCCTTCTCTTTAATCCTTTTCTCTCTCTCTCTCGCTGGGTAACAGAGAACTTGAAATGGAAATTCCTGCTGTGCTGGAATTATGAATGATTTGTGAAATAGGCAAAGGCGGCTGTTCCTGCTCCTTATAAAATGTGCATCTGTGCTTGCTGCTTTTAGATCCTAATTTTTAAATATGTGCTGATTTCTGCCTATATTGCAGATTTACAGAATTCTATTGTCAGCTGAGTTATGACCTCAGAAATTAAGGTGTCATTAGTGTGTTTCATTGCAATGAAGGTCTTGCTTCCTACACCGTTTAAACATATGATAGTGATAGGGTTTCTGTTTTGGGAGACCTGCTGTTTCCCAAACAAAAAACTATCTCCCTTTAGGGACTTGTTTGTGTTTTATATGTGCGTGTGCAACCTGTAACCTTTCTAAGAAACATTTACATGACATTAAAAAATTAAAAAACCCGACTTTTTGGAAATCTGTCATTTGCAAAACAGTTAAGAAAGCTGGAATATATTTACTGGAGGTTTGAGCCCATTCCAAATGCTGCCACATATAAATGCAGATAATTCATTGTTAAATGCAGTGACCTACTGGCCATTAGAATTAGAGTTAAAGATACCGTGCCCCTTCAGTATCACCCCACTTCAATCATGCCTGGCTTGATTCTGGAAAAGCGGCAGGAGCAATGAGGAATAGGGCATGAGGAGACTCATAATAAGCTATTCAAGAATCAGCTGTGATTTTAACATCCTGTTTAACAAATTGGAGCAATCCATCTTCAGCACAGCCTGGGTCAAAAAAAGAAGCGCTATGAGCACAGCTTTTTTAACAGGCTTGTTTGCTTTTCCAATGAACCTCATCTTAGTGAGCAGTACAGTTTGGATGCAAGTAAAGTTCTGTGTATTCTGGAGAGTCTGCAGGAAGAAATCACAGTAAGAAGACTGAAGTTCAGTTTAGTTTTAAGTTTTGCCTTTAGCACACTGGTTTTTAATGGATGTCCAGCTTTAAGTGAATCCCAGGCACTGCAAAATATCAAGCAAACAAAAAACCAAAAAAACAAAAAGAAGAAAAACCAACGAAAAATGTGTTGAATCACAAAAATTAAACACAGCTAGGATATATAGCTCTGCTGTTATTACCATTCCAAGTTTTCTTTGGTTTTTAATATAAAAAACAATTAAAATGCATAGGCCAGCACAGCTTCTATTTGATTCAGAAGTAAAATTTTTCCTCTTCTTTCTGAAAATCATATTTCTGCTCAATGTAAGTGGGGCAATGATTCCTGTTCTAGTACTCTTCAGTCATGTCTGTTTGCTATGGCAGCGAACCAGACACTGGAACTCAATTGAGTACGCTCTTAAAATGTAATAAGCTGTTAGATTATTTTTTTTTTTTTTTTTTTTTTTTCCTGGGACATCTAATAACAATTCCCTAACAGAGATCAGGAGTTAGAATGGGCCACAGGCCATTCCCAAAAGGTAACTCAGACGTGATTTGGAAAGCAAGGGAATTTAATAGTATGGTCAAACTGTGCCAGTTGGCCTCAGGGCCACAATGTGGGCCCTGGGACAGTTAAGCTAATTAGCAGGGAGACTAACCTAAGTGACAATAAAATACAGAGGAGCGTATATATAAATAATACTTCAAGATGCTAAATACAGGCAAGCACTCTTACTGAATTTTTAATACTAAGCAATTACTTTAAATGTTATTATTCAAAAAAGGTTGTCCAGTAGATCAGTTAGATGGAAGGATTGACTTTAGGAAGATTGAATGACTGACAAAATTGCAGTTTAAGTACTACCTTATTTAGAATGCACCTAGTCCCCTTATTGATTCAAAATGCAATACAGCGTTTTAGCATACCCTCTTTGTTTCAACTGTACGCTTGTTTATTTTTGGTTGAGTTTGGCTTACAAGGATTTTTTAAAAAATTTATTTAGTAATAAAGAACTGAAGCCCGCTTTGGGCAATGAATTCTTTATGTTCCACCTCTCCACTTACCCAAAATAAGTATGCCACTCTAGACCTAAGCCAGCTACAATCTGCATGAAAATAGTTTAATTCAGTGGTCATCATGTTTTGTTTTCTTTCTCAGCCTGATAACTTCAGATCTAATTTTTGAGTGATTTATCCTAGTGAATCCAAAGATATTTTAACATGTTAGTTCTGAGCCAAGAAAAGGTCTCCTTATGTTTTGCTTCACTTACTCCTTATACTTCAAGGAGACTTGTGCAATATTAGGCAATAGTTCTGCATATATCAGATATAAGCAGAATGCAAGTGGGGATTTTCACTGTTTAGGACCAAATTCAGTTATGTGGAACGGTTTCCATTTAAAAAGACTTACTGCCCACATTCAGAAAAGAAGGAGGGTTTCAGCTACGCAGTGTATTCCTGGTACATGTACATTAACTAGCTGCTGGCAACAAGGTGGGGTAGAGGAAAAAATGTCTGTAGCTGAACAGAAAGGTACTTCTGAAGCCTCAGATTTCATGGTGTAAGACAGGATTATGGGATAAGGACCTTGGATTTGAAGGATGAAAGCAAGCCTCTAGAATGGAGCATCTGAAGAAGAATGTATGGAAGGAGACTGCTCTAGGGAAGTAGAGTAAGTGTGGCAAAGACAGGAGGAGGAGACGTCTAAAGGCAGACCGTGAAGCTTAAAGGAGACAAGGAAGTGGGAAAAGAAGGGACAAGCAAATTGACTAAACCTCTGCCAGAAAAGTCCATGCCATTCACATCCTCATGTATCTACCGGGAAAAGCAATGTCTGAACAGCCCATACAATTTCTGGTTTTTCTTTCCCTTTTGAAAATTTTATTTTCTTTTTCCACCCTTAACTGGTATTACAATGATGTCTTCTTTTTCCTGCTTTCCAGCTTTCACGCCTTTCTCCCTCTGCAGATTCATCTGAGGGTTGGTTGTTCTGTGAATGTCAGTTGGATTTCCCTGTCCTTGAATACTCCCATCTAGCATGTTTACGTTGGTTATACTTAGGAACACTAGGAACAATCCTGAGGAGCAACCCATGTCTCTTGTCTGACAAAACAGGCTGGGCACAAAGGTGCTATTCCATAGCAAAACTGTTTAACCCCAGTCTGCAGTATTACTTGGTCACGTGTGACTTGTAAAAAATCAGGATTCTGACACAAGTTGGGAAACAGTTTATAAGCACATGTTTTTACTAACTGTATTCAAGCAAGTACCTGAGAACATTGTTATTTATTACCTTTGCTCTAGGGTACTTTCTACTAAATAACAATTTGAAAATAGCTACAAGAAAAAAAAAACAAAAAAACAACAGCTTATGGTATCTAATGCTTTTTCTATTAGATCACTGGACAATGGAAAATGAAAGCTGATTATGCAATTGTTATTAGCTGCCAAACACACCATTACCGGTAACTGGCTTTCCAAACTATTTTGACAGTTAATATGGGGTTGAGAAATGTCTGATCTAAAATGGACACGGTGCATTTAACCCAAGTAGCCAATGACTCATGGAATGTGTCTTGGATGAAGCAACATGAACTTAGCGTACTCAGAGTAGGCTGTGTTTCAAATTTTAATAAAGATACCCCAATTGATGAAAGCATAGGAGGGAGGTTATAATCTCAGGATCTTACAAACCTAAATAAAGATCTTTATGTATTTACACAACTGAATATTGTTTCAAGCTAAATTAGAAGGATCCTGTTATTATTAGTTTATACTCAGCCCTAAATGAAAGTATTACCTAAACTTAACTAGACATTCATCTTTATTCATCTTTCACTAAACCGGAATTATTTTCAGCTTGTATCGCTTTCCCCAGGCATCACTGCATTCTTCAATATGTACATAAATAGTTCTTTGCAGGAATAAACACATCAAGAGGGAGAAATCATTCTCCCCCATGCACATACTTAAGAATAAGTATAATACAATGGCCCATCTAATGGGCTTATACCTGACCAGATACTTTTATACAGTTATCACAAGTGAAAAAGACTGATAGGAAAACAATAAAACCCAGAATCTGACGGAACAGTGAAATTGAGTGAAGTGTATAATACAGTAATACTATGAGTGATGTCAAGTACAGTAAACATCCAAAAAGTACCACGAATTTTTAGTCTAAGTCAGAAGAATGAATGTGGAAGAGTGATCAGGAAGCTTCTATAAAGACAACTTAAAGTCCTAAAGCTCTTTTTTTTAGGAACGGGGTTTTTTTGCTAGTGACTTTTTGATTATTTCATGTCATTAAAAGGAAAAAAAAAAAGAAAAAACAATCCAAAAACCACTCATTTGCCTGTTCTGTTTTGTCACTTCCTTGGGAGATACACAGAATGCCCTAGAGTATTTCCTGGTGAATCTGTGCTATAATAAAAAAATAACTAGGAGTTGATATGAAAGTACAATATTATGAGAACTGAGCAAAGTTTTTCCACTCACAGGAAAGTGTGACTAGAAGAATTTTCTTGGGAAAATGACAAATTTTATCTATACATTTGCCCTATGATATTAAATATTGAATATATAATCGTACTATTCAAATTTTTATGTGACTGTGAATTAGGCTATCTCAAGAAATAAGCCTAGAGTTCATAAATTCTCCACTAGCTTTCCAAAATTCTAATTCTGATCTGAATTAGAACAAGTCAAGAAACATGTCACGTCACAGTATACTTCTCAACTGAATTCTTTCATTTAGCAACAATTTAAGTTTGTTATCACTTAAAAAGCTGAGTTCTGTGCACTCTTGAGGAGTTGGAAGTGACTTGCGTTGCACATCTGAGCACAGCTGTTAGGGTTAATATGCAACCCCAGGACTTTAATCAGGAATTTAATGATCTGGAAGGGAATTCAGCAGAGTCAGATAGTCATTTCCTAGTGCTATGTTCAAAACAAAATCTTTCAGGTTTCCCTTCTGTGCCTATTTTTATCATTCCAGCTATCAAAAATCTCCAGTCAATCTAAGTCATCCAACACTCTCTGAAGGGCGTATATACATGCTAATACGGTGAAGCTTGTGATACATTTAAAGTAACAGTTTCATTTCCTTAACAGTGGATCAAGAAAGAGGGATTAGGAAGCATTGCTCCTAAAGGAAGCCAGGTCGCTGCTACACAGCTCCTTAGCCTGCTTTGAAAAGCATTGGTGTGCTGTTCCTATGTAAATCACGCTAGAAATGCTATATTTGATCCTATTAACATCACTGCTGGTGTGAAGTAAAACACAGCAGATCTGCCACAAAAGCGCGTCCCTCAGACAGCTCATGACTGTCATCAAGCCCTTTCCCTTTCATCCTGAGACAAACCCGCAGTCCGTCACGCCGGTCGGTTCTGGATGGTGCAGCACCCTACTGGCAGGAGGCGCGATCCTCATCCTCCTTCTGGCTGAACTCACCATCACTCCGGCAGCTTTGAGCTCTTGCTCCCAAGGGACCAAGCCGACCACAAGGCGAGCCAGTATACAGCTAAACACTGCTGTGGGGTCGATATTATTTATTACCTCGAGAGCCAGAAGTACTCGCTATAAAATGAAGAAAAAGGTTTCTTGACTTTTTTCCTTGCCATCAGCTTCTTCTTCTGTACCCTTTGCATGTACAGCCCGTCATGTTACACTCAGGCCATTACACTGGATTTCAGGGAGCTGCTTATATCATATATATACCGTACCTGAATTTGGCTTACGCTCTCCTCCGCAAGCTACAGAGCGAGTGTGGGGAGAGCCAAAATAAATATTTTTTTTT
This sequence comes from Astur gentilis, assembly GCF_929443795.1. NCBI lineage: Eukaryota > Metazoa > Chordata > Aves > Accipitriformes > Accipitridae > Astur > Astur gentilis. The sequence continues at coordinate 6,390,933 of NC_064894.1, read as the reverse complement.
CTGGCACTAGTAGACAAGGATGACTGAAAAAAATAAATTTAATATAGAAGGAGAAAGCCACTTCTGCTTAATAAGCACTAAAAATAAATAAATATCACCTTTTATAAATGGATTTTCCTTTAAAACTAAGTTTCACCCTTTTCTCAGCCTACTAGTGCAGGAACCATTCCTGGAGTGATACAGAAGGGGTGCCAATTCTTACAGCAAACATGAACATTTTCTCTGTTTCAAAATTCATATCCCATTTTGGCAAGTGAATCAGAATGATCTTTTTAAAGATATTTGGATAAAGATTACTCTACCATACTCACTATGGAAAGAAAAAATATTAGGTGAAGATTTGGAAATCCAAATGTATAATATGGAACACCTGCAAAACCTATCTCTTCATAAATTGTATTAACAGAAATTCTTCATCTCTGTGTCCCTTTTCTGCAGAAACCCTTCTTGATACAATCATTTGTCTTCCTAGATGGCCTTGGGAGGAACACAATTATTAGTAGCAATGGAACAAAGAATTCAAAAGTGACTGGATGTGCATTTGAATGACTATATTTGCTTTCCGTAAGGCCTAATACAGCTGCATTTTCTGCATCTGTAGGAAAAGATGTGGTGCCCTGGTTGCTGTAGATTCCACCCCTTACTTTCAAGACAACTTTAACTTGAAGGACTTTTTAAAATAAATGTTACTAGCAGAGTTCATGGAAGAACTTGTAAGGTTTTTTTCCTAGCAGACCTTTCCTTCTTAAGCCCTTGATTCTCTTGGCCAAACTAGTGATAGAGGGGCCCCACAGAAAGTATTTTCGAGAGAAGTGCAGTAGCATGAGCTCCCTAAAATATCTGTTTCACCAAGCATGGGCCAAGGAAAGACCAAATTCCTTGCAGCCCTTGAGACAACAGGCAGAATTCCCAAGGGAGAAGAGCTGGGTCGAGCCTCCCTCCCTGTAAGCTTGCCTAGCTGAGCCCAGCAGCTGCTCCTGCACCGTGCTGGTGTTGAACCGAGTTCATTCAGGGTGATTTCATCCTCTCACAATAAAGGCAATTTAATTGCAAAATCATTTGCAGTCTTGAGAGGAAAAGTCTCTGAAAAGAACCTGAGGGCAGAGTTGAACAGTATAAAATGGATTTCCCTAAGTGCACACATGTTTGTTTTGGGTTTTTGGTTCTTCCTTCATCACGGATTTATCTCTTTTTACCTCACTGCCAATTTTTGGTAAGGCAGCAGTGTAATATATCAAAGAAATAAGAGCTGTGTAAAGAGCTGTTCTTTTCAGTGTTTCTGTGCTGCTTCAGAGTAGTTTCCTCTGACTCCTATGGACACTGAATTGGCTGCTTAGCCATTTAAATTCATTAACAAGTTTAAACATACCAATAAACAGTTTCTGGTGCTCAGTTCTAGAGGAGAACTATGTCTGTACCTGATTATTGCACAATGCCCACCTTTTATGGCTGATCTATACCATTGATCGTAAGCCCAAAGTGTATGGGAGGGAAGCAGGCTTTACAACTGACACCAGCGAAACTGAAGCCATTTGGAAAACAGTCATTTTATATGAATATTTATATTTCTGAATATTTATAGTTTATATTTCAGTCTCTAACATGAGACAGTAGTAGGTTTTGCTCTGTATTCTACAACACAACAAAGCCTGTATTCGGAGTAATTTAGGGGCCAGATGCAGAGAAAAAATATGTTCAGATGCTATGCCAGGCTTCAACAACATGAAGAGTTACCATACGCAAGGTAAAATGTCATCACATATTTTACTGAAGTGGACTCTAGAAGCAGTGATTTTCCATAGCTCTTTAAGGTCACATTTACTTAGATTATTTTTTTTTTACAGGGAGCTTAATATCTATGTTCTTTTCACGTCCAAAATAGACAGGAGGAATTTCTGATGCAAAACCCAAGAAAATTCAGTGCAGTATGAAGCTTATTAGGTGGAAATATAGATAAAATAATTAAAATATCTCAAAGATAATTAACTAGAAGAATGTTCAGTCCATTACACAACTGTATTAGTAGCATTTATGTACTGTAAATGTTAATAACTAATCCTGAACTCGGCCTCTTCGAAAACCAGCATAATGACCAAGTTCTTCCCCTGGATGCTGACAAGCTAACATTTTTTGTTCTGGAACCACTTTCCATCAAGTTTAATAGGTGAGTAGTTAGTCTGGTTTCAGATCTGCCCCTCCAGATGGCCTCGTACCCTTTATAGGGCTGTGTTCTGTAGTTTTGACTCGTGGAAGTCACGCCTGAATTTATGAGAATCCCATTTGTACCTTCAGTGCTCACGTATACGCCAGTAGAAATCAAAAGCAACTCCAGTGAGGTCAACGGGAAAAAGCAACACAAAAGCGAAGAGCCAGCCCCAGCTTGGTTCACTTTGAGTGTAAAGGTTGCTAAAAATTGTTGTGTTGGGAATATCACATAGGCATTACTCCTTTGCTAAAGGTTGAAGGAATGCAGTGCGCTCCAACTTTTGCCTTGCCCCAAATACCTTCTGTGACAGCACTGAAGGATCACTGGCATAAAGATGGCTTTCCTCTAGCTTGGGATTCCTTCACACTTGGGAACACCTCAATCTCTTCCCTCACAGCTGGCTAAAGATTTCTTAACAATATTGGAATAAAGAGACAAGGGCAGTGCAGCTGACCTGGGAAATCAATACCTCATTTTTCTCGCTTAATGATGCAAAAACTGAGCTGGCTTCGCATCACTGAAAATTTACAGTCAGAGGCTTCCAAGTGCTTTTTTTTTTATATATTTCTGTCATCTTAGTTAAAGGCATAAAACTCAGTTAAGGAAAATTATTTTGCTCAGATGACAACACTACCAAGCATAGCCAGTATTATTAAGAACAACAACAACAAAATCTTAAATAAATTTCAAGTGAATTGGTGAATTTCTACTGTCGCATCATAGGGACTGGTACTAATCTTGAGGGCCTAGAACATTTCATACAGCAAATGCTATACAGCATTTCCAAAATTACACAGGATTAGCATGTTAAATCATTGCTGATAAGCTTTCACAATAACATTAAGACTGGTGGAAAGGAAAATAAAGATGGCACAACAGGCATAGACAGTGGTTTGCTCATGAACTCGGGTACATGTTTATCAAGCAGTAAGTACAGATTTTGCAAAGTCCCCCCAAAAATCATTGTAATAGATCCAAGCACAAAGTTCTAAATTAAAAAAAAAAACAAACAAACAAACAAAAAAAAAAAAAACAAAAACAAAACCAGAAAAACAGGGCAAATGCATAGAATGGAGAAAGCAGTGACTCCAGAAAGGATGAGAGACTTGGACAAAATTAATCCACAGGTCCCAATTTGATACTGTGTCAGGAAGAGTTAACAGGCTTCCTGCTTAGGTCACATGAAAGGTGGAATCATTATTTTCTTTAAGGGAAATAACCAAACAATACAGGGCTTTTTAATCTAACAGAAAGAGGTAAAGAAGGGTGATGGAAGGGCTCTGAGCTCAGCTACTTCAGGTAAAAACACCAAATATTTTAACAGTGAAGCTCACTGGCTATTTCTAGGAGAGGTCTGATGGATTTCCCATCTTTTTTCTTCTCCAAATCAAGACAGGATGTCTTTCTTAAAGATTTTTTTCTCACAAAACAGAAGTTATTTGGCTCCAGCATAAAAGTAGCTGGGGGAAAGTTAATAACCTGTTGTATGTTTAAACTAGATAATAGCATGAAGGAAGGGATAGTCTGAAGGTTAAAGTCTAATCTCCCTCTACAGTAAGCAGAGACAGAAAAAATTCAGACAGCTTAAAATTTGGCTCTGCCCTGAATTGTCATCCAGAGAAGAAAGGGAGGTAGCATTCCTCGGCTAAATTTAACATTTGTGATGTCTTCATCTGGCAGATGGGTTACAGAGTGTGCTACCAGCTTCACTGAGCTTAGAAAGGAAGAGCAGAGTGAAACTAGAACAGGTTTTTAAAATGCACAACATGATAATGTCGCTTTGACCTCAGTTTTCCTCAGGGTTGTAAGAGAAGGAGTCATTCCAAAAAAAAAAGAAATTTACTTCCAATGTTTCCCCTTCAGTCCTGACAACATTTTTGACTGACCATTCTTCTTCCATTGTTCTTTATTTGCACAAATGTAAGAGAAGAAATCAGTCTACTGAGCTTTTTCCTCAATTTCACCGAAAACTGTGAAATTCTCCAAATACCAGTGTCACAAGACCAAGAACAGTAATATTAGTAACTAAATAATAATAACCAAATAAAATTTATCTTCTGTAAGTTATTAAAACCAAGTATCCCAAAATTCTTCTAACTTTGTTGAACTCTGTTAAGGTCCATCCTGTGAACTAGAAGCAAGGAAGCCATTGCTAGAGATTAGTGTAGAACGGCTGTTTGCTAATCCCAGCAGAACATCTTTCCAGAATTTTAGCATTTATCAGATATCTGTCTACAGTGTCTGGTGTCAGACATCTATCCACCCAGCATCCAATCATCAAACAACATTTTGTCATATCCCCACTGTTTATGGGGGGAAAAAACCATTTTTCTGACAGAATGTAGCTCTAGGGTACAGTTAGAAGAAAAAAGAAAGCAGGAGAGCCACATAAATAACAAATCATTCTCAGAAAATACCAGCAAAGAGGCAAAGAGTGTCAGCAAAGAAAAAAGAGAACATAAAGGAGATATACAGAACCAGAATGTTATGAGCAAATAAATTGTGATCATATAAAAAATAGTAATATTAGATATAGGTGGCTATATTAAGCAAAGTCTTTAAAGTCCAGTGGCCATCACTAGTGTGTCAATCGCCTCCTTCACCAGTTACGCTACAAGCCCATGTGTCTGCTGTGATGCATTATGTCTTGGAAAAACACTTCTAAACCCATTACCTCAGAGCATTACCTTGGGAAAAAGGCTATGTATTTTACTGAAGAATCACAGGAAGATTAGCAACAAATGTCTCTGCCTACACTGTGCTGTTTACGTTTCAGCTCTGTTTTATTAATTGCCAGGAGCCCGAGACCATTTTCCTTACTCTCAGTTGCTTTCTACCGACTTCTCAAGCTTTAGAAACAAATTCATCAAAACAATTAAGCAAGGAAAAGAAAACCTTGTGCACTTGATTGTTGTCACAGTTGTGGATGCTCAGCTACGTAAACAACCCTGGCTACAAATCTCTGACACAGACTTAGCTGCCTTTGGTTTTTGCACAGCATTTTTACTAAGTAATTTCACTTAGAAAACAAGTGTCTATTCAAACAAATGCTGCAGCTGTGGATGTTGCAGACCTTTCAGAGTCATGGAAAATCTTCCTGCTAACGTGTTCCTGGATTCATTCTCACACCAGTGGTGTCAGAGCAGACTCTTTTCCATGCCTGTAACTGTTCCTCCACAGCCAACACACGATACTGTTTGTTGTAGGTCTTTATCGCCGATCTCCCTCGTGCACTATTTGTAAGGATGTAAATTGTCGGAATGTGCATGTTTTGCCATCAGTGCTCAGCTGCATGCCCTGAAATGCGTTTCTCAAATAGCTTCCAAAGACCTTTAGTGCAGATGCCATGGAGCTGTTCCACTTACTTCTTTTGGCCATGCTCTCCTGATTCTAATTTCATAAAGATTGTTAATTGTCCAAAAGGCTCTATGTATATATGGGTCAATAGACTGCAAGTCCTGGAACAGACTGCTACACATTCTAGGTTTTGCAGCTCTGTATTTCTCTGACTTTCTGAACTATTATTTGCTGTGATGATCCTTGATGACTATGGACTATTCGTTATCATTTTTTAAAGGATTATTTAAAAAGGAGGAAAAAAGACACAAATTAGATGGATATTTGGTGCTTTTATGCCACTCGTTTTACCCTTCCAGCAACTACTGCAGAGTGGCAAAGAGTCACAAATAATTTTTAGCAATCTCGCAGATAAGGACAGGGAAGATTCCCTGTCAGCACAGTTGGAAGTTGGTCTTCTGGGAATCCTAGAGAGACTTTGACGCAAAAATTTTGTAGAAACCTGGAGCTTGACATGAAAATCTAACTATTAAACTGAGCTTTATAACAACACAAAAACAATCATCATTTTTACAGATAACTCCTTGTAGAATACATTTCATATTTCTTACATTGGGCTTTTTACCTTCAGTGGAGTAAATTCTTAATTAAGATGTTTGCAAGACAAGTGAGGCCCCCTCCAAATAGTTGCTATGGGGACTAAACTAAAATCTTTAGCTCAGTCTTTAGGAATTCTTAGCAACCCAGAAGCTTACCACCACTTATTTTCTAAACTTTCTTTTGTAAATAATAGAAGTGCCCTCAGAAGGAAAATATTTGTATGTTGTACACCATAAGCCCAGCATCTGCTAACTGGTTTTTTTTTTGTTTGGCTTGTTTTTTTAGTTTTTCCCTGTTTGCAAAATACATGAATCATGAAATGGATTTTTTTCTTTTAGTATTTCAGGCAGTAAATCTGGATACGACAGAATTTTGGATCTCTAGTTTGTTAAGGTGCCATAAGGAACTCTAACCAACTTCTAATTAGAAAATATTTGTACTTTTTCTTCACACCAATTTTGAAAAAAAAAAAATGAAAACCTAACATAATCAAAGAGATTTGCAAGATGTCCTCATTTATTGTGCACAAAAGAGGAAAGGTTGACGTTTACCTGCAGTTAGGAGAGCCAGCAGAGGACATACAATTAAAATCACACCAGAGTGACACTCTTAGTCCTGCAGCAATGGTAGGAGTAGATATTCTATGAGGAGGAACAGCACCGTGGCACCGCAGAATCTGTGGGTGATGCAGTATCAGTCACTGTTAAGGAAGATGACAGTTGGGGAACACTTAAGCCATTTGGACATGAAAAAGTCCACAGGATGAGACAAGATGTATCCCTGTAGGTTCTTGTAGATATCATCACAAAGCCATTCTCAATAATCTTTGAAAGGTGATAGCAATCACCAAAGTTTCCTGACAGCCAGAAAGAAGACCAATATACGCAACTTCAAGAAGGGCAAGGGTGAAATCAGGAAGATATAGGATTATTCAGCCTAACCCCATGAAGACTGCGGACTGAGTCCTCTGGGAAGCCATTTTTAAACACATGAGGGATATTGGTCGGGAAGACCGAGCATGAATTTACCTAGGATAAATCAAGCCTGACTAACCTGACAGCTTTTTATGATGAGATGACTTACGGTTTAACAGACACTTTCACAGCATTCTAACTTGCACAGAGGCAAGGGAGTAAGAATCTTTCAGTCACGGGGTTAATACTCCATATTCTGCTATATGTTTGTAAGAGAGAGGTTTTCTGTAATTACGAAAACCTACTGAATTGAATCTCACATAAAAATACTAAAATAAACATCCCAAGACTGTGATGCAACAGAAAATGGAACCTACTCCAGAACTTGGGGTCAGCTGGCTGTTCAGAAGTAAATGTTGGAAATACTTATGTCCATAGTTTATATTTCGATTCTTTCTTGTATCCTGGTTCATATGAGTATTTCTGAATTTACATTTCTTCATTTCTTAAGAAATGCAGAACCTCAGGCATCCATCAAATACCTGTCAAAGCTCTTGAAGGCAGGCTTAGTTTGACTATAACCACACTCTGTCCTGAGTTTTACAGCAACAATATGCAAGTATTTTGTTCAAGAACTTCAAGGTGTTTTGAAAAATCTAGAAATTCAGGGGAAGGAATACATAGTTGAAAATCACAAACAGTTCACCGATAGACTATTGGACCCAGAAACATCCTTTAAGTTCCTGCAATTATCTTACTATCCCTGATGCCTGAAAATACAACAGTGGTGTTTTAAGGACCGCTATGTCATCTCTTCCTGAAATAGTCCATATGTACAAAGTCATTCTTCATTTAACACATTTTTTCTGGATTTCAACACTGATCTCTTAGGATATTATATGGATTCTTGTGCTATCTACCGTGTGTCAGCAAGAGCTACACGATTCACACATTACCAAGCGTAGATGTATTACTGCCAGCAGCAGAACCACAGAGAAAAGCCGTCCTCAAGACTCATTCATATGTCATGGAAATCTCTGAAGACATTTTCTTTCAGAAATTTTTCTTATTTGATCTAATTTTTACATCACTAGGTACATTTTCACGAAGGAAGACACAGGCGGTTCTTGGTGGACATGGGGGTTTTGCCACACCCATAAAAAAAAGAACGATGAGACACACTTCTCCAAAGTGTGTCTTTGGACGTCTCTTAAGGTGTCTTCTCCAAAGCCAAATTAAGTTTTGTTAAAGACTTTGTATACAGCTTCTCTTTTTCATTTCTCTGTCCAAAGCTGTTATGTTTATGTACTAGGAAAAGTTAAATTAAATAGCTAACTCATTGCCATTTTGGATTGTTATGTAAATCATGACAACTTATTTAAATTTTCTCTAAACAAACTAAGATACTGAAACTTAGATTCTAAACACACACCTTAAAAATGGAAATCTGTATAACAGCTCTCATGAACTGCAAAATATCTAACTGAATGAAGCAGAGACACTTGCTTATAATGTTGTACAGAAGTCCATTCTTCATCATTCAGGGTCTGGATATCTCTATCATTTTTACACATATTTTTTCCATTCACTAAAGTGTGCCAAAAATTTATCTTTCCACACAGGTAAATGAATAATACTGAGTCTGTGGGGTCCAGAGAAAAAATACACTTTCCTTTTGTCTTAAGTTTTAGGCCTAACAACCTTATTGCTTCCAGACTGAAACAATGTATATGTTGAAACTATTGAACAATTGGAAACCAAACACATTAACTAAACAGTATACCAACCCATGAGTGTCCTGTGTTTGGACACTTTCATCACTTTCTCTTCAGCTGAGCTTTTGTGGAATATAAAATGTGCTTCAGAACTTGTTCACTTGGCCCAGTGTTCTCTTGGTTGAAAATCATCCCTTGTCACTGCCAAATGGGAACATTTCAAGTGTTATTTGTAGTTTAAAAGAAACGGTTTTAACACATGCAAACTATAAAGTTGATTTACAGTTAAACAGTTAATAAACTGTATTTGGCAACGAATCCTGGCTGCTTATAATATAGCCATAAATTTAAAAGGTTTTTTATGATGTAATGTTATCTACTTATTGACAGTTTATCTTGTTAAAAGTATTAGTGAGAAGCAGGAGCCTAACATTGCCACTCGTACAATATTTTTTCCACTTTTTGAAGTGCCACTGGTTCTGGAATCCTTTGCTGATAACCATAATCAGGTGATTTTCCATGTGAGCATCTACATATTCCTCACCCATGGTTCATGAATGATATTCAGTGCTGACTGGAAGATGGATTGCCAATTGTGATTTTGAACCACAGGCCAACTGTGCTACTCCTTAATATTGAAGTTCCACTGAACTCATTTTTTTCGTAGAGTTAATTTCTTGAACTTGTCACAACAAAGGGCAGGGACCCGGGACAGGTGTCTGATGCATATGGGATTTTGGTTTGGGAGTAAACCTGACTTGGAAATGCAACTTAGAATAAACAACTAGGAAAATAGAGGGACAGTGTTTTCTAGTACTGAGCACAGAGGAGACACTTTTGCTCCATAGAAGAGCATGCTTTAATTTTGAGCCTCCTCAGACAGGAAAGTAATAAGGCCTCAGCATGGACCAGATCAGAATAACAGGGATTAGAAAGAACCTTTTTTAAAAAAAAAATCATATAATTTATTAGCATGTGATGTTTCCAGAAGAAATGAACTAAATGAAACTACATCTCTTTCATTTTTTCTTTTCCTAGTTGCAGTTATTTTTCTATGAAGCCTACCAGGTAAATTTAATTTATGAGGAACAAATGCAATTGAAATACTTTTTTCTCTTCTGCAAAGCCTTTCACGTGCTGAAAATAAAACCATTTGCCACACCTGTGCAACAGTCAGACTAGTATGCTCCAGAGGGAAGTTGATAGTGAACCGAGTTGTAAAGCACTCTCAAAGGTTAGGTCCTATCTGAGGAACGCCATGCCAGGAGGTCTTAGATTGCTTTTCTGTATTTAGATAGAAGCATAGTAGCTCTTCAGCTAATATCTTCCCCAGCCGTTGGCACAAAGCAGGTGGGCTCACCACCAGTCCTGGAAACCTCGTCTGCACCCTCCTGCTCAGCTCTAAATTGGCCATACTTGCCAGGATTTACTTCATGTATTTTAGGAGCAACTTTTTAAACTCACTGGACAGACATGTCTTTGGGTTGGGAATACTATATTCAAATATCATCAGACAAAAGCCAAGAGACATTTTCTTGTTGAAATCTTCACCGAGAGGAATATTGTTTTTCCTGCAGTGCCTGTTCACAGATTTAGCAAATAGAGATGACAAGCCAAAGCAGCCAACAAGGAGATGTAGGATTTCCCCGAATCATGGTGAAGTGATTGTCAGTGGTTGCCTCGCTTCTCCTATTCCTCACCACAGAGCAAGTTACTAAGAACAGTTTATGTAACAAGGGGAGACGACGTGGCCTGGTATGCCAGCAAGTTCGAATTTGTCTATAAGGAGCAAAGGAAGAGCAGCAGCAACACACAAATAATGTAAACAACAAGAAATACTAGTGAAGGGAACAAAAAATGAATTATTATGCTACTTGAAACAAAAGCATACCATACATTTTATCAGGGTAATCCTCTGCATCTAATACGATGCTTTCGTCTGTACCTGTGCACGTGTTTATTTTTCAATGGCTATTATAAAAAAGTCAAAACACTGAAGTTATTTGATGGACTGGCTTTTTGCAAAGCCACATGAATAGTGCCTGCAAAGTTTGATTCTCTAGCCTGCATTCTTTTACACATTTCACCCAATTTAAGGGTCTAACATCATGCATTATCCCAATAGAATCCAACTGCATCTCCCAACAAATGTCTTTTTTATGACATGTCTTTTTTGTACCAAGCAAAGGTACACATTTTGTTATGTATCTTATATTGTGTCCTTTTAAAAATTAAGGGCATTTTTTTTTTTCTGGATGACTCATGGTATTGTATGAAGTCATTACAGTTGGAAAAAGACTTTAGAAAATCCCTCTCCTTTTTCCTTCTTCCCAGGTGTCCTGGTTCTCTAGTGCAGATTTAACAAACAGCAATGCATTTATATGAGTGCTACTGAGACAGATGTGCTCATGAATAAATATGGCAAAAAGATCTATCAGAAGAATATATGGAATATGCCTCAAAGCATAATTGCTTTCATACAAATTATTTACAAAGAATACAGCAGCATTATAAACATAAAAACATAAGAACAAGAAAAAAAACCACTCTATTTTTCACATTTCTGTATCCTTATCCTATTTACTTAAAAAATCCCAACACACTGGATCATTATCAAGTAAAGACTCATTTAGCTTTGCTGACAGCAGCAGACTGTTGTTGATTTACCTCAGATGAGGATGTGATACAGAAATGAAAATCAGAGGCTATATGCTCTATTTGAGCCTGCTTGTCTAAATAAGACTGAAGATGACAATTCAATAAATGTATTAAGGGGAAGGGAAGAAAGAGAAAATTGAAGAGAGGAGATGCATTTCTTCTCTTCAGGGACAAGTTAGGGAGGCAGCCTTGACTGAGCGCTGGCATTCTCATAATAAGCTGAAGAGCAGTACTTTCCCCCTTGAGCTGCAGGTTATATTTCATACACTCTCCTGGGCAAAATGAGAGCTAGCAAAACAGTTCGGGTAGTGGAAGAGTTATGATGGCTGACGGCGTAGTGGAAGGTAAAAAGTTCCAAGTTACTCTTTAACTTCTAGAGCATATGATTCTGTTCCATTCAGTAAAATATGTTTCCTTCCCTGCAAAGAGGCATTTAGCAATATCATGCTTTCTTTCTGACCTAGCAAATAATTAAATAATGGAAGGAAGAAAGGAAGAAAAGAAGGAAGGAAGGAAGGAAGAAGGAAGGAAAGGAAGAAAGAGGGAAAGAGGGAAGACGGAAAGAGGGAAAGAGGGAGAGGGAAAGAGGGAAAGAGGGAGAGGGAAAGAGGGAAAGGGAAAGAAGAAAGAAAGAAAGAAAGAAAGAAAGAAAGAAAGAAAGAAAGAAAGAAAGAAAGAAAGAAAGAGTTATCAGCCATGGTGTAAACAAATATATTTCTGCCAAAGACAGGCTACAGATTTGGCTGCGCAGCTTGCTCTCACATCAAGTCTTTGTCAAATTCCACTTCAGTTTTAATAAGCCTTGAAAGAATGCTGTTCCACCACAACTCCAATATTGTCACACCAGGTAACGTAAAAGAATCTGTTTTTCATATAAAGCATAGGTACATTTTGTATACTTCCTCTTAAATGTGACTATTTTTGCACTGAGTAAAGTTCTGAATTAAAAAACCTCACTGTATGGAACAAAAGCAATCAAGACTTGTTTGGGTTTACAAACAAATCATGTGATTTCTGATGCATAAATAAAGTTTTTTTGATAGCCTTATCTTTCTTAGCTTACAGGAAGACTAGCTGTAAGGAATTTGTATTGATGGATGACACATACTATATGACATTACATATTTGTAAATTCTAGTCTTTTTCTGTTTCTTTATTTCCCTTTTCCTCATTCTTGATGAATGTATGACTCAATCTCTTAGTTCATGGAGACCAACCAAGCTGTGGTCTTCAGTATCAAATAACGTGTAAATGACCACATTTTCCAAGGCCCTCACCATGGAGAAACTCCCCTTCTCTCACTTTTGATGAAAATTCCTGACTCAAAGGGCCATCAGTTCTACAAAAAATGAGCAGACAGAGGTGGAGAAAAGGAATATAACTAAGACAAGCAATACATGCATGTGAACATCTTGTCCAACAGCAGCCTGAAGTAAAATTACCCTTTCTCCTGCTCTCTCATTTTGTGTTCAGGTTTCTTGTGTTCTGGCTGCAGGGGCAGAAATATGCTCATTTTTCTGCTTGGAAAGTAGCTATCACATATGGATCACATATTATTTACTAATTTTGTCTATGAACCCCCATCTAACATGATAAATGTCTTTGTCCAGTCATAGCATCTACTACTAATGCACTGCATAGTTGTCTACATTTTAAGCTATCATTTACTATGACTGCATGTGCAATAGGAATGCCATTCAACCATCAACTTCTTAAGTACAGCTATTATGAAGAAGAATTATATTGGATTAAGTGGGTTTTTTTATAGTCCATTTACTTTCCTCCATAATTATGGCTACAGCTTTTAAGCTAGGAAGTAAGCAACTGGGACTTGGAAATGGAAACACAGAAGCCTTGGGGACAACGCTATCATGCAAATAGGGAAGGTCAGGCTGCTTTCGTGATTAATGGCTCATTTGTTCCAAGTACTGATGTCACAGCTACACTTCAGCATTTGTTATGCTGTAAATAAATATTGCAGCTGGCAAATGCATTATTGTCTAATAACCCAGTATATTTGCATGGATACTCAAAGGGATTACAAGCAAATCCTCTAGGAATTATACATACAATTTTATATCTATGCAACGTATATGGAAGCCATGTGTATAATTTCTTTTATGTAAAAGAAAGACAAAGAGCTTGGTGATAAAGAAACAGGACTGAAAATGAACAGAAAAGTGATCTGCATTTCCTTCTTCGCTTGAGAGCTGAAAGGCTGATTAGAAAGAAAAAATACAACGAAATGGAGGGAAAACCAACTACATAGCCTAAACAGTTCCAGAGCCCATCCTTTGGCCGTAGGGCATGAGTTGGCCACATCTACACAGAAAAAATCTTAGCCTCCAAAACACTGTGGCGGTGCCCAAACTGCCTGTTGGGAGCAGCCCCAGCCTGTGCCAACTCCCAAAACAGGGAACTGGTTGGGAGAGACATACCTGGCACGCCAGAGCCCTGCTCCCAAAGTACAGGTGGACAAGGCTGACAGACCAGGATCGTCCCTTGCTTCTGTCTGGCTCGTGACAGTGGCAGCACCAGTCAGCTCAGCTTGGACCCATTGCCTCCAGTGGGAAAGCGATATCTGGGTCCTGTGTTAGCTGAAGTCCTGCCCAACCAGGATAACTATATCAGTAGAAGTATTTATATCTTGATATTAAAGACACTCCTTTATTGCTTTTTGAAATTGAGTTGTTTCCTGCCTCCGACACTGGCACCAGATGTTTTGTGAGGGTACAACTCCCTACCCACATGAAGATACTGGCAAACACGTCGTGGCTTTTAAGCAGATTTGAGCCCAGCTGCATGGAACAGCTTATTGGACTGTGGTATATTTCAATTTCCAAGCTGGTGAGAGAGGAAAAGGTTATTTGAATAGGATTTAGAATATGCCAGTTAAAAACAAATGGCATTGCATAAAGGAGCATGAGAAATAGAAGAAACTGCAGGGTAGTTAAATAAAATATGCTGTTTACAGAGGGGTGCAGGTTCCTGTTAGTAATGCACACAGTAGGCATGGAAACAAACAGGGAACAGTGGAAAATGAGACATTTCAAAGTGAAGCTCTGTGTAGATAATAGCAATGTTGCCTGGGGCTTAAACTATTCTTTAGCCTCATTGTTTAAGCAGAAAAGAGGACAGTGTCCCAAGGAAAAGAGACCAACTTCCATTTTCAACAAGTAGAAATGACATGTTTAATGGCTTTTATCGGTCGGTAAGAAAAGAGAAAACAGCATAATTAGAAGTACAGAAAGCCAACAAAAGCCCAGAGCAATAATTTTGAAAGGGGTTCTGTACTGAAGATGATAGCACAGGATTAGGAACAAATTTTTGCTAGTGGCTCAGAATGAATAAAGGGGAATTTTGATTAAGGCAAAGATAGGAATACAAACTGGTTCCAAGCAACAGTACTTATGTGTCGGTAAGCTATGTGTTAAATAAGATAGTTGAGCGGTAGCTGCAGCGATATACAGTCAGGAAAATCCAGTAAGAGTGTCACTGGTATTTATTTCTAAGATAGGGGGATATAGGAATACCTGCTACCCTAGGGACATATGCATGAAGTCCTACATACCTGCAGGGTAAAAGACTTTCCTGTCTTCAGCAGCCTGACACAAAGACAGAGAGTATTAAGCTGCACAGAGAATAATGGTAAGATTTTCAGGAGAATTCAGGCACAACTGAGGCTCCCGAAAAGCTGTTTTCCAAAAAGGAAATTTAGTGATGTTGAAATAGCCAAAATTTTAGGCAGAAACTTTAAAAGGAACTCAGCAGGGACCAGGAGAATATTTAAAGGGTAGATAAGGGTCACTTTGGAGAGGAATTTCTTTTTTAGCACGCCACTGAAGCCCAGTATTTTCTCTGAACACACATCACAGACCCAGAGCACTCAGCAGTCTCTTAGATTTGAAAGGAACTTCTAGCGTACAGCTGACGGCAGAATATGGGCCTTAGGTTCAAAAAATCTCAGTTAGTGCCACCTACAATTTCCTGGAGTAAAAGTACATCTACCTGTTGTTTTGCAAGGTCACTTTGACAGTATGCCAAGTCATCTGCATGTAGAGCCACTGCAGGCTGGTAACTCTAAATCTCCAAATCGGGCCATTGCTGACAAGCAGGGCTTATTACCTTGGACTGGGGTGAACCAGCATTGCTACATGATGTCTGGCTACCGTTCTGAACCAGCTCAAATCTGCCTAAAACATACCACAGACACATACCTGTGGTTTCATCTCTGAA
Organism: Astur gentilis; assembly: GCF_929443795.1. Taxonomy (NCBI): domain Eukaryota; kingdom Metazoa; phylum Chordata; class Aves; order Accipitriformes; family Accipitridae; genus Astur; species Astur gentilis. The sequence continues at coordinate 6,375,307 of NC_064894.1, read as the reverse complement.
CTTAACTGCTCTGTGGTATTTTCTTATGAGAAAGGATTGAGGCCGACTATGATATTACATTGTAGAAATGTACTTTTCTGCAAACTTTGCTATTTTCTTCTTATAGTCCCCATATCTGGCTGATAAACTCTCCCCCCAAACTCAACACTGCACTACAACGCAGAAGCCTGTTGTACAAACAAAGCCGAGTGTCAGGAGCACAGCATCTTCCTCCCCTTTAATCTCAGTATTAGTCAAACAATTTCATTAATGGAAGTTTTCCTTAATTGCCTACCAGGTCTTTCCAAAGACAAAATACTGTTTGGTTGCTTTAGAAATGTGTTAAAAATAAACTACTGAATGTTATCATATATAAACAGAGCAAAAGTTGGGCTTCTTGCAAATATAATTTCTCCTTAAACGGTTAATACAAATCTTCTATTTTCTACCCTTTTCATTGGTAACCTTTGACATAAGCTGAGATAAATCAAATGCCCCTTGGAGCCGAAGCTGCACACCCTCAGCAAGCAGTGTGTACAGCAAAGGAAGAGCGCTTGAGGCTGTCTTAGCAGCAAGAGACCGGCTCATAAGCTCAGAGCTTCCACAAGTTGTCAGATCAAAATCACGCCTGTCCCACAAAGACCTCAGCTGCCTGCCTCCCCTTCCGTGCCTCTGCCTCATTTTCCTCCTCCTCCTCACCACCTGCAGCCTTACACCAGCAGTTCCTCCTGGTATTCCTGCACGGAAGACCAGTTGGGAAATGGAAAATAACGTGAAAGAAGACTAACAGGCACCTCTTAGGTCAAGCTGTGCTAAGGGAAATTCCTTTAACTAGATTTTAAATGGCTTCTGTGAAGTTGCTTATTTTGAAAATATAAGTAGAATAAAAAGGGAAAAGTTAGATAGGTTTCTCTTATTACACAGCACTGCCTGTGATAAACTCTGTTAAGCAAAACTGCAGTTCCTTCTATCAGAAAGAGCAAATCTGAGTATAATATTTACCCTTTATAATGTCATAGGCATTGTTCCAGCAAAGCGCTTGTCAGAGACTGCAGGAGAAGGCGTCTCCGTGGAGGTTTGAAGGGCATTAATACAATGCCAGCGTGTCAGTGCACACAGATTTCCAGCATGAAGAAAATGTCATAGCACCCTACAGGGCCACCACAAGCACAGTTTCTCCTAGCACCAACAAGGAGGACACAGACACTCAGGACGCTCTTAGTATCACAGATCTCTGTTCGTACGTATTGGGATTTATTGTAAAACTTCAGCTTGTGTAAGGACTCCCACCACTGTTTCTTAGGGAATCTTGCATAATGCAAGATACTAGAAACAGATATCCAGCACGTTAGGAATTAACACCATCCCTATCTCCTCTCTGCTTTGCCTCCTCGCTGATCATAGGAAGAACTCTTGGGAAAAACCAGGAGGAGGGTGCTAGGGGGAAGATTGGGCTCTGCACCTGGTTGTGAGCACACCTGAATCTACAGATTAGTTCCTGTGCTTTGCCTGGCATTTGGTTGTGATACGCTCCTGATGATTATTGCCACTTTATCTCAAAAGAGTCATTTCCTTCTGCCTACCAACAACAGCCAAAATCATCCAAGTCCCTGATGGTTTTGTTTCTGCTCCAGCAGGGTCACACAAAAAACAAACCATGAAGCTATGTGTGTCATGAAAAATTGCTTGCATAACTCAGAAATTCATAAAACTTGGAAACAGCTGTATCTCATTTCCCAAGGCCAGCTGAAACTCCATCCTGTTCTCCCAACCTGTTGAGCCTTATTGTACACATTAGCAGGGACACTGACTGAGAAACTAAGTCCTCTGAAGAGCATTACACAATATTAGCAATATTCAGAATGGCATGTACGAAACACAGTGCTCGGTGTTGAAAAAAATCAGGTAACCCTAATTCAAGTGAGATAATGTCATTAGTGCCTTTGTTAAATTTATGTACAATACTTTAGAACAAGGGAAATATAGGCTCATACAAGGCACTGGTAAAGGCTGCAGTATATAACAATTACATTTACGAGAATAAATTGTATAATAAACTTGATCTCTGCCTCTAATCAAGTGCCGAGATTTTGTTAGCTCAGTGCACATGCTTTCTCATAAAGTATCTTGCATAACCTAAGTAGAGCTGACTCAACTTTTACTGAAGCACAAAGACAATTTAAATGTGGAGAAACTGAGAAATTCTGTTGGGAATACCAGCTTGCTGAGGACTATAAATGCTATATAAGCCTTCAGAAGAATCTGTTCACAATAGTTATTCGGAATAATATAGTGGTGACTGAAACATACTATGTCTGAGAAGCTGAGGACAATGTTAGGCTTCAATAAAATCCAAGAATGTGTTACCCCACTGAGCCCTGTATAAAATCTAATTTTACATTTTTCAATAAGATTCCATGGTGCAGTTATTCTGTGCCATTGTACGTTAGAGAAAAAAGAAAGCAAACTCAGCTCTAACTATTTGTTTTGGTGGTTCACACATTCTGGTAATAACTTTCAATTGACTAAAGCTGCCCTTGTTTGTATGACCAAATTACAACAATAAACATGAATTACCATGTGTCAGTATGTATATTTTATAAAGCTTAAAAGGGAATTATGATTTATTAGAAGCAGCAGGAAGAGTTCCATGCCGTAGGAAGCCATCTGCAGTGATTACGGAATTTGACCCCAGAGTCAGTCACTGTTGTCTGCGGCCCTGGCTCCGCACTTACACACTTTCTCGTGGGGAACAGTTAAGCCACATGGCTAATATCAAAGTTCCTGTCCCCTTCCCATCTTTTCCATCTAGTTGGTTTCTAACTAGAACTAGTCAGCAGGTCTGACAACTTGTTTTTTTGCTTTTGGTCAAAATAAGCAGCTGCGTCAATCCCAGGTTGTCTTAGAGAAAAATATTGATTTTGACAACATTTACAGTGGGAGATTTCAAGCATTTGGGGTAGATTCTTGGATTGCTCCCAGTGGCAAGAGGCATGGATTCAAAAGTTGACCTTTCTGATCAGAAAACAAATGTTTCACCACAATTCCCTTTCCTGAAAATATTGAAAGGTTTTGGTTTTGTTCTAATTCAGAAAAAAAAAAATAAATAAAAAATTCAAACCTCAACAGTTGTCTCAAAGAGAATTTTTTATTTCAGTCCAGCTCTTCATCTTGTGAAGGTACTCTTGAAATGCAAACTTTCTGCTGGGGATAGGATGCTGTCACAGCAGCCATTCTTTCTCTGTGTGTTTCTGTTCATTTCAGGGTTGGAGCTTTTGACAGTTAATAATTAAAGGCAGATTATTCTTGAAGGGTATTTAAATCTTAAATATTTTTCTGGATCTTGTTATAATATTGCAACCTGTACCCTTATGTCACCTTTAGTGAAGTAAGAGGGCAAAACTAAAGTACTTATTTGCATTTTGAGGAATAATGGTTTACAGGATCAGTCTCTCCTTTTAAAATAATGGACCTAAACTGATATTTTTTGCGTTCGCCTCTCCCCATGACAGGAACTACAAAGGATGTGGCATGAGACCCTGTGACGAGAGTGGCCTGAGAGGACACAACATTTTAAAAATTAAATACAAATACTGAACACTGATTGTAATTCAGAGATTTCAGAACTAGCCAAAGACTTATATTACAGTTCTTTATTCAAACAAACAACCAGACAAAACTCACACAAAAATTAGTTTGAGAAATACAGGTTGTACCTAGCACTACTCCACAAGCAGAGGACTCCAAGTGTTACATACATAAACCGGAGAGACAGCACCAAATTGTTTCTATATCTTATGCTATACCTTTCTAGTGTAGACAACATTGATTCTCTACTAATAACAACTTTGACAGTAGGTACAAATAAGCACTAGCTGTGCTTCATGTCAATTTTTCAAACAATCATTTACACAAAATACAGCTTTTAGCAGACTTAACAGAAGTACTACAGATGATAATTTTTAGCTTATTTCTTTACTTTTCTGACACTGAAAATGCATATTTAGTCACTTCTTTTCCTCAAGCACGAACACAGTTAAAACCAGTCTTCTTGCTCTACTACTTGAGTGTAAGATCCTGCCTTAAGTACTACATTGAGTAAAAGAATTTAGATTAAGGGATAAAGAAGTGAAAATTTCTCACCAAATATTCTTTTAATAAACATCAGAAGAACAGACATACCACTCCCTATGAAACTATACAGCATTTGGGGTCAGAAGTAGTATGCCATCGTGGAATACATCGATCTGGAACACATATGCTGGAAGTCTCACACAGATCTTTTTAGTCTGAAATTCTTCTGGATTTCTGGGATATTTAAGGTAAGTGGGTCAGAGAATTTCCTAGCCTGAGCTGAGCTAAGCCTCCACGCTAAACTAAACGGTGCCATGGCCCATTACCTGGCCTTGATATTCTATAAAATTCTTCTATTCATAAATAAGGTGGCTGCTACCATATTGGAAATGTATATGGAAATTATACCACAGGAGCTGGAGAGATTCAAGTCACAAAGGGGCTCAGCCCAGGAAGAGCAACGGCAGCTGACACCTGGTTCAACCCAAGCTCTAGAATATACAACACAGTTGTCCTGAAAAGGGCAAATAAGATAAATTTCCTTACTGAAAGAAAGTAGGATTAAATTGAGTGTACAATTCCCTATAGTAATTAAGTAATAATAACTCCTGAGAGGTCCCAGTTGACTGGAAGCTGGCAAAAGTTTTCCCAATTTTCAAGGAGGGTAAGAAGGAAGACCTGGTCATTACAGGCCTGTCAGTCTCACTTCAGTGCCTGGTAAAATCAAGGAGAATGTTATTCTGGGAGTTATTGAAAAATGCTTGAGAGACAATGCAGTCATTGGTGATAGCCAGCATGGGTTTGCGAGCGGAAAGTCCTCCTTAAACAACTTAATTTCCTTTTTATGACAAGGTCGCCCATCTAGTTGATGAGCAGCCCCATGGAAAGAGATCTGGGGATTTAGGTTGATGGCAAATTGAATAGGAGTCAACAGTGTGCCCTGGCACCCCGTGTCCTGGGGTGCATCCAGCACAGCCTCGCTACCCGGACAAGGGAGGTGGTTGTCCCACTCTACACCGCACTGGTGCAGCCCCACCTCTAGCACTGTGTGCAGTTTTGGGTGCCTCAATATAAGAAGGACATCAAAGTGTTAGAGTGTGTCCAGAGGAGGGTGACCAAGACGGTGAAGGGTCTTGAGGGCAAGAGATACGAGGAGCAGCTGAGGTCACTTGGGTTTTTTTCAGCTGGGAGAAGAGAAGGTTGAGGGGTGAGCCCATCACAGGCTACAACTTCTTGAAGGGGAGCAGTGGAGGGGGAGATCTCTGGTGACCAGCAATAAGACATGAGGAAATGGAATGAAGCTGTGTCAGGGGAAATTCAGATGGGACATTAGGAAAAGGTTCTTCACTGAGAGGGCGGTTGGTCACTGGAACAGGCTCCCCAGGGAAGCGGTCATGGCACCAAGCCTGCCAGAGTTCAAGGAGTGTCTGGATGATGCTCTTAGTCAGATGGTTTAGTTTTAGGTAGTGCTGTGCGGAGCAGGGAGTTGGACTTAATGACCTTTATGGGTCCCTTCCAACTTGATATATTCTATGATTCTATGACTCTAATTTGCCTCAAGACAATCAGCTTCTTTTAAGTAACCAAGTTAAAACTTTCTTGGCTTTGATTAGACACAAGGATTTTTAGTGCTGTTTATAGTAAAACAATTATTTTGAATGAACTAAATAAGGTTCATACAGAATTTTGTATTTTAGGCTTGTTTCCCCCCCACCCCCTATTTCCTATAAAATTCACTTTGGTTACAACGTAGTTTGATTTTTATTAGTCTAGAAGGCAAACTTCTAAGCCAGGGCACAAGGAACATCTCCCACATGGTTGTCTACAGAATGTGCAGAAAAGATTCAAATCAAAGTTAACATTTGTTATGTGTCTGTTTTGCTCATCCAGAGGCGTTGGGCTCCCTGTGGGGTGGATGCTGGGACCAGTGGGGCCTCCCCTGGGGCAGCAGGGCAGGACCCATCCCACCACCTCAGCCAGGAGCAGGAGCAGGATGGGGTCAGGATCAGGCCCAGCGGGGAGGAGCCAGAGTCAGAAACAGTCCCAGGGTGGCGGGGAAAAATCCGAAGCAGCAGATTATATGACTGCTGGGGATTGTCCTAGTGTAAAGGTTGCCACTGCTGTCCACCTGAAGGACGAGAGCAGCATGGTGTGCTCCTAAATCAAGGCAACCAGAGCTGTATAGTCCACATTTAGTATGATCTATAGCTATAGTATGATCTTCTAGGGACCACATGCTAATGATTTTAAGAGGGCAAATTGAATAATTTTGCATGACACAAGGAATTTAATCAAAACAACCCAAGACATTAAAGCTTAATTTAAAAATTCAAAAATATTCTCTACAGGCTAATCAACACACAACAAAACCTAAGTTAAATTGTGTCTTAAAGGAACTATAAGGCTCTGGTGCGCATGCCAGCTGACATGTCTGGAGACACTGCTATAGAAATTTGGGATCACTTTCAGCATTTCACTTAATCCTAAACTTTTGTGAGTGAAGAGTGCATGATTCCTAAACATCCTTAGTTTAGTGCAATAAAACATGTTTTCAACATCCTCATCTTTCTGATAAACCTTGCCAAGTTTTGCAAGCACTAGCTACATAAAATTAAAAAACACTGGTGGGTGCTTCTTGGTATGTCAAGGAACTATGTTTTCCAGTCTATCACATTGTAGTTACAGTCTATAACCTTCCATAAACCTTTTTGCCCACAAATAATCTCTCACAGATTGCCACTAGCCAAGATTAATCGGACTTCCTAGTCACAGCTAGTTAACAACATCTCAGTCTTCAGAAGTTATGAAACACTCCCCTCTTTCCGCTTACAGACCAGAAATTACGCAGAAGACAGACTCCTCTGGTACTGAAACATCATTTTTTACTTCTTCTTTTCCCCAAAACCTTCACCTGCCATTCCCAGTCTGCCTGTCAGTTGTACACAGCAGTTACAAGTGGTACTTCTAGCTCAATGACTGGCTTTTGCTAATGAGCTGTCAGACTGAATGAACTCTCTCAGACAAAAACACCGGGTTTGCCTCGAGCTCCTGTTCCCCAGCTTTGTAAAGAATTTCACTCACTTTCAGGTACGAACCTGTAGCACAGCCAGTGCAGCAGGAAACTGGCTGTACTGGGTAGAAGAGCTGGTGACTGAGGGAGCCATTAGGACTTCTGAGAAAATGGGGGATACAGATTTCTGACCCAAGTGGAGGAAAACTACCTAAAATCCTGTCTCATCTCTATGTAAATGTTCGTTAACAAATATTTGCTTACGTGAGTACAGCAAGGATAACAGTGGTCCTATATAAACAACAACTCCATATGATCCCATTCCAGGGCATCTTCTCATGGTACTTGCCATGAACAGCTATGTTTTTGGACTTGGCAAATTTCTTCAGCTCCCTGTCTTTCCAAGGACAATAGCATTCACCCGGTATCGTACAGACACTGACTATCCACTCTATAGCCTTATTTTCCATAAGAGTCTTTACTGATTCACCAACTGACTTAACAGTTCCATCAATGTGCTCCTCACATCTCCCCTCATGACCTACCACCTCCATTTATTTTTTTTCAGGATCTTGTGCTACGGTGTACTCACTCTTCCTATCCTGTTTGTCTGTTATCATTTCTTCATGTGCTCACATAGACAGCTTACCTTGAATAAAGAACTATCTCCACTCTCCTTCCTCCCCCTGCCTCCCATTTCTAGGAAATAATCTTTGCCCCCTTCCTAAATTCCTTTTCCACAAAGCATTAGGCAAAGCCAGTGTTAAGACTTTCAGGTGTTCATGAAGTACAAATAACAAACAGATTTTCTCCAGCAGCCCTTTCCCAAGCTCATTTTTTCTAGCTGTCAAATGAACAAGACCCTTTTGAAGGGACATGGCAAGAGACACTCATATATGGCAGTACATTTCATACTTTAATGAAGAATTACTAGCTCTTTGTAGGTTTTTCTGTAAGCAGGAACATGGAAAAAGAAAACTCTGATGCCCAATATTTTAAAACGCATTCATGCTGCTCAGGGTACATAACTTTTTCCTTCCTGTTTACTTTTTGTCGGATTTTTGATTTTTCACTCTCTGGGGTTGTAAGTATGTGAAATTTTCTACTTCTTGTTATATAAGATTGACTATTACTTAATCTGTCTTGCTTTTACAAGTATCTACTTCTCATGTTTACACCAAGGCAGAAGTTTTGCATGCTCTGCCTATCCCCGGCAAGAGCTAACAGGAAGCAATTTTAGGATTAACACAGTCAATAACAAGGCAGATGGAAGGGGGTAGTTTGGTCAAATTAATTTGTGTGTTAAATGGTTGATCTGTATTATTGGTATATTTTAAAGGATTGCTAACGGAAGCCAATGACGTGTCACAGTCTGTGGCATAATCAAGCAGTTGTACAATTAATATCTTTCCTCTTGCACATTTTTCAATGTCCTACAAAGCCAAGGGGAAAAGTGTTCACAGTGGGCATCATATTGTTTGGGAAGGGAGGAGTCAGTTAACTCTCTAATTCGATTGACTTCCTAAGGAAGAATGTAAAACAGATGAGCAATTTATGTTCCAAAAAGCTTTTTGCATATTGTAGGAAATCAACTACTCAAACTAAAAAGAAGTTTTATGTGCCTTCTCATACATATGAATCAATAATCAAAGTTACCTGATGATGTGTTTCCCTAAATCATAATGTAAGGGGAAACGCAGCTTCTAGGGTACACTGAAAACTGATGTGTGTTCAACAGTAATGTGATAATTATTAGGCATAAGAAAGAGACAGAAGTTCAGGGTTAGGGCATTTGATGCTGAAAAACATATCTCAAGAACAGAGTGATCCTTGCTCTATAATGACCAAGCCATGCCTAGGAAAATTCCTAAGTGAGAGATAGGCAAATTGTTGCAAGTATCTTGTAACCCACCATGTTAATGATCTTGTTTCTGGTTTTTCTGTAAGTTTTCCCCAGTTCTGTAATAGAAAACTAAGCCTTTGTTTGTTAACTCTTCATTAATTTTGCCTGCTAAAAGCAAAACTGCCAAGTTGTACAAGGGCACTCTGTTTCTCCAGAAATAACATATTGAAAGAAGGCATTATATATACACAAGTCCTTTAAGCAT